>NC_135375.1:14059085-14359085 GCF_049243985.1 Paroedura picta
AGACTGGGGGTTGGGGACCACTGTCCTAAAGCATCCAAGAAAAGTGTGTATCCAACCTTTGCTTAAAGACTGCCAGTGAGGGGGAGCTCACCACCTCCTTAGGCAGCCTATTCCACTGCTGAACTACTCTGTGAACATTTTTTTCCTGATATCTAGCCTATATCGTTGTACTTGTAGTTTAAACTCGTTACTGCGCATCCTTTCCTCTGTAGCCAAGAGGAATATTAATAAAATAAACTAACAATACGATTTCCGAACCTAGTTTTATAATTTTACTATTATTACATTGTATATGAACTAAGTTATTTCCCACTTTTTAAAAAGGTGTACTAATCGGTTGGACGCAAGTCAGTATATTTGAGGGCAACCAGGCTGCCGAGTATGTGGGGTGGGGTGGGCCTAGAGAATTGTGGTGATTTGCAAAACTGGATTAACATGTTAAATTTAATAAAATTGAAACATTAAGTCAGTGTTGGAGCATCTTGTTGCCATGCAGAAGGGCCCAGTTTCAATCTCTAGCACCTCCAGTTTAAAAAAAAAGAAAGAAAAAGGACCAGGCAGTGAGTGATGTGAACAACTCCGATCTGAGACTCTGGAGACTCTGAGCAGTTACTTCCCCCCAACCTACGCCTTAGGAAAGGATACGCTTGGTATCTAGTTGTTGTTAAGTGCGAAGTCGTGTCCGACCCATCGTGACCCCATGGACAATGATCCTCCAGGCCTTCCTGTCCTCTACCATTCCCCGGAGTCCATTTAAGCTCGCACCAACTGCTTCAGTGACTCCATCTAACCACCTCATTCTCTGTCGTCCCCTTCTTCTTTTGCCCTCGATCGCTCCCAGAATTAGGCTCTTCTCCAGGGAGTCCTTTCTTCTCATGAGGTGGCCAAAAGTATTTGAGTTTCATCTTCAGGATCTGGCCTTCTAAGGAGCAGTCAGGGCTGACCTCCTCTAGGACTGACCGGTTTGTTTGCCTTGTAGTCCAAGGGACTCGCAAGAGTCTTCTCCAGCACCAGAGTTCAAAAGCCTCAATTCTTTGACGCTCGGCCTTCCTTATGGTTCAACTTTTGCAGCCATACATTGCAACTGGGAAGACCATAGCCTTGACTAAACGCACTTTTGTTGGCAGGGTGACGTCTCTGCTTTTTAGGATGCTATCTAGATTTGCCATAGCTTTCCTCCCCATGACCAAGCGTCTTTTAATTCCTTTGCTGCAGTCCCCATCTGCAGTGATCTTGGAGAAAATGTCTAACTTCCCCCAAATACTGTCTAACTTCCCCCAAATAATAAATCATGCATAGTATTTAAACATGGTGGTAAAAAATTACTCTATTAAGGCAGGAGGGGAAAGGCCACGGAGCCCTGGTTAGGAATCCCTGGTTTATACGATCAAATGTTTATATGTCTTGTCACTGTAGACCTGTTCCGAGGATAGTGGTGATCCCCACACACACCACTTCCAGCATTCCTTTTCCCCGATGCAAAGGATGCTTCAGCCAAAGGTGCCACTGTTTGCAGAATGGATCACCATCATCCAATATATCGGGTTTCTTTCTACTTGGTATCACTTCGCAATTATTAGCTGTTCCCTTGAAAGCTTTATAGGGACAATGGAGAGAAACTCTTACGCGAAAAAGGAGCAAACTCCATCAACCGCTAAATTATGCTTGTATATGCTAGCCCTTTGCCTGTTCAGAATCACTCTCCAAGAAGTACCACAAAATATGGGTCCAACAGCACCTTTAAGACCAACAAAGATTTATTCAAGGCAATGGGTTTCGTGGGAATGCACACTTCCTCAGACAAAATGGAACAAGTATCATAAGAGTACAGATATAAAGCAAAAGTAAATTATTGGACTCAAATTTTGCCGTGCTACTTCAGACCAACACGGCTACCCACTTGAATCTATCTCCAAGAAGGGTTCTCTCTTGAAATGACACATTATTTATTATCTGGCTTTCCTCCCAAACAGTTCAGGACGGCTTCCGCATGGTTCTCAGGGGGCTTCCACAGAGTCAACGTCAGCCAGAGGTGGACTAGAACCAGGAACATGCAGCCAGTTTTCCAAGATTCCATTTTGGAGAATTGGAGAAAAGGCTCAGTCTGACCTTCACAATATCATTGCTAGAGGGGTGGAAGTTGCAAAGGCTCTTAGGAAATCCCATGGGGGGAAGTGTCTCTGGTCCCTCGCTGGACAAAGACGGCCATGAGGCTGTGATGTCATCACACACAGTAAGCAAGGCTAGCCACTAAACTGAAGCCGGAGGGAAACCAAGCCAATCAATGGGGCGGACAGTAGCTAATTCTCAAGGGCAGGTCACTAAATCTTGCGCCTGGCCTTAATCCTCTGCCTGCTGTCAACTGTGCTCAACTCTGTCCATTAGAGGGGGGGGGGGAGGGGGACACTAAATCATTCTGAACAACTCGATCGCATAGTACAGAGCAAAACTTGTAGTAAAAGAGAAAGGAGCTGCCCAGTGACTTACTGCAGCCCTGCCCAGCGGTCGTTTCTATCGACTGCACTGAATGGAAGGTTATAAATTCTCAAGAGAGCTGTAGAGGTGGGAGGTGTGCAGCTCCAACTCTTGAATCAGAGGGCAAGGGGGGAAAAGGGACCTCATTTATCTAACCCATTCAGAATACAATATCGGAGCCTTTTGCTCCATGGAATGGCAACAGCGTATTTTAGCTGACAGTAATTCAGGTCTGAAGACATTTGTCATCAGGTTGTGGAATTACCTTACCTGGTTAGGTTATCACGTCCCTGTTAAGTCCTCACTTTAAAGCAGGGTTTTGTGAAACCCTGGGGTTTCTTGATGGCCCTGGATTGGTAGGAGTTAATTATTCTTATATATATATATTTTAAAATTTGTTAAGCATTTATTGTGTGATATGATCATATATGGGCATGTCAACCCCTCCCCCAATGGCCAATAATGGGCCTGGAGGGGGTGGGAAGGGGAGGAGCTCCAGGTGGGTGTGTCCACAGCTCTGCTTCCCAACCATATCCTGCGTGATTGCACCACTTCTGGGGTTTCTCGAAGCCTGAAGAATGTTCCAGAGATTTCTCAATGGGAAAAAGAAAGTTGAGAAAGGCTGCTAAAGGAACCGTATCCCACTAAATTGCAGTCTTGACGTCCCCCGTGCCTACTTTTAAGTTAACGTCACTTGCCAATTTTAGCCATGACGATTACTGTCACTGTGCCCACTATTTACCCCTAATTATTAACACAAATTAATTCCTCTTCCATGTCTTGTATTTTTCTGCAAGCACCATAAGTGCACCACTCCTGGATCAGGCAAAGGCTGCATTCAGACAGGCTGTAATTAAACTTAGATCGGGCACCCTCAGCAAGTTCACACATTCACTCCTCTCCACTTCCCTTTCTCCTCCTCCTCTTCTCATACAGGGTGCTTGATCAAAAATTGCCAGGTTTGTTCAAGTGCCAATTTGCCGTAATGGCGAAACACAAGCGCCTGGGCCAACTGGGGTTTGTTTACCCCTCACAAACCAGATATTAAACCTGTCTCATCCCTGCTTTGAATTCCAGCTTGTGAGGCATAAAGTCCAATTCTTCCAGGAACTTGCAGTTGGCAAACTGGGGTGTGAGTAAACCAAGAAGTTTTGGTCTAGGGCCATGTACAAATGGAAAAAGGGAGGGAGCCTGCAAACATGGAACGCCAGCAGCTTCCATCTCTAGCCTTGGATTAATCATAGCTTTCTGTGATACCCAAGGCTGCATACAAACACTACTATAAGCAGTAGTTTAAAGGTAAAAGGTAAAGGTACCCCCTGTGCAAGCACCGGGTCATGTCTGACGCTTGGGGTGACGCCCTCTAGCGTTTTCATGGCAGGCTCAATACGGGGTGGTTTGCCAGTGCCTTCCCCAGTCATTATCGTTCACCCCCCAGCAAACTGGGTACTCATTTTACCGACCTCGGAAGGATGGAAGGCTGAGTCAACCTTGAGCTGGCTGCTGGGATTGAACTCCCAGCCTCATGGGCAAAGCTTTCAGACGGCTGCCTTACCACTCTGCGCCACAAGAGGCTCTTTCAAGCAGTAGTTTACGGACTGCCTAAAACTTCTTTCAGATATCACAATCTCAATATCAAATCAATATCAAGATTTTAAACCAGTGTCTAAAGCTGGCTTTGTTAACCATAGTCTGTACTCATTGTTGTTTGGCGTGATATCTGAATTCACAAACTACAGCTTGCCAAATAGGGTTACTCTTTGTGGCCACTTGGGTATAAGCAAGCACTACAGGAGAAATGTCCTCCTCAGCCAGAGTCTGAGAAAATACTGAATAATTCCACCTTTTATTCATTTTCAGGCCTTATAATCAATGTGCATTGGCACTAACATATGTTTATATGCCACAATGTGCATTTATACAATAATTTGACCACTGAGGAAGGCTTGGCAGCTGAAGGACGTTCGGTTCCATTTTAATGTAGTTTAGGGTTATCGACGTAGAGATACTGAATTGTTAGAGCCTCTTGTGGCGCAGAGTGGTAAGGCAGCCGCCTGAAAGCTTTGCCCATGAGGTTGGGAGTTCAATCCCAGCAGCCGGCTCAAGGTTGACTCAGCCTTCCATCCTTCCGAGGTCGGTAAAATGAGTACCCAGCTTGCTGGGGGGTAAACGGTGATGACTGGGGAAGGCACTGGCAAACCACCCCGTATTGAGTCTGCCATGAAAACGCTAGAGGGCGTCACCCCAAGGGTCAGACATGACTCGGTGCTTGCACAGGGGATACCTTTACCTTTACCTAGGGTTATCAACGTAGAGATACTGAATTGTTACCCCTGTTTTACTGGTTCAAGGCTATTAATCTAGAGCAGGGGTAGTCAAACTGCGGCCCTCCAGATGTCCATGGACTACAATTCCCAGGAGCCCCAGCCAGCATTCGCTGGCAGGGGGCTCCTGGGAATTGTAGTCCACGGACATCTGGAGGGCCGCAGTTTGACTACCCCTGATCTAGAGATATTCTATCATTTGATCTAGATTCAGGGCTTTAAATATTCACTATTTCAAGGTCAGAACGTGTCTATGTTTTTAATGCGCTTTGTATTAAATATACATATTTTGTTAAATTTATTTCTCCTCCCCCCCCCCAACCTTTGGATACCCAACCAAAATGACCTCGCTGCCTGAGAAGAGGCAAGAAGCAAACAAACCAGGATTTGTTTTGTGTATCTAGTAGGTGACCAGTGGGGTTATTTAGGCACAATTCACACTTTAAATTAAACTGTGGTTTACCTTAATATCGGAATGCAGCCTAGAGGTCTAACTATCCAGCATTCCATCTATGACCATGACTAAGCAGATGTCCCCAGGACGCACACAAGTAGAGCATGAAGTCAACTAGGTCAATGTTTATCCCAAGGATCTGGTATGCGGCCTCTACATATGGAAGCTCCATTTAACTTTGATGGCTAAGAGCTTCTGAAAGAAACATTCCTCCTGAGCTGACATTATTTCTAAACTACTGTACAAATGTGGAGTTGACAGAATCCAAGTCTCATGGTGACTTCCAGAGAATAAAATTGGCTTTGGGTACTGCCCACCCCCCTCGCTTTGCAAAGCTCAGAGATCCTCCTCCTCTGATGATTCCAAGAACACTAAAAAAAAAATGAAGACTTTTCAACTAAGCAAAGATCAAACAGACTGACAGAATACAGGTAAGAACAAGCAGCCAAGTGGGGAATCCATTCATACTTCTTAAAAACCTCTGCCATTTAAACATTTGTTTAATTGTACTCTTCCCCCCTAAAAAAATGAAAATTACTATTTATGTCGATCGAGAGAGATCAGTAACAGCATACACCTTCAATTTTTCTTTTGACTGTTCTGTAGCTCTGAAAGCTATACGTGTTCAAAACAAGAAAATGCCTGCTGGGATGGGAGATTCCAGGGGGAACTTACATTGTTTAACGCAGAGGTAGTCAAAGCGCGGCTCTCCAGATGTCCATGGACTACAATTCCCATGAGCCCCTGCCAGCAAACGCTGGCAGGGGCTCATGGGAATTGTAGTCCATGGACATCTGGAGGGCCGCGCTTTGACGACCCTTTTAACTACACAGGCTAAAATGATCCGGTCCTAGATGCTTAGCCAAGCCCAGTTCCGAGGCCTATACTCACTGTTACAGCGAGCAGAAATTTCCACACCGTCTTTGCCTTTCATTCTGAAGTGCAGGTGACGGTTTCTCAAAATTCTGTGGCCGTGCTCAAAATAAGATTTAAAAACAGAGTTCACATTAGAGCAAGAGAGATTTCTGGAACTTGGGTGATAACAGAGTCGGGCACCACGCTCCAAGGGCAGCTCTCATAGCTCAAAGGGAATGACTGTGGTTTTCAGGGCACATGTGCATGCAAGGGCAACACTTTTCATAAATACTGCTGAGCGATTGCAAAGCCAGGCGAAGTCTCAAGGCAAAGCCGGGCGATTGCAAAGCCAGGCGAAGTTTGCTTGGCAAACCCCCAATAGCTTATTTTTAATAGTTTGATATTGAAATGTCTTAATGTTTGCAGCCTTGGGGACCCTACTTGGGTAGAAAGGCAGCACAGAAACGTTTTCAATAAATATTTGCCAACCAAGTTTTTTAGAAAGAAGGTGGGGCTATTCCCCAGCAGGGCTTCTGAGTGGTCGCCGGAGATCTGATGGGCTGTGCGGACTGAATTTGCAGGGGTGGATTTATCCTCTCCCACTCCTTTTGTTTCAAACCACACCCCTTCACCCCTGGACTTCCTCCGCGTGGTTGGTTCTGC
Source organism: Paroedura picta (assembly GCF_049243985.1). NCBI lineage: Eukaryota > Metazoa > Chordata > Lepidosauria > Squamata > Gekkonidae > Paroedura > Paroedura picta. The sequence continues at coordinate 14,065,857 of NC_135375.1, forward strand.
TGCTTGGGGCAGCCAATCGTGGCCTGTGTCAGAATTCCAAAGGTCTCCCTTTCCCAGCCTTGCTATCTGGATTCATTGGTTTGTTAAAAGCCTGAATCTTATTAGTGTGAAGCACGAGTTGCTATCATTCCCCCAGCCCCCACTGCCACAGCTACCAGACTGGACTGGTTAAGGCAGGGGGAATTGTGTCTGCCTAAAGCAGGGATTCCCAACCAGGGGGCCAGGGACCAATGGGGGTCCGCAGGCATTCCAGAGGGGGTCTGCAGCCTTTTCCCTCCTGCCTTAATGGACTCAGTCACAAGCTAAGAAGCTGGCTGTTTCCATTGTTCCCCCTCCCAAGCATGAGCTCTCTTGTGGCTGCTGTGCCTGGAAGGGGGCAGAGCCTGAACGCCTACCCCCACCTTAATCTGCCTGCTGTCTCTCCTCCCTCTGTCCTCCTTGAGCCTGTCTGTTAAAGCAGGCGGTGATGTCACTTCCGGTGACGTGGCACTTCCGGGAGAGAGGGAGACGGTGTGACAAGGAGGTATGGTCAGCTGGCATCACTTCCAGGGCTCCTAGAAGCCGGAAAAAGTATTTCAGGGGTTCCTCCATGGTCAAAAGTTTGAAAAATACTTGCCTAAAGAGTCTTTTTGAACTTCTGAGCAGACATTTTTAACCAAGCTCCCCAAACAAGAAGCCATGTTTACGTGGTGTATACCAGTGGTCCCCAACCACCGGTCCAGGGACTGGTCCATGGATCAGTTGGTACCGGGCCGTGGCTCCTCCTCGTCCTCCTCCCCGACTGCTGCCTCAGGGGCTGCCCTGGCATTCTACCGCCGGCTCACCTTTGGTGCTCTCCAGCAGCCGCCATGGCTGGGGCTCCCGCTCAGTGTGGCACTGTATAGCTGCTGCTGGCAGCGCCCCCCAGCGGGCAGCGGGAAGTCAGGGGCGCCAGCGAGCAAGCAAATGGAGCAGGGGCTCAGGCAGCGGCGGTGATGTCCCTTGTTAAAAGACTACCCCCCTCCCGGGCCTCAGTAAAATTGTCAAGCATTGACCGGTCCCCAGTGATAAAAAGGTTGGGGACCACTGGTGTACACTACTTAAAAGCAAAGGCAGATCACTTCCCCCTAAAGCTAAAGGGCCCAGGGGGTCATTATGGCAGCATGCACTAGGGTCGCCAGGCTACAATCAACTCACTTCATGCCACTTTTATGCCTGTCCTGTTCAGCAAAGCAGCCTAGGCCAGCTGGTAAAAGTGGGCATGTGCAAGGAAAATCCATGTAATGCTATCCCCTATGATGGGAGGGTCTGTGGCTCACAGGCAGAGCATCTGCTTGGCATGCAGAAGAACCCAGGTTCAATTCCTGGCAACTCCAGTGATGCAAAAGACGTCTGTCTGAGCGCCTCGACAGCCACTGCTGGTCTGAGTGAGAAATACTGAACTGCCAAAAGCTTTCACAGCCAGAGTCAACTGGTTGTTGTGGGTTTTCTGGCTTCTGTGGAGGTTTTACTGTGAGTTCTATTTGATAACCTTCCAAGTTGTTTATGCTGGCCTACGCTTGTACCTGACCTGGAAATTGCAGCTGGCACACAAAACTATTCATGATACGGCAGGACACACATGAACACATGAAATTGCCTTATATTGTATCAGACTCTTGATCCATCAGTATTGTCTGCTAGAGTGGCAGCAATTCTCAGGCAGAAGTCTTTCACATCACCTACTGCCAGGCCCTTTAAGAAGAAGAAAAAGAAGAGTTGGTTCTTATATGCTGCTTTTCTCTACCCAAAGGAGTCTCAAAGCAGCTTACAGTCGCCTTCCCTTCCTCTCCCCACAACAGATACCCTGTGAGGTCGGTGAGGCTGAGAGCCCTGATATCACTGCTCAGTCAGAACAGTTTTATCAGTGCCGTGGCGAGCCCAAGGTCACCCAGCTGGTTGCATGTGGGGGAGTGCAGAATCAAACCCGGCATGCCAGATTAGAAGTCTGCACACCTAACCACTACACCTAGCTGGCATATAACAGGAGATGCAGGGGAATAAGCCTGAGACCTTCTGCATGCCAAGATGATGCTCTAGAGCTGGAACAAGGCCCCTCCTCATTTGACTCATTGAGAAAGGTATGCTTCATCCATCTGTCAGTCAAATGACAGTCAAGTATTTCATGTCCTAAGTCAGGGATCTTCAACGGGGTGCCCATGGGCACCATGACACCTGCCATCATCTTTCCTGACACCCACCAAGTATTTTTCGACAGTGGCTGGAACCTGGTGAGATTTTTGCCCAGCCATGGGAGACTGGCTGTAGACGTTTTCTTAAAATGCTGCTGGAGCATCAGCCACCAACTAAGCGCAAGGATATTTACCGTAAGCCTGAACGAAAGCCACAGACAGCCGTTTTATGGCTGGCTCTACCTCTTGCGGCAGCTATTTTCTAGCACCCGTGACAGAATTCTAAAGGTGCCCGAGGCTCAAAGAAAGTCAGGTACTCCTGGCCTATAAAGTGACTATTTATGTCCTCATTGGTACACAGCCAGCAGTAGTAGCAGGCAACCTGCAGGAAATGCTTCGGTATGTTACTAGGGATGACCCACAGCCCTGAAGGGCTTGGGAGGCAAGCTGGCGTCACTGCTGTCATTACCAACACATTACGTGAAATAAATGTAGTTCAGCCATGCTGGTCTGTGGCAAAAGAGCAAGATTCCATTCCAGTTGCACCTTCAAGACCAATAAGAATAGCAGGGGAGAAGCTTGTGAGTGTCAAAGCCCCCTTAGGAAATCTTGTTGTTCCTGAGCTTGACCCTTGCTCATGGAAATAATAAAGCAGGGGTAGTCAAACTGCGGCCTTCCAGATGTCCGTGGACTACAATTCCCAGGAGCCCCTGCCAGCAAATGCTGGCAGGGGCTCCTGGGAATTGTAGTCCACGGACATCTGGAGGGTCGCAGTTTGACTACCCCTGTAATAAAGGAAACCTGCCGCTTACACACGGGCATTTTTGGGCAAAGAACAGTCTGCTGACAATATTGGCCCAGTATCCTATTTCTAGCTCATAACATGAACTTTTCCATGGCTGCTCTGTATTGGGGTCACATGGAAAACTGCCTTAGCCTAACACACATAAAATGGAATGGCTGAAGCCAGCAATAATGAAAGACCCTCGAGAAGTTTGTAACCATCAAGTTCCAGAGAATGTACTTTGACCATGAGGCTGGGAGTTCAATCCCAGCAGCCGGCTCAAGGTTGACTCAGCCTTCCATCCTTCTGAGGTCGGTAAAATGAGTACCCAGCTCGCTGCTGGGGGGTAAACGGTAATGACTGGGGAAGGCACTGGCAAACCACCCCGTATTGAGTCTGCCATGAAAACGTTAGAGGGCATCACCCCAAGGGTCAGACATGACCCGGTGCTTGCACAGGGGATATCTTTACCTTTATATATTCTGCTTTTGAGTAAGCCTTTACACACTCCTTCTGATTTTCTGTACAGACGCACATTCTCTATTGCTCCTCTTACCTTAATGGAAGAAATGGGCGGTACAGAAATCTAAATAAATAAATAAATAAAACACAGTATGACTCAAATCTTCCAAGTCAGCTACAAATAGCCATCCAGAGCAAATGGAGTGTGAATTTAGATTGGGTTTTTTTCCCCCCATCATGAACAAGTAGCTGAAAAAGCATGGAGCTGAGAAACTTCCATAGTAGCTTGCTAAGGGATTTATCAGCTATCTATTTAATATGCATCGTTAGAACTAGATTTATATTATTACTATTATACTAAAGGCTACTCAGAAAGCACTACTGTGCATGATTCCCAGGTGCTCTTCTAGAGACTAGTATGGCCAGCATGCTTGAGAAAAAACATCCTGCCCCTTTAAAGGAGACAACGGAACTTCTTCATGCAGAGGTAAATAATATCACCTGACAAATAAGATCATCTTAAGACACTATTAAAGGGGCAGGTCATATTTTTTTCTCTCCAGGCACCTGGCAAACCCACTAGAGACAGAATTTCTCATTCAACTTGCCATTTACTATGGGTAGAAGACACTGGCACACTAAACTCTTCACACATAACAGCTTTTAGGTAACCATTTATCCTCTGGGCAACATGTTAAAGAGATCTGTTACATAACTTTTTATCAAGACTAACGCTTTAATCGGTACCCTGATCAACTACAGTGCCTGATGATTAAATTGGTGGAAGCAGCTCCTGGGGGGGGGGGTATTCTTTTTTGAGGCTATTTTGTTTCTAATCTGTTGCTGTAATACAGAATGCTAACAATAAAATAACAACCTTCCCCAAGAATAAGAGGTCAATTTGACACTTCCCTCAGCACCTCAAACACGCTGAAGTTTAAAAATGCTGATTAACTGAATTTAAACAATTTACAGGTAAAAGGCTGAGAAGCAGCTCCTAAATCAGTTAAGGGCCTGTTTTTCAAGCAGTTTTCCTCTAAGAAACAAGCAGCTGTATGTGTTTCTCAGACGCGATTGCAACCTCCATAGGGAAGTGATTACATTTGATTTTTATGACATCACAAGCCACGCACTTATCATAAAAAGCCCAGTTTGAAAAACAGGTTAATTGGCAGAAGCAATAACAGGAAGCTGGAATAGGAGGGTCAGAGACCTTGGCCAGGCAAACAGCGAATACAACCTGCTTTCTGTTCACCGTCAAACTCTTGCCTTTCGGTTTTGGTCCGACTCAGTATGAATGGAAATTCATCAGCTTAAAAGTTCAGAATGTATTTTCTCTGCCCATACCCAGCAGCCCTTCAAAAGTCCACAGACGGTGGATACCAGTAGCTATATCTTTGCTGGGAGCAAATAACTTAAGGCTGGTACATTTCATGGCCAGTTGCAATTGAGGCTGCCTCCCCCCCCCCCTCCCTGAGGATTTTCTGAGGATTTTATGAGGGAGTTTGCTAGGAAAAGAACACTGCAAAAAGTAACACCCGGCTTTTACAGCTTATCTTTACATCTGCAAACTCCACTGCTCCCGTTTCAGCTCTTTGTTTATACTTCCAAGGTCACTCCGGTCCTGGTGCTTTGCTGCACTCGCAAAGGAGGTCCTTCCCGCCAGCTTCAGTTTATTGTATCCCCAGACCGGCAAAGAAAAGGGACAGATGGGGTGGGGGAAACAGCTTTAAAATGGAGGACAACAGTGTCCGGGGCGGGGGGGGGGGGGGACACACTGGAGAATTGAACCTCCTGGCTAAGAATAGGTTGAAGAGCAGCATTTGTGCAACTGTTTGTAGGAAAAACCGGAGGAACTTTATCATACGCAGAGAAGGGAGTGCAACAATTTTAACAGATAAAAAGTTGCTTTTAAAAGCTTGGAAAGACCAGCTGTGCCTCACCTGACTTATATGCCCAAGAAGTGCTCTGCTCTTTACTTAACAACACGCCCCCCTCCACAGCCTAAGAACCCAAGTGCTTGTTTTCCACCAGAGAGCTGCCTTTCTATCCTACTGCGACTATACAGTTGCATGCCACTCTGTTTTGCTTGAGGGCATACCTGCGACAATGCAGCATCCTTCCCAGTGGATCACTTGCCTATAGCAAATCACCAACTAAGATGCAATAAAAGTGTATCATACCCTTTCTTGAAAGAGGCCACACAATTTTCAAGTTGCAGAGCCACAGCCAAGCCCTTTGCTAAAGGAGATATTTCAGCAAAGGGTCAGGCCTCCGCACCTCCACGTCTTCAGGAGGTTCACAACCCCTCCCTCCTTCCAAGGAACAGGGGATAGATGGTGGGACTACAGTTGTTCTCAAAATCAAGGCGGAGGGAGCCATCTGTCCAGCGTCATCCACTGGTCTTCATGGCCAAGTTAGTGCCTGAACCCAACCCCACAAAGTTTAACGCTTTAAGCACCACTGCCCTGCAAATGCCATGCCTGGCTCTGTTTAATTCTCATAGCTCCAAGAATTTAATATACCAATTATACGAACCAAAGTCTGGTCTCACCTTGCTCAACTGATGGTGACTCTAACACATCCCCGCCATTCTGTTTGGGGGCCCTGCTGTTTTTTTGGACAGGGCGTTCTTAAAGACCGCCCTAAATCTGATCCAGTATAAAGTTGGAGACCTCTTCTGAACTCTGCAAGAATCACATCTCTCCCACGTGAGTGTTATTTGTCCTGACAAAACCTCCTCCAATGCAACACTTCCTCAAAGGTTTCTGAGCTCATTGTTGACCCTCAGAAACCAGCCTTGGGGCCAGAAGGGAGGAGGAGGAGAAGAGGGTAAGCTGAGAGAGGCAGTTCTAGGAGTCCTGTTGAAAATTCGGATCTTTATAAGGTATTTGGGTCTTCAGAATGCTTTATGCGGCCATAAGGACATTTGTGATGTGCAAAGCACACTACTCTGTATTTATAAATATTATAAACATGAGAAATACACTATTGTTCTGGGTCACCTTAAGTGAAATTTCTGTGTTAGGCAAGCAAAAAAAAAAAAAGATGGAAGTGGGTTCTAAAAGCTACAGTAACTATCAAAGCAGGTCTCACTTTTAAGAAGTCTAAAAAACACTGCTCTGAAGCAATAACATCCAATTCAATGGGAGAGACCTCTCCCACGGCTATTCTTTTTGGAGTTTTCTTCGGAAACACCTCACAGACCTGTGAAGCTCTTCCGTCAGCAAAATCTGCCCGGTCTCTCTGTGCAGCAAGCCCAGGCTTGCTTAAGGCCTCTTGCATTATGCATTGAAAAGCTTGGGACTTTTCCTCCTAAAAACCAACCAGAGCAGCTCTTCCTCTGCAGGATGCAAAAGGAACAAAGTGTCTCTCATTCTTCCCGCTGACATCCCTTTACCCACCCCCCCTGCTTCCCCTTGCCTAGGCTTAAAACAAAACCTTCCTTCCAAGGTTCCAAATTCACTGTTCTTTTTAATCTACCTGACAAAGACCAGATTCCCAGCCAGGCCCACCTAAGCCCCAGGTTCTCCACCCACCAAGCTCATCTCCCCGTGGCCCCCAAACACTGTCTCAGGTCCCGTGTGTTTGTGGGGACTTGCCAACTCTCCAGCCCACTTTCAAGGCCTTTCCTGCCCTGTCCAAAACCACCCATCACATCCCCCTGCTCATCTCATTGCATGGGATCCAGCAAGCCCCCCCCCCAACAACTTTACATACTCCTCCTACATAGGCGAACCTACATAAATCTCTTCTGGAGCAAATCTCATTTCCCATAACAATGCCTGTTCTCAAACCTCACTTTGTTGACCAGTTAAAAGGGCCTAAGAGCCCACATTCAACCCACCCCAGCCCCATGTTTAGGGCCAGGCCCAGAAACCCCAATCCCATCCCCCCTTTGCAAGCTTCCTCGGGACGGACCTTGCCCTCCACGGGACCCAGTCCCAAATTAAGCGCGCTTTTGACGGGACCCTCCACCCCCCAATGCAGGGGTAGTCAAACGGCGGCCCTCCAGATGTCCATGGACTACAATTCCCAGGAGCCCCTGCCAGCGTTCGCTGGCAGGGGCTCCTGGGAATTGTAGTCCATGGACATCTGGAGGGCCGCCGTTTGACTACCCCTGCCCCAATGGCTTGCGAGCTCCCTGGGGAGCAGAGAGATGGGCGCGGGCCCGGCTGGGCTCCCGCTTTGTTTGCTCCCTCCCTCCCTCCCTGCCAGGTAGGCCCGCTCGCTCACTCACCCTGCCTGCCCACGATCTCGGCCACATGCTCGGAGCTGGGCACCGGCACGCACTCGGTGGTGTTGACGCTCTTCCTCCGCAGCAGCGCCGCCTGCTCGCCGCTCAGGGCCAGCCCGGGAGGGACCCCGGCCGCCGCCGCCGCCGCCGCCGCCCCGCCGTAGGCCTGCGAGAGCATCGCCGCCATCATGCCGTGGTGGGCATCGTCGCCGGGCCCGTACAGCGGCGCCGCCCCGCCGCCGCAGCCGCCCACCTCGGGCGCCTCGAAGGCCGACGGCGGCGGCGGCGGCAGGGCCGAGCCCAGCGCGGGGGGCAGCAGCGAGGGCGGCGAGGCCAGGCCCACGCCGCCCGCCCCGGGCTCCAGCAGCAGCAGCTCCCGCTCGTCCTCCTCCTCCTCTTCCTCGCCGCCGCCGCCTTCCTCCTCCTCCTCCGCCGCCTCTCCCTCAGGCGGCTCCGACAAGTCCAGCTCTAGGCCGCCGCCGCCGCCATCGTCGTCCTCCTCCTCCTCGTCGCCGTCGTCGTCTCCTCCTCCTCCTCCGCCCGCCTCATGGAGGCCCAGGCCGGCCAGGCGGTCCCGCAGCAGCCGCGCGTCCGGCAGGGCCAGGGCCAGGGCCGCCGTGTGGTGGTGCTGGTGGTGCTGGTGGTGGTGTTGGTGGTGGTAGTGGTGGAGCAGCAGGCCCGGCGGCGGCCTGGGCGGCGGCGGCAGCAGCACCAGCTCGGGCGACTCCTCCTGGGGCGAGGGCGACGCGCTGCCGCTCGGCATGGCCGGCGAGGGGGAGGCCGACGACGACGAGGAGGAGGAGGAGGAAGGCGGCCCGGCCCGGCCGGGAGAGGGCGGCGGGCTGCGGCTAGGGGGCTCCGAGCGGCATGTTGCGGCGGCGGCGGCGGCAGCTAGTCCTCCTCCTCCTCCTCCTCCTGCAGGCGCCGCCGCCTGTTCGTCGTCCCCGGCCTGGGCCCTGCTGCCGCTGCTCCTGCCGCCGCCACGGCCGCCGCTCGCCTCAGCGCTTCTCTTGGCGCATGGCTGCTTCCCCCCGCCGGCTCCGGCTTCAGCAGCAGCACTCGCAGCAGCAGCAGCAGCAGCAGCAGCAGGGGCGGCCGCAGGCGGCTTCGGCCCAGGCCCAGGCGGCTCCAGCCCCGCCCCGCGCCGCTCCCCCGGCCGGCCGATTGGGTGGCGGGGCGGCTGCGGCGGCGGCTGCTGGTGGTGGCGGCGGCCGGGCGGCGGCGGCGGCGGCGGGGGAGACGGGCGGCGCTTGGGCAGGGCCGAGGCGGAGGCGGAGGCGGAGGCCGGGCCAGGGGGCGGCTTCCCTGCGGCCTCCTCCTCCTCCTCCTCCTGCTCCTGCTGCTGCTGCTCCTTCGTCTTGCGGCCGGCGGTCCCCTCAGGCACCATCCGCGCGCGCGGCCCTCTTTCCTCTCTCGCCAGGCCCCGGGCTCTCCCGCGGGCTGGCCTGGCCTGGCCCGGGCGGCCCCGGGGATTGTTGGGTGGGCCGGCCGCGGATTGTGACGGCGGGGCCCGGACGGGACGGGGACCCTCTCCTGGCGCCCGGGGGTGAGAGGCCGGGGGGCCTGGGAGGTGGTGGGAAGCCAGGGGGGCGAAGGAGCCGGCCCCACATTCCCAGAAGGAGGGAAGGAGGCCTGAGGCCCTTCCAGCTTTTGATCCCGCCTTTCTCCCGAGCAATTCAGCACTCAGTTCTCCCTTGCGTTTGCAGGCCAGCCCTGCGAGGGAGGCCACGCTGCCTCTGGTAAAGGTTAGATCAGGGGTAGTCAAACTGCGGCCCTCCAGATGTCCATGGACTACAATTCCCAGGAGCGAATGCTGGCAGGGGCTCCTGGGAATTGTAGTCCATGGACATCTGGAGGGCCGCAGTTTGACTACCCCTGGGTTAGATGCAACCTTGTGGCTCTGAAGCGATAGAACAAAGTGGGAGTCCAGCAGCCCTTCTAAGACGAACAAAGTTCCAATAGTCCAGTGGCACCTTTAAGACCAACAAAGATTTATTCAAGGCCTGAACTTTCACATTCTTCCTTGCAGCTTGAATAAATCTGTGTTGGTCTTAAAGATGCCACTGGACTCTAATTTTGTTTTGTCTTGCTGCTTCAGACAAACACGGCTACCCACTTGAATCTAAAGTGCAACAGAACAAAGTTGGAGTCCGGTGGTGCTTCTAAGACTAACAAAGTTTAATAGAAGAAAGTTGGAGTCTGGTGATGTTTCTAAGACTAACAAAGTTTAATAGAATGGAGTCCGGCAGCGTTTCTAAAACTAACAAAGTTTAATAGAACAAAGTTTGGAGTCCATTGGTGCTTCTAAGACTAACAAAGTTTAATTCTGGGTATAAGCGTTCATGGGCATGCACACTCCTGGAAAAGCTTGCATGCATACAAAAGCTTCAACCCGGAATTAAACTTAGAAGAAGAGTTGGTTTTTATACTCTGCTTTTCACTACCTAAAATCAGGGTGACTTTGCATCTGACCGGGACATCCAAAGGGGAGTGCGGCATGGGAAAGATGTGTGGGCTTTTACTTTTCATTATATTTTGAAGAGTTGAGTTTTATGCCCATCTTTTCATTACCCGAAGGAGTCTCAAGGGGGATTACAGTCACCTTCCTTTCCTCTCCCCACAGCAGGCACCCTGTGAGGGAGGTGGGGCTCAGAGCTCTGACAAAACTCTAAAGAACAGTGCTAACAGGACTGTGACTAACCCAAGGTCACCCAGCACGTTGCAGGTGGAGGAGTGGAGAATCAAACCCGGCTCTAAAGGCCACTGCTCTTAACCATTCTACCATTGGTCTCTTGGTCTTATAAGTCTACCATTGGTCTCTTGGTCTTATAAGTGTCACTGGACTCAAACCTTGTTCTACTAAAGCTTATATAGTCCAAGGCAGGTTACGCACAGTGAGTCAGTACAATTGACATTCAGTAACCAATGTGTTAGGCTTGTGGAAGTCGAACCACCAGAAAGAACAGAAACAGCAAAAGTATTCACAGGGTACATTAAGCGGTGTGCTGATTCGCCAAAAGATGATTACACATTTTTGGTCACCTATGAGATGCTGCTGACCCGGATAGCCTAGGCCAGCCCAATCTGTAGGGTCACTGTGCACAGGGAAGCAATGACAAGCCACCTCTGAAAATCTCTTGCCCCGTGGGGTCAACAGCAACTTTGATGATACTTTCTACCCCCAAGATTCCTCTTTTATTTTGCTGGAGCAGGCTTTCTCAACCAGGGTTTCATGATCAGGGAAGGTGTCGGTGGGAAGTGCAGCCTAGTGGCTAGTCATAGCTGACTTATGGTGACTCACGGGGTTTTCAAATCAAGAGACATTCAGAGTTGGTTAGCCATTGCTTGCCCCTGTGTCACAACCCTGGGATTCCTTGGAGGTCTCTCATCCAAATACTATCCAGGGCTGACCCTGCTTAGCTTCCCAGATGTGATGAGATCGGGCTAGCCTGGGCTATCCAGGCGAGGGCAGAACACATGGGCTGAAGTCTGTCACGGGAGCTTGCTGAGGGACTCTGGTCCAGTTACCTTCTTGCACTCAAGATGGGCAGCCATGTTAGTCTGACCATGTTAGACCAGTAGCACTTTAAAGGCTAACATTTGTTGTAGTGTAGGAGTTTTTCTGAGTTGCTGCTTGGTATCTGAAGAAGTGAGCAGGGACTCACGAAAGCTCCTCCCCTTCCACAAATGTTAGTCTGTACTGCTCCTGGCCTCTTGTTCTTTTATAGAATCCTAGAATCATAGAGTTGGAAGGGGCCACACAGGCCATCTAGTCCAACCCCCTGCTCAACGCAGGATCAGCCCTAAGCATCCTAAAGCATCCAAAAAAAAAGTGTGTATCCAACCTTTGCTTGAAGACTGCCAGTGAGGGGGAGCTCACCACCTCCTTAGGCAGCCTATTCCACTTAGGTAGCCTATTCCACTACTACCTCATAGGTTGTTTTTGAGGATAAAATTGAGGTGGGAAGAATATTGCAATCCCTATGAGCTTGGAAGTATAAGGAGAATAAAAAATGTGGCAAAATAAAGTGGCAAGGTCTTCTTGGTGACAATACTGTGACTATGGAACTCCCATACCCAGGATGAACATCTCGCCCATCCTCTTTTTCTTTCAGAAGACTTCATTAATGGTGGTGCTACCTTTGTAAAATTGTGCTGGTTCCTCCGAAAGTTGTTATTATTTATTACAGTGGTTCTGTACCTGGGGGTCAGGACCCCTTTGGGGATCAAATGACCCTTTCACAGGGGTTGCGTCAGGGCAAGCAGCTTGGCGGGGGGAGGGGGGCACCATCTACACAACAGCTTTGCAGGGTAGATCGGGATAGAGCATTCATCTGTCTGGAGCAGCAGAAAAGAGTGAGATCAGCATGGTGGGACAAGAGGCAGAACTGAACTGAGAAACCCCAGAAAAAACCCAGTTTATATACAATCATGATCAATGGATCTTCACACCATTGGTCAGTTTTGGTTTAATTTCTGTGAAAGAGCCCTTGCATAATTTTATGGTTGGGGGTCACCATGACATGAGGAACTGTATTAAAGGGTCGCGGCATTAGGAAGGTTGAGAACCACTGATTTATTAGATTTTTAAACCCCTAATAGGCTTGGGGTGGTGTACAACATAATTCTCCATAAGTATAAACTCTGATGATGATAAAAAGTTAAAACCAGAAAAAAACGTAAAACCATAAACCCGAGTGCCCCAGTTGTCTCACTGTGTTCTTATTCCTATGTCTTTAGGTTACCTATGTGTTATATTCTGGCAGGGGCGTATTCTGGAGAGGGGGGAGACCCGGTTATTGTTTTTATTTCTTTGAATGTTCTTGGTTTCTGCACTGGCTTCTCACTATCACTGGTACTCCGTTGTATAGTATATAATGAGCCTCTTGTGGCGCAGAGTGGTAAGGCAGCCGTCTGACAGCTTTGCCCATAAGGCTGGGAGTTCAATCCCAGCAGCCGGCTCAAGGTTGACTCAGCCTTCCATCCTTCCGAGGTCGGTAAAATGAGTACCCAGCTTGCTGGGGGGTAAACGGTAATGACTGGGGAAGGCACTGGCAAACCACCCCGTATTGAGTCTGCCACGAAAACGCTAGAGGGCGTCACCCCAAGGGTCAGACATGACTCGGTGCTTGCACAGGGGATACCTTTACCTTTACCTAGGATATTTTATAAAGGCGAGTGGCTGTTCATTTGGGACCAAGTGAATGGGTTACGTGGAAAAGGAGGGCAGAAAGGATTTGCAGTGTAAAGTCATCTGTTTTTCTGCGTGTGACAGCAGATTCCTACTGATGGAGGAAAATAAAATGCTTTAAACCTAAATTCGGTTTTCCTTTCCTCTGTAGGAAACATATAGTTGTATTATGCAGGCATGTCAAAGACACTCCTTCTTCTAACAGTCATCTTTCCTGCTTCCTTTTACTTTTTTATGAACATTCCACCTGAAGGGTCTATTGTCCTCCCACTGTAATGTCTGCTGTTACCACAGATCCAGCCCCTTCAGGGTCCCGTTAACCCTGTCACCTTATCTAACCCTTGAATGTAGTTTTGCTTGAAGGTTCTTCTAATTTTTGACTTGGAGTCTATTTCTTGCGAGTATTTGGACAATTTTTCTTGATTTTGTATCCTTCTCTCCGATTAAATGTGCCCAGCTGCCAAGATCACAGTTTGCTCGATCCCGGTTCTATTCCCTTCCCAAGCAACTCCTATCTGCTCTCCATCTCCGTCTTACTCTCACATTCCTACTTGACTACTTCCTTTCCATAACCTCCATTTCCTGCTGCTCTCTCACATTGCCCTCTAACCTTTTCCTATTCCTAATGCCATCACATTGGACAAACTTGAACTCTTCCTGTATCTGACCATGTCCCACTTACACGAACCTTTGTCTCCGAGTGCATCTGACTTACGTTGACCATCTAGTATTTTCTTGTCTCCTGTCTCCAAGTTAAACAACTAACATCAGAATTCTTGTTTCCTTATTCTCTGATTAATCGATCTAGTTTGGAATTGCTCAAATCAATAAATGCTTATACTTTGGATCAATCTTCATTGGTCTAGACCAGTGGTCCCCAACCCCCTGTCCGGGTACTGGTCTGTGGATCAGTCGGTACCGGGCCATGGCTCCTCCTTGTCCTCCTCCCCGGCTGCTGCCTCGGGGGCGGCCCTGCCACTCTGCCACCGGCTCACCTTTGGGGCTCTCCAGAAGCCGCCATGGCTGGGGCTCCCCCTCGGCATGGGACTGCGCAGCTGCTGCTGGCAGCGCCCTCCAGTGGGCAGTGGGAAGTCAGGGGCGCCAGCGTGAAAGCAAGTGGAGCAGGGGCTCAGGCGGTGGCGACAGCCCTTGGCAAAAGACTACCCCCCCCCCGCGCCTCAGTAAAATTGTCAAGCGTTGACCGGTCCCTGGTGATAAAAAGGTTGGGGACCACTGGACTCAAATTTTAATCTTCTGCTTCAGACCAATATGGCTACCCACCTGAATCATTCTCAATGTAGTTATCCTTTAGTTTGAATTCTCACAACCAGCTCTTTGGAGCAGGCTTTCTCAACCAGGGCTTCATGAAACCCTGGGGTTTCTTGATGGCCCTGGAAGCGTTTCCCGAACGGGTGAGAGTTAATTATTTCTGGTATATTTTTGAAATTTGTTAAACATTTATCGGGTGATATGACCATATATAAGGTAAAGGTAAAGGTATCCCCTGTGCAAGCGCCGAGTCATGTCTGACCCTTGGGGTGACGCCCTCCAGCGTTTTCATGGCAGACTCAATACGGGGTGGTTTGCCAGTGCCTTCCCCAGTCATTACCGTTTACCCCCCAGCAGAAAGCTGGGTACTCATTTTACTGACCTCGGAAGGATGGAAGGCTGAGTCAACCTTGAGCCGGCTGCTGGGATTGAACCCCCAGCCTCATGGGCAAAGCTTTCAGACGTTTGCCTTACCACTTTGCGCCACAAGAGGCTCATATGACCATAACCATGACCATATATGGTCATGCCAAAAAAAATCACCCCTTGGCCAATGATGGGCCTGGAGGGGGTGGGAAGGGGCCGCGGGTGGGTGTGTCCCCAGCTATGCTTCCCAACCATATTCTGGGGCTTCTCAAAGCCTGAAGAATGTTTCTCAATGTTAAAAAAGTTGAGAAAGGCTGCTTTAGAGTAAGCCAGTATTATCCCCTCATTATGGTAGGAATGGTTTATGTAAGTCTGTGGATAGAGATCCTGGCAGAGGAAAGATTCAAATCAGGGTATGAAAAAATACATTTTTTCTTCTATGGAGGTCTGAAATTAGCAAGACCTTTACTCAGTGTTTTAAAAGTTTGTTTTCCCCTCTCCTGGTCAGGAAAGGGAGAAGTCGGTTCAATTGCTCTCTAGGCTTCTGTGAGCCCACCTTAATACAAATGCTAATAGATATAGACCATGGGATGGTCAAGCCCCCTCCCCCCAACCTTTCAAGAAGAGAACAGAGATTTGTTGATGTTAAGTACTAGAGAGACTTCAGAAAGGAAACTCTGGAGACTTCAGGAAAAGATTCTCTGGGTAGGAAAAAGAGAGGTGATAAAACTCAGGGATGCAAGGAAGATGCTCTCTTTTGGTCTGAGTCCATCAGAGCAGACCAAGCTCTTAACTGAAGTCTGGAGGAGGTAACCATTAACCATGCCTTGGCCTGGAAGAGCCATATTAGAAGAAGCAGAAGAAGAAGAAGAGTTGGTTCTTATATGCCGCTTTCCCCTACCCAAAGGAGTCTCAAAGGGGCTTATGGTTGCCTTCCATTTCCTCTCCCCACAACAGACACCCTGTGAGGGAGGTGAGGCTGAGAGAGCCCTGATATTACTGCTGGGTCAGAACAGTTTTATCAGTGCCGTGGCGAGCCCAAGGTCACCCAGCTGGTTGCATGTTGGGGAGCGCAGAATCGAACTCGGCATGCCAGATTAGAAGTCTGCACTCCTAACCACTACACCAAACTGGCTCCAAACCTAATGGAACAGAGGTACTTGAATACGTCTGTGTTACACAGTGGCCAAAACCCAGGTCAAGAGGTCCATCAGCAGGGCCCCAACTCCAGAAGCCCTCCCACCGTTGATCCGCGAGCAGCAAAAATACGGAGCATCACTGCCTAAGACATAGCATACATTATGGCTAAGAGCCACTCATGGACCTCCGCTCCTTATGTTCATCCAATCCACTTTTGAAGCTGTTTGTGCTTGTGGCAGTGAATTCCCTGTGTTAATTACTCTTGAGGTAAAGCAGTGCCTCCTTTTATCTGTTCTAAGCCTACTGCTCATAAATTTCATTGAATGCCCACAAGTTCTTGTCTGCGTTGAAATATGCAAGAGCTGCAGCCTGCATGATGGAACAGAATATGAAGAGTTTCCTGCAGGGGGCATCCGAGGAGGTGTGTATTTAACATAGTTATATTAGGAACTTCTTGATGTTATTTTTTAATACTCTCATCCAATGTCCTGATTGGCTCATTTGGAGACTTCCTGCTCCTTTAAGCACACTTACTCCCTGACAGGACTCTCTGTCTTTTCTTTCTGCACAACGTTGTTTCGCTTCACAATAAAACAATTTTAGTCCTCTAAGCCAGTGGTTCTCAACCTTTTCTTTGCCACAACCCCACCTTCAGTTGGTGTGGCGGTGGCGGCGACAGCAGTGCGTGCGCATGTAGTACACATGCAGTGCGCGCACAGATGGCATGTGTGTGTGCGGGTACCGTGCGCGTGCATATGCACAACAATCGAGGTTGGCTCGGCCGCCTCTGCCCACCTCCGCTGGCTGCCGCCTGCCACTGCCTGCCACTGCATGCCCGCCTTCACATGCCGCTGCCCGCTGCTGCCGCCGCCACAGCATCAGGCAACCTCCCGACCCCAAGGTTGAGAACCAGCGCTCTAAGCCTTCTAGTGCTGTACTCCTCTCTTGCATATTTAAACTCTGCATAATTTTGTAAACCTCTATATCGTCACCCCTCAATTGTCATTTCTTTAAACTAAAGAGCCCTAATCTCTGTAACCATTAATGATCTATAAGTGTGCAGGTGGGCTTAATTTAGGGATGCCAGCCTCCAAGTGGGACCTGGGGATCCCCTGGAATTATAGCTCATCTCCAGACTACAGAGATCAGTTCCCGTGGAGAAAATGGCTGCTTTGGAGAGTGGTTTCTATGACCTTGTACCCCACCGAGGTCCCTGTCCTCCTCAGAGTCTATCTCCAAATCTCCAGAAGTTTTTCAACCTGGATCTGTCAACTGTATCCCCCTGTCCCCTGCCGGTGGCTGGGAAACCTGGCAACCCCTCGCCCCATCTGGCCACCCCCATCCCTTCCCTGAATGTAGACGGGAGAATCGAGCAGGGGCAGGATATAGAATCTGAGTTCAAAATGGCTTTGGCAGAGATTGGCAAGTTTGGTTCTGCAGGACAGCCCAGTTGTTGGGAAACTCGGAAACCAACCTTGTAATCTTCAAAGCAACTCCACTGGCACAAAACCCATTTATTGCACTGGGCTTTCAGGTTTGAGCGGCTGATCTGTCCTTAAACACCAAGGGCAGAATAAACTACGCCTTCGGTTTCCCAGAAAGAGATGTTTATCCAGGTTCCTTTTGTGTGTGTGTGTTTGAGAACCTTCCTGTGAAAAAGTTCCAGCTGGGTGACATTGGGCTAGTCACAGTCCTGTTAGAGCTGTTCTCAAAGAACAGTTCTCTTAGCCCACCTTCCTCACAGTGTCTGTTGTGTGAGGAGGAAGGGAAGGTAATTGTATGGAACTTGGAGTCGTCTTTGGGTAGTGAAAAGTGGGGTATAAAAACTGACTCTTCTTCTTCTGGGGACTTGGGGACCCTCTGGAATTATAGCTCATCTCCAGGTGACAGAGATCAGTTCTCACTTGGCTGTGTTGGAGGGTGGACTCCATAGCATGGTGCTCCACTGAGGTCCTTACTCCACACCCAGGTATTTCTTAACCCAGAGCTCTGGATTAACCCTTTGGGGGATCAGTGTGTGTGTGTGTGGGGGGGGGGGGAAGGTATCTGCAAATTTCCTGCATGGTGCGGGGGTTAGACAAGATGACCCTTGAAATACTTCCTGTCTCTGTGTTACTGTGATGTCAAAATGCTCTGGAAACAGACTATCCACAAGGGTCTATTTTTATGACATTTTCATAGGGTATTTCCCTCTTACTGTAGTTTTCCCCCTGGTGGGGGGGGTATCTATTTGGATTCCATGTGCTCGGAGACAGTGAGGGTGATACATCAAACGCATGTGTTGTGAGTCTCTGTTTCCTACATACCCAAGGCTCTGCAAATATGCCTTTGAGTCACACCGTTGAAAACTCACAGACGACTTAAGGAGGCTTAAGCCCCATCAACACCCTTGGGGACACCTGGCCTCCTTCCAGGGGTTGCAGGGCTAGTCAACAGTGGTCTCGTAATGGAGTTGGGTGAATGCTTCACAGTTCTGGATGTTGGATTGTTCCTGTCAGAAGTGCCAAATATTTAGGACTGGTTTGTGCTTGCTGGTTTGAGACAGTCACCGGCTGTTTGGTTTATGAGAGTTGTCAATGCCATGGAAGGAAGATTTTGCATGAGATTTAAAAACAAACAAACCCTCCCCCCCAATTAACAGGGGTCTTTATAAAATCAGGATGACTTTGCATCTGATTGGGAA
The DNA here is from genome assembly GCF_049243985.1 of Paroedura picta. NCBI lineage: Eukaryota > Metazoa > Chordata > Lepidosauria > Squamata > Gekkonidae > Paroedura > Paroedura picta. Next base: position 14,084,139 of record NC_135375.1, read on the forward strand.
ATCCAGAGGAGAGGGTGGAAAGGAAAGAATTATGGGCTCCAAGTTATCAGTATATTTAGAAGAAAAAGAAGAGTTGGTTTTTATATCCCACTTTTCACTATCTGGAGGAGTCACAAAGTGGCTTACAATTGCTTTCCCTTCCTCTTCCTACAACAGACACCCTGTGAGGTAGAGGGGGCTGGGAGAGCTTTGAGAGAACTGCTCTTTGAGAACAGCTCCAAGAGGACTGTGACTAGCCCAAAGTCACCCAGCTGACTACAGGTGGAGGAGAGGGGAATCAGTTTACAGGCTGCTGCTCCTCACCACTACATCAAGCTGGCTCTCTCGTCATGCCTGTGTTGGGAAAAAAGGGGCAAAATAGAAGAAGAAAGAAGAAAGAAGAAAGAAGAAAGAAGAAAGAAGAAAGAAGAAAGAAGAAAGAAGAGTTGGTTCTTATATGCCGCTTTTCCCTACCCAAAGGAGGCTCAAAATGGCTTACAGTCACCTTCCCATTCCTCTCCCCACAACAGATACCCTGTGGGGTGGGTGAGGCTGAGAGAGCCCTGATATCACTGCTCGGTCAGAACAGCTTTATCAGTGCCGTGGCAAGCCCAAGGTCACCCAGCTGGCTGCATGTGGGGGAGTGCAGAATCGAACCCGGCATGCCAGATTAGAAGTCCGCACTCCTAACCACTACACCAAACTTGCAAATTAGCCAGTGTGTTGTAGTGGGCAGGCTGTTTTAATTAAGATTGCCAGCCTCTAGCTGGGCTCCAGGGATCCATTGAATTACAACTTATCTCCAGACTACAGAGATCGGTTGCTCTGGAGAAAATGGCTACTTTGCAGGGTGGGCGCTATGACATTAACCCTGGCTGCCCCTCTCCAACCCCGCTTTTCCCAGTCTCTGCCCCCTCCATATTCATGAACTTCTTGCTGCCATGCAGCCCTAGGTAGAGTAGGCTGTGAGAGACCCAGGTTCAAATCCCCACTCAACCATGGAAGCTTGCTGGAGGACCTTGGACTAGTCCCATATGCTCAGCATAACTTCTTCCACAGGGTTATTGTGAAGAGAGGAGGTATATAGAGGAGGGAAATGGCAGCTGCTGCTGTGGGTCCCCGCTGGTGATTTAAGGCAGTGGTCCCCAACCTTTTTATCACCGGGGACCACTCAACGCCTTTTACTGAGGCCTGGTGGGGGGGTAGTTTACTCCTCTACTCTCAACCACTGCCCTAGCGCTCTCTGATCGCTATGGTAATGTTTAAACATCCCTTCAAAATAAGATACAGACACGCCACAACAATGAAGTGTGTTGTAAAGGGCTGGGGGGGGGGATGAAGTAAAGAGCCGGGGGGGGAGAAGGCGTCCTTTGGGGCCCACCTCCAATTAGTCGAAGGACCACATGTGGTCCGCGGCCCACAGGTTGGGGATCGCTAATTTAAGGAACTGGGTGAAAATGAAGTAAATTCTGAGGGATTAAGCCAGGCTTTCTCAACCGGGGTTTCATGAAACCCTGGGGTTTCTTGAGGAACCTGCAAGGATTTCCCGAATGGGTGGGCATTAAATAATTTTAAATATATTTTAATTAAACCGGCCTGAGCCATATGGGAGGGCAGTATAGAAATCTAATAATAAGTAAGTAAAATTTATCGAGTGATATGACCATGTATGTTCATGTCGACTTGCTTGCCCCTCCCAAAATGGCCTGGAGGGGGTGGGAAGGGGAGGGGTTCCATGTGGGCATGTACACTGCTATGCTTCCCGAGTCGGGATTACAACTTCCTGTTCAAAGAATCATAGAGTTGGAAGGGGCCAAACAGGCCATCTGGTCCAACCTCCTGCTCCAGCATTCATATGCAGAGGGGCTCGGAGCCTTTTAAAAGGAAGTCCCTTGACTGAAGTTTCTTCCTTTGGTTTCCTGGGCATGCCAGATCTTGTCAGACCTTGGAAGCTAAGCCGGATCGACTCTCGTTTGTATTTGAATGGGAGACCTTGAAGGAAAATTAGGGCGGCGCGGAGGCAGGCTATAACAACCCACTTCCAGATGTCTCTTGCCTGGCTGCCAAATAATCGTACAATTGTAGGATCTCGTGGCTACTCTGCGCACATGCTGTACCATAAATAATAAATACATAATGATCTCTTTGGTGGCCTAGTTCAATGCATGCACTGGCAAGGAAAGCAAAATCCCTGTTCCAAAAGACAGCGAGAGGATGCTGCAACAAGAAAGGTTGAACTCTACATCGGTTGGTGGGCAGGGGTTTAGTTTTCAGCCAATTGCCTTTAATAAGAAAACTTCATTGGAAGGAAAACCTCTTTATTGAAAAGGACAATGATGCCAGCTACCTGGAAGATTTGCTAAGACTGAACTTCCATTGTCTGTTGCTCTGTCCTAACCTTCCAGTTCCCCCTGCCAATCTATTTGGGCATGAAGATTCCAGGATGCCATCAGTTAGCTAAAGGGACACAACCACCCTTCAAGGCCACAGTAGAGATAGCGGCGCCAGGCAAGAGGACAGGACAAGAAATTCCCCACTAGCCAACTAATCCCTTCCTGCTATAATTCACATCTAAGGAATCTAAAGATAGTCAAATATATGGACAGAATTCAGAGCAAAGCAATAAAAGAACAAATAGCAAAATCAGGCATGGTTTTGACGGGGTCGGGGAGATATGTGCTATGACAATAGGTTCAAAATGCATTAATTGGCTTCATGCAGTGATGTCACAGGAGCCAGCCAGGATGTGCTGGGTCTGGAGCACGTGGGCAGGCAATTATCTAAAGGGTAAGTCCAGAAAGGAAGGGGCAGTGAGCCTGAGCAACGCCAACTCCAGCAAAGCATCAGCACAGGGCCAGAGGCCAATAGAGCGATTGAGGCCGAGGGGAAGAGGGGAAGCGGAGCATGTTGTGGGTGCCGTGGACAGGAAGCTTTTGTAGCATCACATGTGCGTGCAGGCACACACGTGCGCGTGGGGAGAAAGCAGCAGAAATGATCTGGGGGGAAATGCTGCTTTCACAATCCATCCCTTCGGACGTGAATCCAAACAAAGTCCTTCCCCCTAGCATGGCTAAGGGGAATTGCCAGCTGGTGGGTTCATTTATTTATTTAATGATTTCACACAGCATGTGTGTAAAGGACCCTAGAGGGGAAAAGAAGCATTGTCTCTGATTCAACTCTTCTGGCACGATGAAATATTTCTAAAGAAAGGGCTATTTCCTGAAAACAGCTTTAACCGGTAGCCATTCAAAGCCTAATTTAGTCTGCACACACTGAAGTATTTCTGTAAAACATCTTGGGTCACAATAAACTACGTCACAATTGACATTCTTTCCTATTGTTTGCCTCTCACAGGATTTTCTCAACCTTATTTACCGCGTGGCACATCTATTTCCTCTTGTAACCACACGGAGGTTGGCAACCCTAGTTTCTGCTTGCATCTCTCCTGGAGAAACCACCATAATATAACAGGCTTCCCAAGGCTCTCAGAACAGACTGTAGCCACCCTGTCCTGTGGCACTTAAACTAACCGAGAAAACAATCCTTGGGTCGCAGGCACCAGCTTTCTGCAAAAACCACCCCAAACAACAGGAACCCCTAGGAACTTGGGGCTGGCTAATCAAATGCAGGGAAACTTTTAGGTTATTGAAACTCACGGCAATGATGAAAGCTAGTGGAGATGTAGAACCACCAGAACGTTTATGGGATACAATATTGAGCCGCATAGTAGACTTATGGGCTTCCCTCTGTTCCCATTTTACTCTTTATTAAGTTCCTATTTCTTTGGAGGGGTTTCTCTGTTCCGCATGTCGGGCATGGGCAGGAAGGCTGGGGAGTTTTTAGATGGGGGTTTACCGCCAATTATCGGGTTGTATATATATATATATATTCTTTTAATTGTATTTTATATGGTTTTATAAATTTTGTAAACCGTCCAAGACTGGCGGTCAGCAAAAGTAATCTTTACACCGCCCGTGGCGCCACGGGTGCCATGGACTAAATAAAGCCGTAAGGGCTGTGTAGGAGGAGTTAGGGCGGGCTCGGTCCGGGATGAGGAAGGGTGCCGATTGGCCCCTTCCTCTTGACGGACCATCGGCCGAGCCAATTGGCTCGGTCGATTCCCACCCCACTCACGAAGCGCGGCTCGCAGTTGCTCCCTGGCCGGCGGCTTGGCGCGGCGAGAGGCGCGAAGCGCCTCTCGCCGCGTCAAGCCGCCGCTCAAGCCTTCGCGGTAAAGCCGCCTCCGCCCTCAAGACTCTTGAGCCGCTTCTGCCGCCGCCGATCAAGCCGCCGCCGCCGCCGCCATCAAGCCGCCGCTCAAAATGGCCGCCAGCCGTAAAGCCGCCTCCGCCCTCAAGACTCTTGAGCCGCTTCTGCCGCCGCCGATCAAGCCGCCGCCGCCGCCGCCATCAAGCCCCCGCTCAAAATGGCCGCCAGCCGTAAAGCCACCTCCGCCCTCAAGACTCTTGAGCCGCTTCTGCCGCCGCCGATCAAGCCGCCGCCGCCGCCGCCATCAAGCCGCCGCTCAAAATGCCCGCCAGCCTTCATTGTCAAGCCGCCTCCGCCCTCAAGCCTCTACTGCCTCTGATCAAGCCGCCGCTAAAAATGGCCCCCAGTCAGCAAACCCAGCGCAGGGTAAGAAATCTTTTACTCTCCCACTGCCTCCTAGCGCCCATTGTATTTAGAATACAATGGGCTCTTTTACTAGTCTAATATAATTAAATGCGTTGCATACTTCTGACAACATGCTGAAGGTTCCGAAGCCTCCTATTGGTGGAATCTCCCCCACCTCAGGACCAATTGCTGCTCAGGATTCTGTACCCTCCTCCCCTTCCCTTCAGGCCTGCTGTGAAGGGAGCCTCTGCCAGCCCCTGACTGAGGGGAGGGATTTGTTTCTGAGAGCAACGCGGGAGTTGGAGGGCATGGGGGTGCTTTCCTTTTAACGGGGGAAAGCTTTTCCCTTCTGCCCAACCGCTGGCTGACGGAGGACACAGAAAAGCCCCTTCTCACTTAAAATACTGCTGTGGCAGGGAAGATGCACCCAAGCAATGCGTGTCTCTTCTCCGCAACTCTCGGAACATTTGAGGCTTACTGCACAGGGTTGTTGTGCAGATGAAACTCTTGTGGGGGTTCTTTTGCCTCCTGTTTCATCTGCACAACAACCCTGTGTGGGAAGCCTCAAATGTTTCTTTTGCACAACTGCCGTGCCTTCCTTCCAAAGAAGCCATTTCTGTCTGGGGAGTTTATCTTTATACTCTGGAGATGAGCTGTCATTCCAGGAGCTCTCCAGGCCCCACTTGGATGTTGCTTGTCCCTGGTGTGGAAGTATTCCTTGAGGTTTGGAAGTGAGGCCTCAAAAAGGTATAGTACCTCTACAGCCACCTAACCAACCACAAAACACCCCCTGGCCTATTTCAGATCAGGGAAAAATTGCAGAGAGGAGGCAAGTTTGCCAGATTGGTGCAGGTTCATGTTCTGGAATTCCACATTTCCTAGGTGTGTATAAACCTGACTTGGGTCAGGACCATTGTACATAGAGAGACCTCCTCTTAGGGTTGCCAGTTTCCAAGTGAGGCACTAAACCAGGGGTAGTCAAACTGCGGCCCTCCAGATGTCCATGGACTACAATTCCCAGGAGCCCCTGCCAGCGTTCGCTGGCAGGGGCTCCTGGGAATTGTAGTCCATGGACATCTGGAGGGCCTCAGTTTGACTACCCCTGCACTAAACCCACACCAAACCATGAGCTAACTCCCCTTGCATTACAAATAAGACAATAAGTAAATGTGTTTTGCTCCCTCTAGTGGTGGATTTTGTATGGTTTTTTTAAATTTGGGTTTTAATTGCTTTAATTATTTTTGTGTGTGTTGGTTGTGATGCTTTTTACGCTGCATTGTTGTCTAGTATGTTTGAATTTGCCAGCTGCCTTGGTGGCCTTTATTTATTTATTTATATTTGTATTCGGAGGCTGCCCCGACTGCACCAGGCATCTTGGGCCAGCTTACAGGGATGCAATAAAACCTATATTGATACAATAAATTCCAATAAAACACCAAATACAAGTAAAATACATTTTAAAAACCCAGTAGAAGCATTGGATTGAAGTATTACCACTTCAGGAAGGAGTACCCAATTCTGGTAGGGGAAGCCTGTATGATATTTTGGTTCATCCATGCATACTGACCTGAACTGTACACCTGGCGGAAGAGCCGGAAATAGCCAGAAAGTGAGGTATAAAATGCTTGATTTTTTTAAAACAATTGCCCCAAAAGAGATACAATGTAGAGTTCAATGGGCTGTCCAGATGTGGATCCTAGAAGTCAATTCAGTCTTCAAAGATTGGCCTGTGTGTTATGGTGCAAGCCGCTCATGTGTCAGGAACAGAAGTCTGCTCAGAGGGACATGAACCCAGCTGGAGAACAGCTTAGTGATGCCCTGGAATTACAGCTCATCTCCTACAGAGATCAGTTCCCCTGGAGAAAATGGCTGCTTTGGATGGTGGAGTCCATTGGCCTTGTACTCCATGGAGTTCCCTGCCCTCCCCAGGCTTCATCCCCAAATCTCCAGGAATTTCCCGACCTGGATTTGGTGACCCTACCCATCATTCCCTGCCAGCAGCCGGGGGAACTCCAGGGTGTTAAGCAGAGATCTTTCACATAATCTACTACCTGGTCCTTTCAACTGGAGATGGTGGGGATTGAACCTGGGAGAAGCACCAAGTTACCGTCCTTCCCTTGGCCCATCAAACACAGTATTGTTTACTCTGATACCAGCTGTGTTTCCCTCACAAGCTGATATCCCTCCGTCTAAGAGAATGAGCAGCAATCTAGGTCATGGGTTCAAATCTCTCCTCAGCCTCGCCTTGACAACCTCCATGTGGGGCCTGGGGATCTCCCAGCACGATAACTGAATCCCAGGTGACAGAGATGAGTTCCCCTGGAGAAAATGGCCTCGTTGGAGGGTGGATTCTTTGGCATTATACCCCTCTAAGCTCCCTCCCCTGACCAAAACCTTCCCTCCCCAAGCTTCACCCTCAAATCTCCAAGAATTTCCCATTTCGGGTTGCCAATCTCCAGGTGGTACCTGGAAATCACCAACTGATCGAGAAGCGACAAAGATCAGACTGCGGATCTGCAGAACTACACAGCAGTCTTCGTAGTTTGTACTTTAACTACAGAGGTCACTTCCCCAGGAAAAAAAAAAGACTATTTTGGAGATAGACTCTACCCTGAGGTCCCTTCTGTCCTCAATTCCCACCTTCCACAGGCTCTGCCCCCAAATTCAGAACTTCTTAACCTGGGCCCTATTCCCCACCTAGAGCTGTGAATCCTACCAAAAGCCGCAGTCTTAGGTCAAGACACTCTCCCTCCGTCTCAGCCCTCCCCAATCTAGAGACGGAAATGCTGGCCTACCTTACAGGGGGGTTGTAAGGATCACGGTGTGGTCACACCCCAATGATTACTCAACTCTTTCTCCCAAACCACCGCCTATTCACAGATCACCCCTCTCGCGCACGCCTTTTACCTCCTCATCTCGTCCCGTACGTACTTCCTTCCAGCTCCTCGATGGCCCCTCTGCCCTTACTTGTCCGGCTTCCAACTGCCCCGGAACATTCCAGAACTTTCTGGTTCCAACATTCAGTGCCTTTTGTTCTAGCAAACCGACGCAGAGCAACCCCCTCGGCGCATTTGAATAAAGACGGTTTCTTTGCATGACTTTCAGGTTGACTGGCCAGAAGTGGATTTCCTCTTGTTCTGAATGTCCCACAGCATCACACTGGAATTCTGGTGAATACAAACTGGTGAGAGGGCTAGATTCAAATCTAGAGGCATTGTAGAAATTGAGCCTTTCTTCTTCTCTCTCAACAAAACAAAATCAGAGTCCAGGGGCAACTTTAAGATCAATAAAGATTTATTCAAGGCGTGAGCTTTCGAGTGCAAGCCTTCAGACTTCCTCAGATAGTCTGAGGAAGAGGGCTTGCACTCGAAAGCTCACGCCTTGAATAAATCTTTGTTGGTCTTCAAGGTGCCCCTGGACTCTGATTTTGTTTTGTTGTGCTGCTTCAGACCGACACGGCTACCCACTTGAATCTTTCTCTCTCTCTCTCTCTGTCCTCAGTTAGGGTTTCTCCCATCTTCATGCCACAGTGGGCCTATAGCTTCATTTCCCTTATCTTTGCTCCTCAAATATCTGAAGCTTTTCTTGTTATCGTGGGCTTCCCTGTCCAGTCTCAGCTCACTCCCAGCTTCGGCCTCTCTGATGGCTGACCCACAGTGCCTAGTAACCTGCAGACTTCTTCCCTCCATTTCTTGAACATTTCCTTTTTCTTCCTTAGCTCCTCCTGAAGTTCTCTGTTCTTCCATAAAGAAGAAGAAGAGTTGGTTCTTATATTTGCTGCTGAGACACCCAAAGGTGTCTCAAAGCGGCTTACAGTTGCCTTCCCTTTCCTCTCCCTACAACAGACACCCTGTGAGGGAGGTGAGGCTGAGAGAGCCCTGAGATTACTGAAGGAGAAGAAGAGTTTGTTCTTAGATGCCGCTTTTCTCTACCTGAAGGAGGCTCAAAGTGGCTTACGTTCGCCTTCCCTTTCCTCTCCTCACATTAGACACCCTGTAAGGTGGGTGAGGCTCAGAAAGCCTGAAATTACTGAAGAAGAAGAGTTGGTTCTTATATGCTGCTTTTCTCTACCCAAAGGAGTCTCAAAGCGGCTTCCATTCACCTTCCCTTCCCTTTCCTCTCCTCACATTAGACACCCTGTGAGGTGGGTGAGGCTGAGAGAGCCCTGAGATTCCTGCTCGGACAGAGCAGTTTTCTCAGTGCTGTGGCAAGCCCAAGGTCACCCAGCTGGCTGCACGTGGGGGAGCGGGGAATCAAACCCGGCTCGCCAGATTAGAAGTCCGCACTCCTAACCACTACACCAAGCTGGCTTCTGGGATCCCTTCTTGGATTCCATCTTGCTGGAATAGCCATGGCCCTCCCGTCACTTGCTCCTTTCTCTCCCAGCATGCCTGTCCACGGGATGACCCTCATCACGTCTCTGAGTTTATTAAAGGCCGCCCAATGAAGTCCGACACGCACGTCTGGCTATGAACTTCCTTGCTCCCCTGTCTCAAAAGGAATTCCAGGAGGACATGGCGCCTCTGGGGAGAGCATGGGCCGTCGCAGTGACCTGTGTGGTAATGAACAAGCCAAGAGCTAGCAAAATGATAAAGCCAGCGATAGGCGTCATTAATCTCCATCTCACTGCACAGAGGCACGGAGGCTGGACTGAGAAGAAATGGACTCTCCAACTTGGAGAAGGTCAAGAGGCTAATTGGCAAGCCCTTAAGCATCTGCTGTTCTATGGCTTGCTGATACCCCCTCCCCCCAAATTTAATCCAGCTGCATTGATCCTTAATGGTCACTTGAGAAGCAGAAATTTAATTCCGGGCTTAGAAGCGGCACAAGAAATTAAAAAGGGCATTCCTCGGAAGGTCGATGCGTGAGGGACAACTACTGCCTGCAGGAGGCCAATGTTAATTCTCAGGATCTCTGCTGGGCCCATTGAAACCGAGTTTGAGGAATATACTGAGTGACAGCAAAAGGTCCTTCCTTGAGATATTGGTCAGAGGGGATTCCTTTCTCTGCGATGACCAGGCCTCTTGCAAAACAAGAATGCCACCCCTGATTAGCTTCCTCTTTATTCACGGTGTCATGTTACATTTGAATATGCACACTTGGAGTGTTACCTGGTTTCCCCTGGCCACTGGTGGGGGATGCAGGGGTCAAGTTGTCAGATGCAGGTTGGGAAATTCCTGGAGATTTTTGGGTGGAGGATGGGGAGGACAGTGGGGTACAATGGAATGGAGCCTACCCTTCATTTTTTCCAGGGGTACTGATTTGTAATCTGAGATGATCTGTAATTCTGGGCAGTCCCACCTGCCAGCTCTGAATTGGGAAATACCTGGAGACCAAGCTGCTTAAAGAATACAAAACTTTATTGAGAATTAAAACAACAAGAGAGAGAGAGAGAGAGAGAGAGAGAGAGAGAGAGAGTCCTAACAGTCTAACTGACTACAATTGTTCTTCATCTGAAAGCGATCAGGGAGGAAATGTGCCCAAAGGAGCAGAAAGGCTCCAGTTGAGCCAATCAGGACACAGAAGTGGATTATTTTTGGGGAAAAAATACCAGGAGGTTCCTGATCTAAATATGCCAACTACAAATCTCTTCCAATTTCCCCGGTAGGATATTTACTATATATGTTGTTGAATCACACACACTATATTCTTGCATATTCCAACAGGTTTCCCTGTTTCTACGTCTCCGTGGTGGGCCAAGCTTCCTGCTTTATTTCTGTGCCACGTGTGGCCAATAATGGTACACGAATTCTGCTCGAAGAAAAGCTGGCAACTCTGGACACAGTCTACTTTACATTCCCTCAAACAAGAAAGCTCCACGGTTGGGTTTATGTGGAGAATATTTCATCCAAATATTTCCTGGGAGGATCGAACTAATATCTGGCATTCCCTTTGACCTTTTGGCAGACGCATTTGCCTGAGCATGAAATAATGAAATGCATTCCTCCTGCAGTCTCGGTACCTCCAGAAGGAATTGGCTTTAAAAAGTAATTTTCAGATATTAGCTCTGAACCATTCCTCCTGTCCATGTTTGCCACACCTCTTCCTCTCCCTCAGTTCCCAAGGGCCTCCCATGTTAGTTCACTTCACCAAAGAGAAGGAAGGGCCTTGGGGACTCCTAAAGATTCACCATTTTAGTTGTGGCATATAGAACAGGATTTTCCCAACCCAGAGGGGGCAAACCTACCTGAGATGCATGGCTAACCCATCTCCCAGCTCTGAGCCAGTGTGTTAAGAGTGGTGGCCTCTAATCTGGAGAATCAGGTTTGATTTCCTGCTCCTTTTCCACACACCTGTGTGACCTTGGGCCCGTGTGAGTTCTCTCAGAGCTCTCTCAGCCTCACCTACCTCACAGGGTGTCTGTTATGGGAGAAGGAAGGTGATTGGAATCCACTTTGAGACACATGAAGCTGCTGGGTGAACATGAAACAGTACCAATTCTCTCAGAGCTCTCTCAGGCCCACCTCCCTCACAGGGTGTCTGTTGTGGGGAGAGGAAGGGAAGGTGATTGGGAGCCACTTTGAGACTCCTTCGGGTAGAGAAAAGCAGCAAACGTGCTTTTCTGTGGTTTGTGCTTAGTGACTAAAGGGGAGGGACTGAAGCCAGGGAAGCCTCTAAACAGAAAGAGCCTCGCTGGTGCGTTTATCCCCGCTCGCTCGGAGAAAAAAAAATGGCGATCGCTTCGCCGGAAGTTTGGAGGACAGGCTCAGGAGGAGGGACTTTGAAGAAACCGCAACAATGTTAACGCACAGGTCTTTTTCGCTAGTGTTGCAGATTGGTTGCAAGAGTGTAGCGCTTTCTGGAGGGTGAATCCACTTTTTGGGATTCCCCTGAATGCGCTACAAGGAAGCGCTTTTTGCAGATTGGTTTCAGGTGTGTGGCAGATTGTCTACGACGTCATGCGTTATGGCAAATCAATAGCGTTTCCAATTGGCAACCATTGTGCGATTTTGAAGCCGTGCAAAAAGCCCCTGAGTATTCATCTATAATGTTTCTGCCTGCTGTACAGTGAATATGAATGTGAATGGCTGTGAATGGTTGCTACCTGCAGTCACTTAACACACAAGATTTTTGTTCTGGCTGAGATCCACTTTATTATTTCAGTGAGAGAGAGAGAGAGAGAGAGAGAGAGAGAGAGAGAGAGACAGAGACAGAGAGAGAGAGAGAGAGACAGAGAGAGAGACGTTTTTAATGCTGGGGGAAAGAAAAACACTTTTAGGATGAGAAGAACAGTTTTGACATGGAGGAGAGGTGAAAGACACGTCAAGAAAAGGTTACAAGGAACAGGGGACACTTAAAAAAAATGATCGCTTTTTAAGCAATAAAAAGATTCCTATTTGTGTTTTTAAAATGTATTTCGGGCGATGATTTTTAATGGTGTTTTAATATGAATTTGAAAAAAAATGTTTTAATGGCTTTTCCTAGTTGGATGTGTGTGTGTATGTGTGTGGAATTTGGATGGAAAGGCAGTACAAAAATGTTTCAATTAAAATTTAAAAAAATTAAATCCCTGTTGTATTCTGGGAAGTGTAGTTCTGCCTAATGCTCCCATGCCAGGGGTTGAGTATATAGAAGAGGGGTAGAAGGACGACACTCTCCCCAAGTCAAAATTTTCGGCTAAACATCTGCAAGAAGTTCCTGACAGAGCAGGTACTCAGCGGAACCAGTTTCCTCAGGAGGTGGTGGTTTCTCCTGGATTCTGGAGGTTTTAGGTGGAGGGATCACTTGGGCATGAAATTGGGGTCACCATAGGTGGGCAGGTAGTTGTGAGTTCTTGCATTGTGCAGGGGGTTGGACTAGATGACCCCGGAGGTCCCTTCCAACTCTATGATTCTATGAATCTATGAATTTGCTGAAATATATTATTTGAGACATATAGAAAGGTGAGAGTTTTAGGGAATCAACAGGGAATCTTGGAAGATTCTTCTGAGAGTCCTTTCAGCATGTTTCCAGGTTGAGAATTATTCTTTCAGGCCTACAATCTGTCCTGGGGTAAAGCCACATGTGGTATTAGTGGTATACCAAATGCTGGTCTGTAATTATTTCTTGTTTTTTTTCATTTGTTTGTGATTTACCGTGATCTCGTAGGGTTTTAAAGCAACCAACGAACAGAGGTGGCTTGCCATGGCCTCCCTCGGAGTAGCAACCCTCGATTCCCTTGGTGGTGTCCCGTCCAAGTTTGAACCAGGCTGACCCTGCTTAGCTCCTAAGATCTGACAAGATCCGGCTAAACGGGGCAATTCAGGTCAGGCAAGCTCAGCCTTTGTAAGTAATTCCTGGTTTTGAACTTCAGCCTCATGCACTGGGAGACGTGAATTTTTCTCAAAGAGATGTGTCCTGATTCAAGCAAATGGAGTGTATTAAATCCGCAGGTTCAGTAAGACATGGACGCTTTGCTCTGAGAACCACACTCTTTACCGGAACTGGAAAACACTGAACCACAACAATCAGAACTGTGGAATGTATCAACATATTCATGGTTCCTGCCAAGACGTGTGATTGGCCATTAATGGAGGCCCTTCATTAGTCTTTAAGTCCATTCACCAATTGGCTGTGAGCCGGGAAGAAGAACAAGAGTTGGTTCTTATATGCCGCTTTTCTCTACCCGAAGGAGTCTCAAAAGTAGCTTACAGTTGCCTTCCCATTCCTCTCCCCACAACAGACACCCTGTGAGCCCTGATATTCCTGCTCGGTCAGAACAGTTTTATCAGTGCCGTGGTGAGCCCAAGGTCACCCAGCTGGCTGCATGTGGGGGAGTGCAGAATTGAACCTGGCATGCCAGATTAGAAGTCTGCACTCCTAACCATTACACCAAACTAGAACCTGCAAATCACTAGCAAGATTCTTGGATCTCAGGTTTGGCTCACAAGTTCCCCGTCTCTAAATGTCCCCAGACACGACAGAGTGAGTTCCAAGTTTACTTGACGTTGTCACAGGACAGCTGTCAAAATGCTGTCAAACATTTCCTCCTCTACCTACGATACCGACCAGATACTATCAGGCATAGCTACCTAAGAATCAGTGGGTATATGAGTGCCGAAGAGCAAATGCTTTTGGATACATGATGTTTTGAGAATGGTTTTTGGAATGGAATTCTTCAACGAATCAGCTAAAGTGTTCTTTGAGCTTGTCTTCTGACATTCAGTGAACGGGGCTGAAGATAATGGTAGGAAATATTTGTGGCTGGCTTTTACCAGCATATTGTTAAACAAGAGTGAGGAAAAATGGGAGTTTTCTCCCCTCTAGTGGCTGTTCTGCAGAAGAGAAGCTAAGGCATTCAGTCATTCCCTGGGATGGTTTTGCTTTTGTGAGAGAATACTGAGTCCTCATTTAATCTGGAGAACAGGGTTTAATTCCTCCCTTCTTCACATGCAGCCAGCTGGGTGATCTTGGGCCAGTCCGAATTCTCTCAGAGTCTTCACAGCCCCACCCACTCCACAGGGTGTCTGTTGTGAGTAGAGGAAGGGTAGGTGATTGTAAGCCATTTTGAGACTCCTTTGAGTAGGAAAAATTACGGTTCCAAGACCCAGAATCATAGAATTATAGAGTTGGAAGAGATCTCCAGGGTAATGTCTAACCCCCTGCCGAATGCAGGAAATTCATAACCACCTGCCTACCCACAATGACCCCAATTCCATGCCCAAGCGATCCCCCACCACCATCTTCGTAGCCCTCCTCTGGACACGCTCCAGTTTCTCTACATCTTTCTTCAGTTGTGGTGCCCAAAACTGAACACCGTACTCCAAGTGAGGTCTTACCAGAGCGAAGTAAAGCAGTAATATTACCTTGTGTGATTTGGACATTATACTTCTTTTAATACAGCCCCAAATCCCGTTTGCCTTTTTAGCTACTGAGCTGACTAATGTTCCGTGTCTGGTCTACTAAGACCTCCAGATCCTTTTCACATGTACTACTGCCAAGACAAGTCTCATCCATCCTATAGTGATACATTTAATTTTTCCTACCTAAATGAAGATCTTTACATTTATCATCACTGAAATTCATTTTGGCCCAGTTTTCTAGCCTGTCACGATCATTTTGTATTCTGGTTCTGTCTTCTGGTGGGTTTGCAGCCCCTCCCAGTTTAGTGTCATCTGCAAATTTAATAAGGACCCCCTCTATCCCTTCATACAAATCTTTTACAAATATGTTGAACTACACAGGCCCCAGCACAGATCCCTGAGGCACTCCACTCCAAAAAGATAACAAACCATTTACAAGCACCCTATGGGTGCGATCTGTCAACCAGTTCTCGACCCACCTGCAGTAATAGGATCCATATCACATTTTACGAACTTGTCAATAAGAATATCATATGGAACTTTATCAAAAGCCTTATTGAAATCAAGGTAAACAATGTTCACAGCATTCCCCTGATGTAGCAAAGTAATAACTTTCTCAAAAAAATAGATAAGTTTAGTCTGGCATGACTTGTTCTTAAGAATGCTGAGTCTTAGTAATTACAGCAATCTGCTCTAGCTACTCAAGGACTGACTGTTTGATAATTTGTTCTAAAATTTTGCCAGCTATAGACAACAAGCTGATGGGTCGGTAGTTACCCAGATTCTCCTTTTCCCCCTTCTTGAAGATGGGGACAATATTTGCCCTCCTCTAATCTTCTAGCTTAGAACACTTCACCTGTTCTCCCAAAATTGTCAAAAATAATGGACAGAGGCACAGAAATTACGCCTGCAAATTCTTTTAGTACCCTTGGACACAATTCACCTGGCCCAGAGGTTTTGGTTTCTTTTAAAGAAACCAGGTGTTTATGGATACCCCTGGCATAATTGTTTTGGATCCCTTGCTCCCTTTTCCTTCAAGGCAAAAGTTAGTTGGATCCACTAACTGGGTGTTCGATGACAAGGTTACTTTTCCTACCACCAGTGTCCCCCCTGGAGCTTCAGGGCTCCCCGTGGCAGTTCTGCAAAGGCAGTTGGATCCCATTGTCATCCGTCTGGAAGAAGCTCTGCTACTCTGCTAACTCCTCTAAACCAGGGGTAGTCACCTGTGGTCCTCCAGATGTTCATGGACTACAATTGCAAAGGCTGGCAGGGGCTCATGGGAATTGTAGTCCACGGACATCTGGAGGACCACAGGTTGACTACCCCTGCTCTAAACTACGGACAGATACGGTGCAGGCTTTCAACCTGCCCCCAAAGGGAGAGAATTGATTTGGCCCAGCAGTAAAATAGAGGGCGATTGCTTCATTTTAAAAATCACTGTTTTGAGTAATGACGTGCCAGTTTTGTGAAAATTAGATAAAGGTAAAAAAAAAAAAAAAAGGGTTTGACCTTTCCTGCTTATTGTCGGCATGATATTCATGCTGCTTCTGAAAGTCATGTTTTTATGCCAAGCCGTGCAAGAATTTTGCATGCAGGGGAATGGTGCCTTGCGTTCCCAGCAGCAGATCTGATTAACCACATTTACGCCTCTCAGCCACGAGGGCCTGACGAGTCAAGTTCCTTTAGCACCCTTCGTAGAAAATGTGCTCAGAATAGGATTAACGGAGAGACCTAGACGGAAAGAACTGGAGCATTTGCCAATTCTTTCTCATTTCATCCATTTGTGAGGTTTGCTATCTCTTTTGGGGAGGAATTTAAAGTCATTGATGATATCTGCATCTTCTCTGTTTCTTTAGACTTTTTGCGAATGGTGTAAGATTCATTATCTTTTTTCTTTTTGATGCAGATGGCATTATACACTGACAAAGTATATTGAAACAAGGGTAACACACCTGGACCTGTTTGTTGAATGTTGTGTTGTGAAAATTATGTTGAAATTTGGTACTCTCGAATTAGGAGGTTCTTTCAGTAAACTGTTTATTGAGCCAGTATGGATTGATTTGTTCACTTGTTACATTCCGTGTTCTCCTTTCTCGGGCTTCATCAAGTTGTGCTTTCAAAATATTCTCATTTACGGATGGGGCTGGGGGCGGAGCTTTGTGTAGGTCAGGGGGTGGAGCTTAATCTACCTGGAATAGAAATAACATTTTTTTTTAAACCTTGTGTTAATGGGGGCTCTTGTTTGGTCCTTAATTCTGTTCACTGAGTGGCTGTGAACCAGGAATGGGAAAATAATTCGCAAGAGTCTTAGATGTAGGTTCAGCTCAAAGACTCCTGGCCTCTGAATGTTCACAGACACAACAGTTATCACCACAACACAAAGCTAATTTCTGACACATGAACCCTGAAACTGCCTGATACTAATTCCAACTATCTGCCTATCAGAAATGTCAGCTCAGACTGGTAGTGGCTCTCCAGGTATGTCTTCCTGGGGGATTGTGAGCTGTAAGAGAGACTTGGGGAAATGTTATGTATGTGGCTGAGGAACCCTGATTTGGTGTGGGGTATGTGTGAAGCAACTAATACATTACACTCATTACAAGGCTGAGGCTAAATTCAGTCACAAATAAATGATTTCTATCCCTGAACCAAATTTTCAACAATAAACCGCTAAATCAGAAAATCAAACTTCTATCAATAATCTAAATCAATAAACCACTCAGGTGATTTAAACCGCAAATATCTTTCAAGGCGGCTAAATGTAATTGGTATCCATTAGTTAATGGATTGCCTTCCTTCTCTGACCCTTTTTCCAGACCTCTCTCTGAACTTTCCAAAAGTTCTCTTTTTACGTTCACCACGGTTGTTTCTGCAGCCATGAAAAATGCCACAGTGGCCTTTTTAAAGTCCTGTGGAATAACAAACCTTTCCCACAAAAGCCAGGCTCTTAAGGAACAGATCTGAATCATTTCCTGTTTGCCACGTGGTTTGAGAATCCTCAGAAGTCACAATTTCTCCCCCTCCCCTTAGAAGGCAATTTGCAGTTATCCAGTGAGGAAACTCAGGATTCAAATCTGCTTCCTTCTCCATTCCCACCGCAAGTGAGGATGCAAAAACTCCACCTACTGTCTGCCTTTCCTCTCCCCTTCCCTCCATATTTAATTTTTTTTTGGAAAATATTTGCATTGCAACACAAATTTGCAATAACAATAGCACCAGCTTTCTGGGAATGCTCCAGAAAGTTAAAAGTAAAACATGAGGACTCCACATCCCCGTCTGTCCCCCATCTCCCTTTCCAGCATCTAAAACAGTGGTTCTCAACCTCCCTAATGCCGCGACCCTTTAATCCAATTCCTCATGTGGTGGTGACCCCCAACCATAAAACGATGCAAGTGTTCTTTCACAGAAATTAAACCAAAACTGACCCATGGCATGAAGATCCCTTGTTCAGGATTGTATATAAATTTGTTTTTTTTCTGGGGTTTCTCAGTTCAGTTCTGCCTCTTGTCCCACCATGCCGATCTCACTCTTTTCCGCTGCTCCAGACAGACGAAGGCTCTATCTCGATCTACCCCGCAAGGCTGTTGTGTGGATGGCGCCCCCCCGGCCAAGCTGCTTGCCCTGCCATGACTTCTGTGAAAGGGTCATTTGACCCCCAAAGGGGTTCCGACGCCCAGGTTGAGAACCACTGATCTAAATACATTTTACGTTCATAATTTAAGGTGCAATGGGACACTTGGTAAGTTTTGTGCAGATAAACAGTTGTGCTGATGTATTTTGTCTTTAGCGTGCATGGTGACTGAGCGCACATCTAAACAAAGACCCCTTGGGTGATTCGAGTGCCCTGGGAATTGCCAGATAGGGGTGCAATTTTTTCTTTATTTGGATTGTGTCACGGTGCAAGCGCATAATTGCACCTGCTCAGACCACAACTCAAAGGGGGAGGCATGACGGGAGGTGGGACTGGCCACTCTCACGTCAAAAATGCAGCACATATACCATGACTGGAGTCCACATCCGATGACAGGAGAAAGCCACAGATGCAGAATGCCAAGTGTGAATTTAGAGCATGCATTTGGAATCCTATGCGGCGAAAACACGTTGACGAATCATAACTGTAGAATCAGTCCACCTGTTAAAGAAGACTAGGCTTTTATACCCCTCTTTTCTCTACCCCGAGGAGCCTCAAAAACAGCTTACAATCGTCTTCTCTTTGTGAGGTCGGTGGGGCTCAGCGAGCTCCGAGAGAACTGTGACTGCCCCAACGTCACCCAGTAGGCTGCGTGGGAAGGAGGGGACCAAAACTCATTCTCCAGATAAGAGCCTGCAGCTCATAACCACTGCACCATGCTGGCTCCTTTGCCTCCCTTTGCTTTTGAGACTTTCCCCCAAACCTCAACCAGCTCTCTATGGTTACTCTTGCCTCATTGTCCTTTGTCGTATTTCAGTCCCAGTCAAATGCGCCATTTTCTCTTCCCTTGCGGAAACGGAACTGCACACATCCAAAGAGAACCGTTGAACTGTTCACGAACATTCCACGGCGTTCATGCGGACTCAGCCGGTGGGTACCCGAGGCCTCTCCGCAGCAAGCGCCCAGTGATATAGATTTAATCGTTTAATTACTGCAGCTTTGCATTCTGTCGAGCCCTTAATTACCTGCTCGGCCAATTGGAAGCCTTAAATAATTCTTGCTGAACGATGGGATTCTGTCCTTCCCCTCGTTGGACAAGTCTTTGCAATGGATTTGCGGCGCCCGGGGGCCGTTACATTCTGCCTGAGATTGCTGAAGTCGTATTGTGATCTATAAATGTCTCTTCAGAATGGCTTCTGCGTCTTGGAATATGAAACATAAATCTGCCTTGGGTAATTACGGTTTTGAGGATGGGAGAAAAGATTTCATCTCCCGCCGACAACCCACCAGCCATACAAACTAGGCAAGTCGGAAGACTTTCGTGTAGTTATCAATTGATTTGTTGGATGGAAATGTCTTTCCTAAATTGCATTGCTTCTGAAGGAGATGGAATGCGGGTGTTATTAACTAGAATGCCATCCAAGCTGGGGAGGGGTTGTCAAGTGATCGTAGCATACCTGGAAATTGTCCCGAATGCTTTCGAAAGACCCCCATTGTCACCAGCACCAGAATTGCCCAGAAAGCTGAGGTTTGACATTTCAGGTTCAGAACTTTGTTGAGGATTGGGGCTGAGTTCTTTCTTGAAGCCGTCCTACCTTGCGGGGCTAGCCTGCAATGGCTAGTCCCACCAGTTAATGCTGCAATGCAAGTGGAATTCCCTTAAGCCAAACAACCCAGCAGCCTCTATGGCAGGGAAGAGGATCAAGCCCTCATTCATAAGATGCACGCTAAATGCTCTGGCGTCGCTGGCGCCAGTCTTCCGAGGAGGCCAAAGGCAGCCGTGGGAGACTGGCGGGGCCAGCCCAGCAACAAGCAGTGCTGCTCGGCTCTCCACTGTGCTTCCGAAGCCGTGCCTGCCCTCCGGAGAGCCGGCGCAGCCATAGAAGACAGAAGGCAAGGAGAGGGGGAGGGGGGAGGGAACAAAGATTCTTGCTCCTTATGTAGATGTTTCACATAAGGAGCGAGAATATTTTTCGATAGATTTTTTAATCCAAGAACTGGGGGCCAAGCCCGTTGCATTCAGGAATACTACAGCTGCTAGATTGGGATGGAGGGTGGAGTGGAAAAACTCTGCAGACGGCCTCCCCCACCCTCCAGGACCTGGAAAGGCTGCAGGCACCTATTAGGGCACTCACCGCAGGGGCAGCTCTCACACGGCAGAAATCTGCAGCCTCCGAGCCTCAGAGAGAAAGGGAAGGAGGAGGGGGTGGTCAGGGGTGGGGGATGGAAGACGATTGGCTGGCTGCTGGACAGACAGGCAAGCCGGTTGGAGGAGCTCAGGGGCAGGGCAGCCGCCCTGAATGGGTGTTAAGCACTGAGTGGCACTTAAGCCATGAGACCAGCTCCTCCTCCAAGGCCTTACCAGAAATATTAAGTGGAACAGATAGATGTTTGTGAAACTATTTTGTACAGTGCAATGCATGCTACATGGGTAAACCAGACCTGCTTCCTCTCTGCCTGCCTCCACAACAGACAGAACTTTAGTCAAAGTAGGACTTTTACCCCTCTCTCTTTCTATTCAAAGCTGTTTCTCTCTTCTTTGCAATAAAACTAGTTTATTCTTTGGAGCTGCAGTCTGGTGCTGCACCCCTCTTTGTATATTCAAACTCTGCCAACAGTCCCCCCTCCCGAAAGTGAATTTTTGAAGCCGACTCAAATACGAACCAAGAAACAAAAAAACCCCCCTAACAACAAGAACCTTCATTCAGGGTTGAAAGGAAGGAAATCAATCACCAAGATGAAGGACAGATTCATCTACAGGTTATTTTCTCGGCCCCCCACCCCCCAACATTTTTTCATTTATTCTCCATATTAATCCTACTAAATCTCTTTTTCGTTAGCAGCATGTGCAAATAATTCAAACGCACCGGTCACTGCGGAGAGAGCACATTATGCACTGCGGGTGGCCAGGAAGATATTAATTTTATAGTTGCAGGCAAAGAGAAATTGACTGGAATTAAGAATCGGAGGAAATAAACTCAATTCCCCCACAGTAGTTTATGAAGGACACCGAAGGAAGAAGAGATCTGGAAAGGAGATCCATTGACCACTGGTTCATTTCTCAGCTGTGCAATTGACATGGGGGGAATTTTTTTCCCGCAGCTACAGGTAAGGTTGGGAAATACCTGGACATTTTGAGGGTAAATCTTGAGGAGGGTGGGTTTTTTGGCGCGGGAGGGACTAAAATGGGATCAAGTCAAGTCAAGTCAGGTTTATTTATGCAGTCACAGACCAGGCTGCAGGGAAAACTTAAAAATGTTTAGACAATACATACAAAAATAAAAATTTCAATAACATTAGCTAAAAGGATATGGTGATGGTAGTTGGAAGTGTTGATCTTTCTGGTGGGCTTGAATCATGTGGGTGCAGAATCTTTGCTGCCTGGAATGAAACTTGAGGTTTTTCATCCTGCTTCTGTTTGGTAGGGCTTCCTATCCAGAAGTGGCTGGATAACTAAACTGGGATCTAATCCCATAGAGCTGTGGTTCTCAACCTTCCTAGTGGCACGGCCCTTTAATACAGTTCCTCCTGTTGTGGTGACCCCCAACCATAGAATTATGCAAGGGTTCTTTCACAGAAAGTAAACCGAAACTGACCAATGGCGTGAAGTTCCCTTGTTCATGATTGTATATAAATTGGGTTTTTTTCTGGGGTTTCTCAGTTCTGCCTCTTGTCCCACCATGGCGATCTCGCTCTTTTCCGCTGCTCCAGACAGATGAACACTCTATCTCGATCTACTCTGCAAGGCTGTTGTGTGGATGCCTCCCCCCCTGGCCAAGCTGCTTGCCCTGCCACAACCCCTGTGAAGGGGGCGTTCGACCCCCAAAGGGGTCCCGATCCCCAGGTTGAGAACCACTGCCATAGAGTCTTCCTTCCAAAGAGTGAAGTGAAAGACCTCTGCCTGACACCTTGGAAAGTTGGGCCAAGAGTTTGAATTAGTATAAGACAGTTTGGTGATGTCTCCTGAGGTTTTCTGAAGTAAGCTCTGTTTCAACAACATAGAGGCTCTTTACTTTGAGACAACTCAGAACTCCCTTTTTCACTTTGGTAGAACACCTTCTTTGCATATACAAGGTCCCAGGTTTAGTTCCTGCCATCTCCAATTACAAGAACCAAGCAGTCGGTGATGTGAAAGACATCTGCATCCGGAAAAAGATCATCTGGTGCTGTGATTTCCATAGGAACCTCTCCAAGCCCAGATATCTGCAGGTCACAGGAACGGTTTCTGGATTTTTAGTCTTAGCAAGGATTTAAAGATGTTAGTATCATTGCATCTTCAATAAAGACATTTTCTTCAACAAAGCTTATTGGGAGCAATTGGCTGGACTCTCACACCAGGGCTCCAAACCCCTGGAGGAGAGCAGGGACACAGCCTTCAGGGACAATAGCAGCCCAGTGGCTGGGTTGCCTCCTGGCAATGGAATTCAGAGGTTGACTGCCTTTGAACATGGAGGTTCTATCCAAGGTAGAAATGTAACTTAAAAAAAAAAAGGCCTGCGTTTGATCTCTTTTTAGGAACTTCAGTGCAAGAATTGACTTGCCTCTGTACAGAGTTTCTCTGTTTTAGCAAGTAAAAATGCAGTTCTTTCTATTATTAGCAAATCTAATTACCACAGAGAGCTAGGGGTGGCTTGTCCAAAGCCTTTTATTGATCTCGAGATGATCAGAGTGGGAGGAACTGTCAGCTCAGCTGCATAAGCAAAAGGGAGGAAGGAACCCACACGCAGCCCGGCTTCTCTGTCAGAGTTGCAAGGATTATCTGAAACCTCTTTCTGCTAATTGCTGCAGAGAAGAGTCTTCTGAGAATGGCTCCCCTGCAGACACGAACTTCAGAAAACGCCCACTGAAGCTGGTCTTGTAGCTGCCTCGTATTTTTCTTGGCCTTTTAGAGCTCACGAATTGCTTTTGTGGAACAGAGCAGCTGAGGTATGATCCAAGAGGCTGTGATCGAAAGAATGTAAGAGAAACCATGTTGGAAATGAACATGGACCTTGTCTGGAAAAGAAATGACATTCCAGGCAATACATTTATTTTAATCACCGCAGTTCTCACCAGTTAGGTACCGTTTTGACAGGTCCTTTTAAGCTTCATTCCATGTTTTAACATAATTACTTTGAAATCACATACAATTCTTCTTTGTCAACATTATACCCAAATATTTCACCCCCTGTCAACATTATACCCAAATATTTCACCTTCCTTTCAATTTTAAAACCAGTTTCTTCCATCCATTTTATTTGGTCTTGTCTACTCATATTTTTTAAAATTAAGAGTTGGTTGAGGTGAGGCTGAGACAGCCCTGATATTACTGAAGAAAAAGAACAGTTGGTTTTTATATGCTGCTTTTCTCTCCCCTAAGGAATCTCAGAGCAGCTTTTGTTCGCCTTCCCTTTCCTTTCCCCACAACAGACACCCTGTGAGGGAGGTGAGGCTGAGAGAGCCCTGAGATTACTGAAGAAGAAGAAGAGTTGGTTCTTATATGCTACTTGTCTCTCCCTGAAGGAGTCTCAAAGCCGCTTACATTCATCTTCCCTTTCCTCTCCCCACAACCCTGTGAGGTAGGTGAGGCTGAGAGAGCCTGATATTAATTCTCTGTCAGAACAGCTTTATCAGTGCTGTGGCGAGCCCAAGGTCACCCAGCTGGCTGCATGTGGGGGAGCGCAGAATCAAACTCGGCTCACCAGATTAGAAGTCTGCGCTCCTAACTACTACACCAAGCAGGCCCTCCCCAAACCTAGGACAGGATTCTTAAGGGCCATGTCATTTTTATGGGTTTTAATTCTATTATGCAAAATGAGGAGAAGAGAATATTAATTAAATTCAGTTTTCAGATGTATTTGGTGTCACTTAAACATCTTGCAGTCCATCTTGAATCAGCAGAGGTAGGATGAGAACAGTTCTGGTATCTTTCCAGTCTGTAATATAGAATGCATAGTTTTCTGTAATGGCAGTAAGAGGTCCTCTTCAAAACATTTGTAATGTAAACCTGGTAAGCCATCCAGCCCTGGAACTTTCCACGGCTTAATTTTCTTTATGGCCTCCACAGCACCTCTTGTGGTTATGGAGCCATTCATCCGTTGCCTTTGGTCTTCTGTAATCTGTGTTAAATTTTTCAAGATATTCTTGTATTTCCCCCTCCCCAGTGATATTGTTTTGAATATACATTTGTATAGTATCTCTGAAAAGCTTTTGGGATAGAGCCATTATTAGTACAACTCTTAACACCTCCTTGTGTACCCAAAATCTTATTCCCTCCTTTCTTGGTATCGTGGTTAATCTGGAGAGCTCCATATGATTCCCTGCTCTTCCACATGCAGAGCCAGCTTGTGAACCAACTCTTCTTCAGTCCACGGGGTGACCTTGGGCTAGTCACAGTCCTGTTAGAGCTGATCATGCAGAGCAGTTCTGTCTGAGCTCTCTGAACCTCACCTACTGCACAGGGTGTCTGTTGTGTTGAGAGGAAGGAAAGGCGCAGCCTCCAGAAAAATACAGTTTGCGGTGTTGATAACGTCAACCATGTATTTCTTTTCTTCTTGTTCCGTAGGAGGTATTTTGATAGACTTGAGCTCACAGCCTCCTAGGGAGAGATATCCCAGTCTATTCAGCGAGCCTGTAACTCACTCGTTACCTGCTCTGTATAAATTTGGTTCTCATTTCTCAGTGAAACTGACACCCATAGGTAGATTTGCTATTCCTAAAATACGTATTGCACATCCACGCGGCAATTAAATAGATCCAGTGATTTTCCCTCTCTGCTTTCTTTTAACACCTGCTGAAATGTGATTTCCTGGAGTAAGAAGAAAAAAAGGAGGGGAACAAAAGTTCTGAAGAAGTGAGCAGTGACTCAGAAAAGCTCGCACCCTGCCACACATTTTGATAGTCTTTAAGGCACTCCTGGACTCTGGCTCTTTTCTTCTTGGAAAGTTCATCTTGTTGGTTCACCCACAAAGTTCAGTCTTCTCCCCATTCCCTAATTTTTAAATGTTTTGAGGCTGTGATGGAACATGCCCACTTTTGCCTTGCAAGCCCTGTTCTGCCTTGCCCACCCCCCTTTCCGGCTAGCTGCCAACCTCAAGAAGGCGATAAATGGGTCTCTCTGGGTAGCACACTATCACCACCTGGCTGCAGTACAAGGCCACCAGCTGGGAAGACCTCCGAGCTGCCTGAGGCCTTGCCTCTATTTCTCCCACATCCTGAGCACCTGAGTACTGTGTGGACAATTGATTGCAGGGTACACCCCTCCAGAGGAATAGCTGCTTGTCTGGCTCCTTCCTCTGTCCCTAGGAATTCCCTTTACATTGGGCTAGCAAAAAGAAGGAGGAAGAAGAAGAGTTGGTTCTTATATGCTACTTTTCTCTGCCCGAAGGATCTCAAAGCAGCTTACATTTGCCTCCCCTTTCCTCTCCCCACAACAGACACCCTGTGAGGGAGGTGAGGCTGAGAGAGTTCTGATATTAAGAAGAAGAAGAAGAAGAAGATTTGGTTCTTATATGCCGCTTTGCTCTACCCAAAGGAGTCTCAAAGCGGCTTATATTTGCATTCCCTTTCCTCTCCCCACAACAGGCACCCTGTGAGGGAGGTGAGGCTGAGAGAGCCCTGAGATTACTGAAGAAGAAGAAGAGTTGGTTCTTATATGCCACTTTTCTCTACCAGAAGAGTCTCAAAGCGGCTTCTAATCACCTTCCCTTTCCTCTCCCCACAACAGACACCCTGTGAGGGAGGCGAGGCTGAGAGAGCCCTGAGAAAACTGCTCAGTAATTCCAAACATCGTCCCCAAGAAAACTTAAGACTGTCTTTGTCAACTAGTGACTGCAGGAATGTGGGAGTCAGGAAGGTGTGTGAGGAGTTGGAAATAAAACTTGAAGTCCTCTCCTGCCAAACCTGACAGGCCTTTAGCTACTTATAATATAAGGGAGCAATGACTTCTTAATTGGGCACTTTCCCTCTTTTTGTGGTTTCACACATTTTGACAGGGACTGTTTTGCAACCATGTTGAAGTGGGGCTGAAGAGCGCTAGCCAGAGAGAACACGGAAAGAGGTTTAATGAAGCCGACCTAACCTTCTGCGGAGGCAAAACGCAACGTGACTCGGTTACCGACCTTGTTTAACAGCTCTACGGAAAGTCTGTTTAATGATGGAACAAGATGAGGACCGTCGTTCCCCCCTCAAGCAAAGGATATTTGGGATTCCAGATGAATGTCAGAGATACGGGGCATCTAAAGAGATGCTAACCAAGATGAGACGTGTTGCTATAGACATGGTTTCTGCCTCTGTATGATTTATTTTGGGAGTTCGAGACTCTGGCTTCCTTTCCGGTTTACAAGATCCACAGTCAGTGACAGGATGTATAATTTAGGGGCAAGTGTAAGGGAAATCCTAAAGAACTGCTCTAAAAATTCCACAACATGAGTCAGTTCTGGAATCTGAGAGAACATTCAAGATGGATAGCCATGTTAATCTGTCCATAGCAGTAAAGCCAGCTTGGCATGGTGGTTAAGAGCAGCAGCCTCTTGGGTGACCTCGGGCCAGTCACAGTTCTCTTAGAGCTGTTTTCACAGAGCAGTTTTCTCAGAGCTCTCTCAGCCTTAGCAACCATATGGGGTGTCTGTTGCAGGGAGAGGAAGGCAATTGTAAGCCACTTTGAAACTCCTTCGGGCATGCGCCTCCCCCCCCCCCGCCAGAACTCCTGGGGTCAACTTTGCATGGAGACATGGAGTTGGTGCAAGGTTTTCTGCCACGATGCTAAAACAGTGGAGAAAAGCCTCCCTTGAAAAGTTTTATTAACTTGTGTTACACAGGGAGGGGGGCTTCCCACCACAACAAACACCTTTTGTATCCCCTTTCAACCTCATGGCACTCAAGAGGGGTAAAGGTCAAGGTATCCCCTGTGCAAGCACCGAGTTATGTCTGACCCTTGGGGTGACGCCCTCCAGCATTTTCATGGCAGACTCAATACGGGGTGGTTTGCCAATGCCTTCCCCAGTCATCACCGTTTACCCCCTAGCAATCTGGGTACTCATTTTACCGTCCTCGGAAGGATGGAAGGCTGAGCCAACCTTGAGCCGGCTGCTGGGATTGAACTCCCAGCCTCATGGGCAAAGCTTTCAGACGGCTGCCTTACCACTCTGCGCCACAAGAGGCTCTTTAAGAGGGGTGGGCGTGTATAAATGTGGGAGACCTTTTTGGGGTGTGTGTAACTGGGACCCTGGATATGTGATCCTCCCCCACCTTGAAGAGATAGTAGTGGTGTGGGTAGCAGGGTGAAGTTACCTGTGTGTTCGGTGTGTGTAGTTTGAGGGCAGATCCATTCTATACTTTTGACCTGCACCTGACGTTTCCCTGCAAAAATTCTCCCCCCACCTTGAGTTTCTACTGCAGAAATTTTCTGGGACTTTGATTCTGTTCTGTGGGGCTTCTATTGCTCTTGTTTGTTTGTTTTTTGGCTTTTTTTCTGCATTTGAAACAATGGAGGATGGGGACATTTTCTTTGGGGTGCTGTAACTCAGACCCCATAATTCCAGTCCTTATCAAACCTCGGAGGGCACATTGAGGAGAGTGAGCCAGAGATCCCTCGTGAGCTTGGTATGTCTAGCATGCTGGGGCAGTGGTGGTCTGTTCTTCCTCATTTGAACAAATTAAAACAACATCTGTCTGTCTGTCTGTCTGTCTGTCTGTCTGTCTGTCTGTCTGTCTATCCATCCATCCATCCATCCATCCATCCATCCATCCATCCATCCATCCATCCATCCATCCATCCATCCATCCATCCATCCATCCATCCATCCATCTATCTATCATCATCTCTCTCGGATGTTTTACTTTAGGATGCTTAGGGCTGATCCTGCGTTGAGCAGGGGGTTGGACTAGATGGCCTGTATGGCCCCTTCCAACTCTATGATTCTATCTGTCTGTCTGTCCGTCCGTCATCTAAATTGACTCCCACCCATTCAGGAACTCCCTCCAGGGCCGTCAAGAAACCCCAGGGTTTCACAGAACCCCAGTTGAGAAAGACTGGCTTAGAACATTGAATGTATTGATCGCAGTTCGATGCAGGGGACACATTGTGCTGTGTGAGCCAAGGATGGGCTGTGGCCCAGTCTACAGAGAGCATCAGCAATCCTGAAGGCATCACGTCCCCCTTCCGCTGCAAGAGAACCCAAATGAGGAACGACAAGGGCCTTTCTTCTTCTGTCATTTCTGTGTTTTGGCAGCTAATGAAGTGGAGTTAATTCTCATGCGGACCGGATCGAATCCGTCACCCCAAAACTAACTTTCCAGCTGCCTTCGTGCATCATTTAATTACATTATTGGCCTGTATGATTAACAGGTGCACTTTAATACATCTGTTTTGCCCCAAGTCAGTTTGAGCACAGATATTTTGTGTCAGAAGCTATGCCCTGTGTTTTCAAGTCTGATTTTGCAAAATGTTTTATTGACTTATTATATGCCCTGACTCAATGCCGTTGACTGTCTTTCCTCTCTCTCTCACTCTCTCTCTCTCCCTCACCCTCCCAAGCCAAATGCCTTAGTAATTGGAAGTAATAGATTTGAATGGCTTTTATTTGACCTCTTTAAAGACATACATGAACAAATGAATTGGAAACATAATATAGCATCGTTCTCCGTTTCGGGAGTCACGGAAGGTCAAAGTCTCCATCAAAGAATGGAGGAGCCTGTGAATACCGATGACCATTTACCCAGTGGTAGCTTATGCATTACGGTTTGGTGTAGCCCTTGCTCATCAGAAGCTAAGCAGGGTCAGCACTTGGATGGGAGATCCCCAAGGAAGGCCATGACAAACCAGTTCTGTTCATCTCTAGCCTTGAAAGCCCCTTGGTGGGGTCGCCACAAGTTGGCTGCACCTTGGCAGAATTTTATGTGCACACATGCAGCTTATGTGGCATGGTAGGGTATAGTCCTGTTAGAATCATAGAATCATAGAGTTGGAAGGGGCCATACAGGACATCTAGTCCAACCCCCTGCTCAACGCAGGATTAGCCCTAAGCATCCTAAAGCATCCAAGAAAAGTGTGTATCCAACCTTTGCTTGAAGACTGCCAGTGAGGGGGAGCTCACCACCTCCTTAGGCAGCCCATTCCACTGCTGAACTACTCTGACTGTGAAAATTGTTTTCCTGATAACTAGCCTATATCGTTGTACTTGAAGTTTAAACCCATTACTGCGTGTCCTCTCCTCTGCAGCCAACAGAAACAGCATCCTGTTAGCAGGGTAAATAAGTCACAGATATGCACATGCTGTATTTTAGGATAAAGGAGATAAAAGGATTTATGTATGGAACGACATAATATGATAGTAGAGAGGTGTGATAGAACAGGCGTCGGCTCGACGTGGCTACCTAAGTAGAAGAGGGTAGAAGCTTCCGAGAGGAAGGAGGATATTGCCCTGAGAGTAGAAATCTACCCATCAGTTGCCATCCATCAAGATGACACGCTCCCACGCCCCTGCTGGTTTTCAGCGGTGCCAAACCAGTGACAACCCTGGGGGGGGGGGAATACGGAATTATCCCTCCTTATGTACAGTGTAACTTCCTTAAATGCCACCTGAAGTGCTGCTTTGCTCTGCGGTTTGGTTATTGCTGGAAAGGAGAATAAGATTCAGAGAAGACCTCCATGATAAGGCCTGTTGCCAGGGTTACGGACTCTGGGTTGGGAGACACCTGGAAACTGGGGGTGGAGCCAGGAGTGGGCGGGCTTTGGGGCAGGGAGGGACCTCAGTGGAGCAGCCCGCCCTCCCAGGCAGCCATGTTCTCCAGGGGAATTCATCTCTTTAGTCTGGAGATGAGCTGTAATTCCAGCGGATCTTGGGCCAGGACTAGTTTGGGAGCCAGTTTGGTGTAGTGGTTAGGAGTGCGGACTTCTAATCTGGCATGCCGAGTTCGATTCTGCACTCCCCCACATGCAACCAGCTGGGTGACCTTGGGCTCGCCACGGCACTGATAAAGCTGTTCTGACTGAGCAGTAATATCAGGGCTCTCTCAGCCTCACCCACCCCACAGGGTGTCTGTTGTGGGGAGAGGAAAGGGAAGGTGACTGTAAGCCCCTTTGAGACTCCTTCGGGTAGAGAAAAGCAGCATATAAGAACCAACTCTTCTTCTTCTTCAGTAATATCAGGGCTCTCTCAGCCTCACCCACCTCACAGGGTGTCTGTTGTGGGGAGAGGAAAGGGAAGGCGACTGTAAGCCGCTTTGAGACTCCTTCGGGTAGGGAAAAGCGGCATATAAGAACCAACTCTTCTTCTTCTTCTTCTTCTTCTTCTTCTTCTTCTTCTAGTTCTCTCAGAGCTCTTTCAGCCTCACCTGCCTCACAAGGTATGGGGAGAGGAAGGGAAGGTGTCGGTAAGCCATTCTGAGATTCCTTCAGGTAGTAACAAGTGGGGCACAAAAATTCAGATCTTCTTCTTGCCCCCCTTCAACAGGTACCTGGTGAGGTCGGTGGGGATGAGAAACTTCTGAGAGAACTGGACAAAGATCACCCAGCAGGCCTCAAGTGTCTCAAAGCAGCCGAAAATCACCTTCCCTTCCTCTCCCCACAGCAGGCACATGGTGGGGCTGAGAGAGAGAGAGCTCTGAGAGAACTGAGACTGGCCCGAGCAGTTTATAATCGCCAAGCGACAGCTTCTGATCTGGAGACTCAGGTTTGATTCTCCACATAAGGTCTCTTAGGTGACCTTGGATTAGTCTAGTCATAGTCCTCTCAGAGATCTCTCAGCCTCACCTAACTCACAGAGTATCTATGGTTAGGAAAGGGAAGGTGACTTTAAGCTGCTTTTAGAATCCTTCCGGTAGCAAAATGCAGGGTACAAAAAGCCAGCTCCTTTGAGAGAGCTCTGAATTGGGACCAGCTCAGTCACCCAGCAGGCCTCATGTGGGGAATCCAACCCAGATCTCCAGGTCACAGGCCACCACTTGGTGACTGTAAGCTGTTTTGAGACATGTGAGATCTGTCGGGTGACCTTGGGCCAGTCACAGTCCTTTCAGGGCTCTCTCAGCCCCACCTCCCTCACAGGGTGTCTGTTGTGGGAAGAGGAATGGTAGGCGATTATAAGCCACTTTGAGACTCCTTTGGGTAGTAAAATGTGGGGTACAAAAATCCACTCTTCTTCTGATCATGGTGTGCAGCCTAACTGGAGCTTCCATGTGCAGTAGCAGTGTATCTCTAAAACAAGATATTGGGGGAAAATAGGGAAGGACGCTCATACTTTGCTTGTGGCTTTTCAGATCCAGCTGGCTGTTCCCTGCTAGAAATGGGGTGTGGGGTTACACTTGTCTGCTCAAGGAGAGCTGATATAGAGCAACCTTCAGGTATCTTCCCAAATGACTGAAGTTCCTCAGGTGCTAAGCAGCATTACCGATCCTGTTCACTAGGGGGCAGCATACACACATCTTAGAACGGGAAAATGCGATTTATTTTTGCAGAGAGCTTCTGTAAAGGCAGGCCAGTGAAACAAATGCTGAAGAATATTGTCCAATGCATTTGGTCGCTTGGGCTATCTCTTACATGAGTTGTGTTTTTTTCTATATAGGGAGACACAGACAAATTGCTGTGGAGAATGATCCCACCCCCACCATCTATATAGTCACAATCACATGTATATTTCATAGTGAGTCGAATCATCAATCCGAGAATTAAAATGGGGACATTTCAAACACGTTGGGTGAATTTTTGGTGCCGATGATGTAATCCCCCTTTTTCTCTCTGCTGGATCAAGGAAGCACACTCGGCCTATTTCCCCAGACGTTCCCAGCGCTGGGTTTTTATTATTTCCTCTTGCGCTTTGGAGGTATCAAACGCCACATGATCCCGGCATGAAAAAAGCTACTTAAAAAGAAGTATTTCTGAGAGGAATTGGAGTCCGACGCTTCGTGCATATCTCTTTGTGAGATAGCCGCGGAATCTTTGCTCTTCCGTCAGAAATCACCACAATTACACTTCAGACGCAATTTGCTTTACGGTCTTTTCATTTAATCACAAGCCTCTTGTTGCAGGGATGAGATACATTCTCCGAAGTGCAACACAGAATCTGCCCAGAGACATTGCTGTGCAGTGCGGGACTGCAGAACCAGAGCTAGAGGACCTGGATGGATCCAGAGAAGACCGTTTAGTTCAGGTCCCCCACGTCTGGAAATAGAACTGATAGCAGGGCCGGTTTCATGAGCTGCCTTGAACAGATCTCGTCTGCTTCTTGCTTGCTTTGAAAGCCCCTTGACAGGGTCACCAGAAGTCTTGGATGGGAGACCACCAGGGAAGACTCTGCAGAGGAAGGCCATGGCTTTGAAAACCCCTTGCTGGGGTCACCGTGAATTGACAGCACTTATGTATGATGGAGGGTAGAGATGGGTGTTTGGTGGCTGGCACTACCGTGAACAATTACGAGCCGAGCCTGCATTGCAAGAGAGGGTTTAGACTCAGCCTATGACAGATTGTTACCTTCAGACCTGGACGGTTTCCTGTCTGAACCTCACCTGTTTCAAATCTGGGTGCCAGTGCTAGTTTAGACTAACGTGCATGCAGAGGGATGTTGCTCGCTCTGGAATGCTTTCTCTGTCTATGCAGCTTGTTCACTTGCCTTCGGTTCTTACCTCTTCCTATGCACTTTAGAGGCAGCTATTTCATTCAAAAAACAATTGGGCCAATTCCCAATCTCTCTGCAAAGCATCTCACAAATTCTGGCAAGGTGGACACCTGATACATGTCTGCGGGTGTATGTATGATGTTTGAATGGTGCCTCTTGGGAACCAGCTTGGTGTGGGGATTAAGAGTGGTGACCTCTGATCTGGAGAACTGCTCCACATGCAGCCAACTGGGTGGCTTTGGGATGGTCACCGCTCTCCCAGAGCTCTCTCAGTCTTACCTATCTCACAGGGCACCTGTTGTGGGGAGAGGAAGGGAAGGTGATTGTAAGCTGCTTCGAGACTCCTTTGTGTAGAGAAAAGTGGCATATAAGAACCAACTCTTCTTCAGTAATCTCAGGGCTCTATCAGTCTCACCCACCTCACAGGGTGTCTGTTGTGGGGAGAGGAAGGGAAGGTGATTGTAAGCCTCTTTGAGACTCCTTTGGGTAGAGAAAAGCGGCATATAAGAACCAACTCTTCTTCTTCTTCAGTAATCTCAGGGCTCTCTCAGCCTCACCTCCCTCACAGGGGGTCTGTGATTGTTTGGTGGTGATTGTAAGGGAAGGTGAGTGTAAGCCGCTTTGAGACTTCTTCAGGTAATAAAAAGCAGGGTACCCCCCCCCCTCCCCTCCGACTCTTTCACTTCTCTTCTTTCATACCAACCTAATGGTGACCTCCAGACTTGATTTAGCTTGCACGTTGGGGGCTTAATTTTTAAACATTTCATTGCAGATATCATGAAGTTTCCCCACACCGATTTCAAGGCCAGGGCCGTTAGATGAGAACGGCGACTTTTGGACAGTAAAGTCACCTTTGCTCATCTTGCAAATGCTAAACAGACTGAGCTGAAAATGGGACCGTTGGGTATAAAACCAAGACAATATAATGGGTCACAAAGGCAGCTCTGTAGCATATCCTGCGGATAATAATGGTAACGAACAGAGCAATTATCGCCTGGTTCAGCATTGGAACAACCATAGAAATCAGGACATTGCTGGAGGACACAGAGTGTGCAATCCCAAGCAGAGTTATGCCTTTTCAGGCCCATTGGAGTCAGTTTGTAGTGTTGGCAGAGTTTCAGTATGCAAGACAGTGAAGCAACCAGCTGCTTAAAAGAATAAAATAGCTTTATTTAGAAGAATAAACAATTTTGTAAAGAACGAGAAAAAAGAGAGAGAGAGAGTGAATCAGTCCTAACTGTCTATCTCAGCCTTTCTCAACTTTGTTATCATTGAGATACTCCTGAAACATTCTTTAGGCTTTGAGAAACTCCAGAATTGGTGCGTTTGTGCAGAATATGGTTGGGAAGCAAAGCTGTGGACACACCCACTTGGGGGCCCTCCCTTTCTCACCCCCTCCAGGCCCCTCATTGGCCCTCCCTTTCTTCCATCCCTTCTGAAACATCTGATTTTTTTCCATAAAAGGGCTGATTGTATTACAAAGCTGCTTCTAACTATAAAAAAATAGTGGTTTGTTGTGCTGCCGCAGCATTGTAACATGATAAACTACAAAAAAATCACATCTAGTATACTTGTGGGGAGGAAGGGGGAGGCAATCGAGGGCACAGAATGATGGAATTAAGGGGTACAAGAGCAAGCAGGAAACATTTTGCAAAACAAAACCTTTTTGGGAAAGGGGAAGGGAGTAAAGCATTGATGGGGTGGGCTACCTCCTTCCGAATCATATGCAGGAAACATATGGCGAATTTCAGCCTGGGAAACAAGGGGAGGAAAGCTCAAATGCAGAAGGCCTAGCATCGACTTGCAGCATCCAATGGAACTCTAATGCGAGGCTAAAACAAGGCATGTCTCAAATGAGGAAACGGTCATGGTGTGCAGAGTCTCAAAATGGTTGACACAAAATAGCTGCCACAGAAGATGGAGCCAGCCACAAAATGGCCACTGCAGTTTACCTTCCATTTAACATTTGCACAACTCAGTTTCTAGATCATTGGCGAGGGATCCTGGTTTTGGGGGAGGCATCATCTGGGCATCATCTGTGGGTGGGCAGGTAGTTGTGAATTCCCTGCATTCAGGAGGTCCCTTCCAACTCTATGGTTCTGTGATCCTAAAAACACTTGATGAGGGCCAGGAAAAGTCTCCCTGAGTGTCTATGGACACCACTCTGGGGACCCCTGCAGCGGACCCCCACCATTGGTGGAACTGAGACTTGTGTTTCTACTTATTCATTCCCCACAGCTTAACCAGTTTAGGGAGGCATGGCACTTTTTGTGGCACATGCTTAATTTTGGAGATGAACTAAACAGCAAAAGATGCAGGATGTGATAAAGAAAGGAACAAGGGAGGATGAGCAGGAATAAAATGCTAGTTAGCACTTATTGAAGTGTTTCCAGACTGCTTATACCTCCCATGATATTATTGCAGTGCTTATAAGAAATCTGGCTATTGTGCTCGGGGGAAAGAAGCAGACCTGTTGTTTCCCAGTATTCATAGATTTTTGCCATTCGCAATGTTCCCAGGAATGAATCTCTCATGAATGGGGAGGGTCTACTCTGTGGAGGGCTGAGAATGGTGAAACTGTGCAAGGACATCCCCCATTCTCAGGTTTGCATTGGCCTTAGGCCATTGCAGGAATCAACTTTGGTCAGTGGTACGTCATCAGTAGGAGAACGGTATGGTGTAGTGGCAGACTCTAATCTGGAGAACTGGGTTCGATTTCCCACTCCTCCAAATGCAGCCAGTTGGTTGACCATGGACAAGTCACAGTTCTGTCAGAGCTGTCCTTGTTGAGCAGTGCCCTCTGAGCTCTCTCATCTACACTTACCTCACAGGGTGTCTGTTGTGGGGAGAGGAAGGGAAGGGCATTTGTAAGCCGGATTCCTTTGGGTAGTGAAATGTAAGGCAGAAGAAACCAGCTATTCTTCTTCTCTTCTAAAATGACATTACAGGGCCAGAGGGCAATGATAGGACCTTGTTTTGAAGTTACGTTTACTACTGTGGATGGGTGGAACATGTCATTCCTGGTCTGGATTTCTATGTTCAGTACTGGAATGGATACCAAATAGGATAGCCGAGAAGCAGGAAATAAGATCCACATGGTGTCCATCACTGGTTGGAAGATCTGAGCACACCATAAAATCCTAGAATGAGGACCATCTAGGCCATCTAGTCCCACCCCCTGCTCAGGGCAGGATCTGCCTCAAGCATCCAGGATAAGGATCTGTCCAGCCACTGCTTGAAGACTACCAGTGAGGGGGAGCTCACCACCTCCTTAGGCAGCCCATCCCACTGCTGAACTAGACTCATAGAATCCTAGAGTGGGAAGGGGCCAACCAGGTCATCTAATCCCATCTCCTGCTCAGTGCATGATCAGCCTAAAGCAGGGGTAGTCAACCTGTGGTCCTCCAGATGTTCATGGACTACAATTCCCATGAGTCCCTGCCAGCAAATGCTGGCAGGGGCTCATGGGAATTGTAGTCCATGAACATCTGGAGGACCACAGGTTGACTACCCCTGGCCTCAAGCACCCAGGATAAGGATATGTCCAGCTGCTGCTTGAAGACCGCCAGTGAGGGGGAGCTCCCCACCTCCATAGGCAGCCCATTCCACTGCTGAACTACTAAGACTGTATTCCCCCCACCCCCGATATCTACCCGGTACTGTTCTACACATAATGCAACCCGTTCCTGTGCATCCTATCCTCTGCTGCCAAGAGGAACTGTTCCCTGGCCTCCTCCAAGTGATTCCAAGTTCAAAGAGGAGGGTAGGGGATCAGCAGCAGCTTTAGGAGATCCACAAGACAGGCCTTAGCAGGCACTGGGAGATGCAGTTAGGGTGAGGCCTGGATCAGTGTTGTGTCTGGAGAAGTCAATTGTCCAGGGGCCTCTTGACCTTCTGAACTGCAGTCCGGCAAACTGGGCAGGAATTAAAATTGATGGACTCCTGATTGCAGCAAACATCACGGCTAAGCTCTTAGAAGACTAGAGATAATTGTTATAATGATGGCAATTTGTCATTTCAATGGCGGGTCCGGAGTCACAGGCTGTCTGCAGAAAGGAACTCGGCAGGCCTGTGTTGAGCCCACTAAACAAACAGAAGAGTCCTGACGTTTCACAGACAAAGGGAGGAAGGGAAAAGAGGTGGTAGTGCAGAGAGCTAGCCCTGGAAAGTGAGCGGTCCAGCGTCCATCTTCCCAGCGAGGAAATCATCCCCTCCTCCCAATTTGCACCAAGCTGATTGGTAAGAGATGAGACTACTTAGGACAGTCACACTTTTGATTGTGGAGTAACCCCTGAAAAAATATTCAGGCTTCGACGGAACCCTGGAGTGAGGTCAGCGTGCCACGCGTCCCTGCTACGCCCCTGGAAGTCCTGGACATTAAGTAAAAATTATTGTTACAATATCAAATATTCTTTACTTATGAGACTTATTGTAATAGTGAAGAAAACCCCCTACCTCTGATTCTTCAATATTTATATCAATGTTACAGGTATCTGAAATTTAAACCTGCAAACATAATACAAATTGTATGTTAATCATTACTATCCTAAAGCATAAAATATTTGATTTAATACTTTACATAGTAATTTACATAGTATAATAGTATAATAATGGCCACGGGCCATTATGGAGATCCCAGTCTGTGACATTTTGCCCCTTCACTCTCTCTCCATCCACCCAGAGTAAGAAAAGAAAAGAAACACCCCACCCATCCATCCAACCACAAGAGGACTCACCATGCTGGCCTCCAGCCTCCACCAAGAGATCTGCCATGATGGTGGAGCCTTGGCCGGCAAAAGAAGAAGAAGAAGAGTTGGTTCTTATATGCCGCTTTTCCCTACCCGAAGGAGGCTCAAAGCGGCTTACAGTCGCCTTCCCATTCCTCTCCCCACAACAGACACCCTGTGGGGTGGGTGAGGCTGAGAGAGCGCTGATATCACTGCCCGGTCAGAACAGTTTTATCAGTGCCGTGGCGAGCCCAAGGTCACCCAGCTGGCTGCATGTGGGGGAGCACAGAATCGAACCTGACATGCCAGATTAGAAGTCGGCACTCCTAACCACTACACCAAACTGGCTCTCAGGTTTGTATGGCTGGGCCCCCACTCTCTTCCCACCCCCTCTAGGGCCATCATTGGTCATTTGGGGAGGGGGCAAGTTGACCTGCCCAAATGAGGTGAAAACCACCCTGGGTCCTTTTAGAAATCTTTTAAGATGCATATATATTTAAAGTAAATCCCTTCAATTGTTGTAGCCCCTCTGGGACGCTGGCATAATCCTGGGGTTACACATAACCCTGGTTGGGAAACACTTCTTAGCAGTTTGTGTAACTTCTTGGCATTTCGACCTTACCATTTTTACTTCTGATATTCTGTAGAGCAGTGGTTCTCAACCTTCCTGATGCCACGGCCCTTTAATACAGATCCTCATGTTGTGGTGACCCCCAACCATCAAATTATGCAAGGGTTCTTTCACCGAAATTAAACCGAAACTGACCAATGGCATGAAGATCCATTGTTCATGATTGTATATAAATTGGGTTTTTTCCCAGGGTTTCTCAGTTCAGTCCTGCCTCTTGTCCCACCATGTCCCACCCTGTGAGGGAGGTGAGGCTGAGAGAGCCCTGATATTCCTGCTCGGTCAGAACAGCTTTATCAGTGCTCTTTTCCACTGCTCCAGACAGATGAACGCTCTATCTGGATCTACCCCGCAAGGCTGTTGTGTGGATGGTGCCTCCTCCCCCTGCTAAGCTGCTTGCCCTGCATGACCCCTGTGAAAGGGTCATTCGACCCCCAAAGGGGGTCCTGACCCCCAGGTTGAGAACCACTGGTGTAGATTAAAAGTGCTAGGATTCCAGAAGTAGGAAGAACTGTTTTTTTATTTCTTCCATACATTAAAAAAAAAAAAGTTGTTCACTACCTAGAAAACTGAAATGCAAAGTCTGAATGTTCCAGGATTTACTCTGCTTGTACCCGTGAAGTATTTGTAGCATGGTGCTTCATTAACAGAGACTGACAATTTACACAGTGCTGAATTCAGCAATGCCGGTTGCGCGAGGCATACAGCAAACCGACACTGCAGCATTCAAAATGACAAAGTATGCATCCACACGGTTTTCCCAAACAAAACTTTACTCTATCTTTTAAAACGCTGTCCCACGCAGAAATCCCGAGACGCAAAAATATTTATTATTTGGCATACTGAAAACGGTTCCTACACCGCAAGAACCTTAATGGAAATGTACTTTGCTTGCACGCATAATTATTTACTGTTTTCCTTTAAAAAAATGTTTATGTTCTGCAGAAACCTCTAATGGAAATACATGGCACATCCGGCGATTTTACAGGTTTTGATAAACAGGTCTCCATTTTTCCACTGGTTGTGACCATCCCGGTACTCTTTAATGAACTATTTTTTATACATATGCCCTAGAGAATGTGGCACTCCACACGTATGCTTGTAAGAAATATCACCCTGTGAAAAAGCAAACCGAAGGAAATAATCAGGTTTTAAACAGAAGGAGGCTGAAACACGTATATTTATGGGGAGAAAAGGCAAGTTATCCCCAGGTCTTGTCTACAATAAACACGGATCACATCAAAAGCTCTTTCAATCATACTTAGGACTCTGTTGAAAGCAACAGAGAACTAGGGAAGTTTTCCCTGTTGGATATCCTCAGGTGAACTGTTCTTCAGGGGAACAGATCTCTATAGTTTGAAGGTGAGCTGTAATTCTGGGAGATCCCCAGGTCTGGCAAACCTAACAGCTTCTGAAAGGTTTTGGAGATCTGCTTTGCTGTATGTATTAAAATAGAAGAAAAAGAGTTGGTTTTTATATGCACTTTTGTCTACCAGGAGTCTCAAAGTGGTTTACAATCGCCTTCCCTTTCCTCTCCCCACAACAGACACCCTGTGAGGGAGGTGAGGCTGAGAGAGCCCTGATATTACTGCTCAGTTAGAACAGCTTTATCAGTGCTGTGGCGAGCCCATGGTCACCCAGCTGGCTGCAGGTGGAGGAGTAGGGGATCAAACCCAGCTTGCCAGACAGTTCCTCTGGGGGAGGCAGCAAGAAGGCATTGATTTCAAGGCCTTCATAAGAACATCAGAAGAGCCCTGCTGGATCAGATCAGTCCACCTAGTCCAGCATCCTGTCTCTCACAGGGGCCAGCCAGCCCCTCTGGAGGGCCAACCACACGGCATAGAGGCCTAAGCTTCCATAAAAGCATGAGAAGAGCCCTGCTGGATCACACCAATGGTCCTCTTACCCCAACATCCTGTCTCTTGCACAGTGGCCATCCAGTTCCCATGAATGGGCAACACAAGGCACAGAGGCTGAGGCCTGCCCCCTGGCTCTGGGATTTAGAGGTTCACTGCCTCTGAATGTGGAGGATCCCTTTAGTCACATGGCTAGTTGCCACTGGTAGCCCTATCCCCCATGAATCTGTGTGTTCTGCTCTTGAACCATCTATGTTGGGGATCGCCACCATGTTGCCTTCTAGGTAATGTCACAGTTTAATTCCTCAGAAGTACTCGCTTTTCTTGGCCCGGAATCGATTGATCATCCACGTCACTGATTTACCCTCCCTTTTAGTATCATCAAATCAGGATCAAATCAAGCCTCAACACTCCCTAGAAACCAGAACGACTAACCCTTGGTCATGTTTAGAGAAGACAAGACTCATTGGAAAAGACAATAAGGCTAGGAAAAGTCGAGGGCAGCAGGAAAAGAACAAGATCCATCATGAGATGGATGGGCTTAGTCAAGACTGTCATGGTCCCCAGTTTGCAAGACATGATCCAGACTTTTAAGGATAGAATGCTTTGGAAATTATTATATCAGTTAGACAGTTAGGACAGTCTCTCTCTCTCTCTCTCTCTCTCACACACACACACACACACACACACACACACAGACGTATTATCGGAGGAGGAGTTCTTGCCATCCACTATTTGCTTTTCCGTGAGATTTGCTTTTCTAAAAGCACCATCAGCTTTAAGTCTTTGCTCACACTCAAAATATCTGCATGTCCCAAACTCGTCAAGATTTTCTCTATTTGGGAGGCGTTCCAATTTTCAGGTGAAATGGGGAGGTTTCGGTTTATTCTGTCCAGTCTTGCAGCTCGTAGCGCTGGATTTGTTTTTGATTAATATTGGAGGGAAGGGGTTTTACAATCCAGATGGGACACAAACCACTTGGTCCAGACAACAAACTTACACCAGGGACGGATGCTAACCTTGACGCTGGACTGCACGAGGCTGAATGTGATCTCTGTTGGAGCCAGTTTGGTGTAGTGGTTAAGAGCGGCAGCCTCTAATCTGGAGAGTTGGGTTTGATTCCCCGCTCCTCCACAGGCAGCCAGCTGGGTGTCCTTGGGCTTGTCGCAGTCCTGATAGTGCTGTTTTCACAGAGCAGTCCTGTCAGAGCTCTCTCAGCCTCACCTACCTCACAGGGTGTCTGTTGTGAGGAGAGGAAAGGTAAGTGATTGTAAGCAGCTTGGAGACTCCTTTGGGTAGTAAAAAGGGGACCCCAAGCCCCAGGTTTTCTTCTTCTTCTTGTCTGGGGGCATCTTGTTTCCCCACCTCCAGCTATTTCCTCTCCCCTTTCCTGCTTCCTTCTCTGCTTCTCTCTCACCAGCCAACCTACCTGTATGTGTCTTCAGGTGTCCCTCCTTCCCTCCCCCTCGCAGCCTGTCTTGGGATGGCTCCAGCCACCAGGCAGATAAAACTGGAGACAAATTTACACATAGTGTGGTTTTGAGAGATGCTGAAGAGCAGATGTGTCCCCCCCTACCCCTGCTTTTGGCTGGCAAAAAGAAGCACGGAATACTCTCTTGCCAGGAAAAAAGATGTATGCAAACTTGACATTATGGATTTCCGCTTTATTCTGGGAAACAGACGTCCTTATCACATCATGTTAGAGCATCGCCTGTAGAAAGCAGCTGGGCCACAGACCAGCAAACCCAGCTGTTTTTCCAACATGGATAAAAATTACAATGTGCTTAATAAGTCTGATTAATGTGTCAGATATCTATTTAAAATTCTGAAGTATGGATTTGGGGGTAGAACGCTGCAATGGCAAAGGGCGGCATCCCCTCCGTCAGAATTAGAAAGGGATAGTATTATTCTTAGTTGCTAAAACAGGTATTTCTAAAGTTCCTGACGAGAGAAATGTGGAACAGATAGTCTTGCTGTGAGGGCCTCTTAGCAAGGACTTAGCAAGCTTATCCCTGATCCCTGATAGGCTGGAATTACTCATGTCGTTAATCCAAGAAGGGGGGGGGGGAGAAGAAATAAAATGGTACCAAAGCAGTAAATGCTAATCCCCTAAAATTGAAACTGGAAACTAATCCCC
This sequence comes from Paroedura picta, assembly GCF_049243985.1. Classification (NCBI taxonomy): domain Eukaryota; kingdom Metazoa; phylum Chordata; class Lepidosauria; order Squamata; family Gekkonidae; genus Paroedura; species Paroedura picta. The sequence goes on from NC_135375.1 coordinate 14,126,084, forward strand.
TAAAATTGAAAATGAAAAATATTCAGTGTAGGCCGGGTCACCTCATGGTGCTTTCGGGTTCACTGGGGAAGCGCTTGGGACGTCTGTTGGATGGGCCACTTCCACGTAGCACAAAATTGGGCTGCTTTTAGAGACGGTCAAGCCCTTGTGGGCCAGTCTTACGTTCGTTGTGCTCACCTTTATGAACGGGGAAACCAACTGATTGGTGAACAGTTCAAGCTAGTACACTGTTATGTTCCAGGCATATGAAGAGTCATAGAGAGTGAACATTAAGAAGAAGAGCTGGGTCTTATATGGCACTTTTCTCTACCCGAAGGAGTCACAAAGCGGTTTACAATTGCCTACACTTCCTCTGACTACAACAGATACCCTGTGGAGTGAGGCTGAGAGAGCTTGGAGGGAATTGAGACTAGCCCCAGGTCACTGTTGAATAAGGCACAGAGTCATTTGTAGAGTGAAAGATCAGCTCTCGATTAAGATCACACCAGCTAAGAATCACAGAATCATAGAGTTGGAAGGGACCATACAGGCGACCTAGTCCAGGGGTAGTCAACCTGTGGTCCTCCAGATATCCATGGAATACAATTCCCATGAACCCCTGCCAGCAAATGCTGGCAGGGGCTCATGGGAATTGTAGTCCACGGGCATCTGGAGGACCACAGGTTGAGTACCCCTGGTTTCTAGTCCAACCCCCTACTCAACGCAGGATCAGCACAAAGCATCCTAAAGCAGTATGGAAGAGCGATATAAAAATCTAACAAAAATAAATGTTACCAGACTGGGATCCACCTGGTCTACCACAGACCAACACATCTGTCCTCTGAAACAGATTTCAAAACAGTCCTTGGTGCTAACAACCGTTTGTTTTGTGAACACATCTGGGGGGACAACACCACTCCTCCTGGTTTCGAAAGCCAAGCAAGCCTCTGCTCCTCTCGTTACGTTGAAGAAACACTTTTGCTGCCCTGTTACAACCCTTTAATGCGCCGGAAGGGTAGAAAAGCGCAGAGGCCTTATAATGGAAGCAATTATACACTCTTATCGGCAGCGGCGTAAACGCATTGCCGGAACATGAGATAGCAGCCGAATGAAGTGTCAGGACAAGTTGTCACATTATACGCAATCCGTCTCTGACAGGACAAAATGGGAACTTGGCTGATCAGATCTGCCCGTCCCCGTCCCCCCAAGAACGACCTGTTCTTTAAAGCAAACTCTTTTCTTTCTTCTCAAAGGTTCTCAATAGTTCCCAAAAAAGGGACCCAGGGCTGCCAACCTCCAGTCAGCGGCTGGAGATCTCCTCCTATTACAACTGATCTTCAGGGGACGGAGATAAATTCTCCTAGACAATATGGCTGCTTTAGAAGGTGCACTCTATAGCAGTGGTCCCCAACCTTTTTATCACCGGGGACCACTCAACGCTTGACAATTTTACTGAGGCCCGGTGTGTGTGTGGGGGGGTAGTTTACTCCTCTACTCTCAACCACTGCCCTAACGCTCTCTGATCGCTATGGTAATGTTTAAACATCCCTTCAAAAATAAGATACAGAACATAAGGAACATAAGGAACATTTTATTTTCATGGAAATTTTAACTCATGACAATGACAAATCAATGGGAACCCTGAGCTTGTTTCTCTGCAACGAGATAGTCCCATCTGGGAGTGATGGGAGACAAGGACACCCGAAGTGTGTTGTAAAGGGCCGGGGGGGATGAAGTAAAGGGCCGGGGGGGGGGGGGAGAAGGCGTCCTTCGGGGCCCACCTCCAATTAGTCGAAGGACCACATGTGGTCAGCGGCCCACAGGTTGGGGATCGCTATTCTATAGCATTATGCCCCATGGAGAGCCTCTTGTGGCGCAGAGTGGTAAGGCAGCCGTCTGAAAGCTTTGCCCATAAGGCTGGGAGTTCAATCCCAGCAGCCGGCTCAAGGTTGACTCAGCCTTCCATCCTTCCGAGGTCAGTAAAATGAGTACCCAGCTTGCTGCTGGGGGGTAAATGGTAATGACTGGGGAAGGCACTGGCAAACCACCCCGTATTGAGTCTGCCATGAAAACGCTAGAGGGCGTCACCCCAAGGGTCAGACATGACTCGGTGCTTGCACAGGGAATACCTTTACCTTTACCTTTATGCCCCATGGATGTCCCTAAACCCAATTATTCCCAGACTGCCTCCCCCCGAAAAAAAATCTGGAATTTCTCAACCTGGAATTGACAAACTAAGAACTGTATGAAAATTATGGGGCCTGCATTGACAAAAAAAGGCTGGCTTGAACAAAAATATCTGACAACTCATGCGAAGGTTGTGAAGGGCAGCATTCGGGGAGAAACAATTAAAGGAAAAATAAGATTGTCTATTTCCAGGAAATTCTTACTGTAGCGTTCCTGGCAGCTAACTTGAAGTAAGCTTCCTGGAACTGACAAAGGGTAGTTCTGGGAATTCCTGGAAATTCAGTGGTATTTCCACTTGGCAGTTCTCATTGAACTCCATGGTATTGCCTCTGAAATACCATTCATCTGGGTGCATCATCTAACCATGAAGTTAGGGTCATTGTGGGTGGGCAGGTAGTTGTGAGTTCCCTGCATTGAGCCGGGGGTTGGACTAAATGACTCTGCAGTTATGTCCGTTAATAATAAAGATTTGGATTTGGATGCATTCCAACTCTATGATTTTATAAGTCATAACGTGAAGCACTCCATGACCGTTTCCGCATTAGGAGACAGACCTCGTTTGAGCCTCGCTTTGGATGTCCTTCGGATGCTGCAAGTTGAAATTAGCTTTCCACATCTGGGCGTTCCTCCCTTTGTTTTCCAGGCTGTAATTCGCCATATGTTTTCCGCATTGGGGTCAGAACGAGGCAGCCTCCCATAATGCTTTGCTCCCTTTCCCATTCCAATTTTTTTTTTTGCAACATGGTCTTCTGCTTGCGATGAGGAAAGCGCCGTGCCCACATATTCAAAATGGCAGGCACCGTGAAAAACCAAATGGACGCATTTCTGCACTGAACAGCCCCCCAAAAGACCCTGCTTCACAAAGTGAAATCTGGATTTCATGGGATTCATTTGCTTTGGAGGCAAGTGAGTGAGCAATTCGGTTCTGCGCCTGAAAAGGTGAACTTCAGCGTGGAAATCAACAAAAAACCCAACCCTTTGAAAATGCAATTCCGAACACTATCCCTAGTGCAGAAACAGTCCATGTATGCACACAGAAAAACAGATCATGTGATCCTTCCTTTCCCTCCCCAAAGGAGGACGATCACATGATTCAGCCATCTGCTGCATCCATGTTACATCTGACAAGCCAAAATGGAAGCCAGTCTGCCCTTTTGCCCCTCCATGATCAGTGTCTTCGTGCTTGATGATCACTTAATTAATATACTTGAATTCCGTTTATGTCCTTTAATTACCTAATTTTGGGGAGTTGCTGGAATCCTTGTTAGCATCCATGCTATTCTGCTGGCTGTTTTTAAGCACTGAGCATAGTATTTGACATGCTGACCTCCTGAGGCATCTCCCCCCCTCCCCCAAAGTGTCTAATGGAGTCATTCTCTGACAGCACGAGGCCGAGGCTTAACTCTTCCTGTCAGAACAGGCATCTCGGAAATGTTTTATTTATAAGGGATAAGGCTAGCAAATTTAAAATGCTGTTCAGTTGAACAGAGAGGGTACGGACATCTGTCCCCCGCCTCTGAAGCAGGAATAGCCCGTAGCCGAGGAGTCCAGCAGATTGACATGAAATGGATCGAGGGTGGACTTTTCCTCTTTGTGTGAGATAAATTTAACCCTGTTTGAGCGGATGGGAGCTGGCCAGTTTCACGGGGAAGGAGAAAGAGGCTTCTTGTGGGTCTTGTGACTCTTTCTTGCATGCCCAGGGAAATGCCAATCACCACTTTAGGGTTGGGTGGCGAATTTCCTCCAGGCCACACTGGCCAGGGAGTCTGGTTTGGGTGTGTGTGGGGGGGCTTCATCTGGACACGGAATTGGGGTCACCGTGGGTGGGCAGGTAGTTGTGAGTTTCCTGCATTCCGCAGGGGGTTGGACTAGATGACCCTGGAGGTAACTTCCAACTCAAGTCAACATATATTGCACTAGGCCATAGACGATCGCAAGATCAGACACACAATAAAATTGTTCAATTTTTTTTGCTCGCCCTTTCCGATTTGATAGTGGGCAGTTGCGGTTTCAAGAATAGGAGCAGCTGGAATCGGGGAAGGGGGGAGGTTGAACATTTTTCAGACTAGAAAACAGCGGCCTCGGAGTTTCCTTCCCCCTCACCCCATAGCCGCCACACTTGCTAGGACAACTGAAATGATGGCCGAACTCTTGCAAGAAGAAAATTCGGGTAGGTCTATGAGGGTTGCTATACAGATGGAGGTCTGATTAGGCAATGAACTGAGCTTTTTCAACTCTTGGGCAGAGGTGGGGGACAGTGATGGCAGGGGCAGCAATGGCAGGGGCAGTGAGGGATGGAGCAGTGATGGAGGGGGTGGATAGCAGAGGTGAAAGGAGCAATTGGTAGGCTCAGCAGGTGAATTCCATGGAAGCAAATGAAAACAAATGCATTCCAGCATGGTCCTAATTTCACAATTCTCATCTTGCGCACAGCAATGGAAACCTCTTTGATAAATTGTCCTGCCTTTAAAAATTAAAGAATGTGAATGCAATTCTGGCCATGTTCACTTCATGCATACCGAACCTTCCTTCTTGCAGTGGGGACCCAAAGCTGCTAAGATCATTCTCCTCTCCCCCTTCTCAATCATTCTCTTCTCCTCCCTTGCAATGATCTTTAGGATGCTTAGGGCTAATCCTGCGTTGAGCAGGGGGTTGGACTAGATGGCCTGTATGGCCCCTTCCAACTCTATGATTCTATGATTCTATGATCTTTTGAGGTAAGTTAGGCTGAGAGTGCATGACTAGTCAAAGGTCAGCCAGTGAGCTTCTGGGACGGAGCGGGGATTCGAACCTGGATCTCTCACAGTTCCAAGGACAGCATTTTAAACTCTACACCATACTGGAGTTGTCTGTCTTACAGGTCAAATTGAACAGTTTGTAATGTTTGCGTGTCACTGGTTGAGTGGAGAAGTAGGTAGACAGTTCACAAGGGGACATCCTGAACTCTCCAAATCAGGCAACCCCTCTTCTGAATCTGCCCCCTTGACATAAGGTGATTGCACTAAAAGTTTCCCTATCTCTTCATGGCTTGGGGCCAGGTTGTCTGAAGGCCTGTCTTCTCCCATATATTCCTGCTCAGGAACCAACATTGTAGGAAGAGGCCATCCTGATTATCCCACGAGTTAAAGCAGCTTTGTCTGGTGGGTATAAGAGATGGGGCCTTTTCAGTGGTTATGGAACAACCTCTCTGGTCAACCTTTAGGAGGCAGCTGAAGGCAGTTTCATTCATTCATTTCGTTCATTCGTTCGTTCATTTATTGCATTTGTATACTAACCTCCCCTAAGGCTCAGGGAGGTTCACATAGAACGTTAACAGGAAAAAATACATCAAACATGGTGATTAAAACAATGAAGGTAACAGTAATAATGATAACAATAATAACAATAAACAGAGAAGATAACGTTTTTACTGGGTGAACAATCTAACAGGCACACGGTTGGTCATATCCATTGTGTGGGTTCAAAGAGAGAGGTTCGGGGCCTAGTACATGCTGTTTAGTTTTGGTCAACCTCAACCAAATGCCTGGTGGAGGAGCTCCCTTTTGCAGGCCCCGTGGAACTGTTTTAGTTATGTTAGGGCCCTGATCTCTTCCAGGAGCTCGTTCCACCAGGTAGGGGCCAGGTCAGAGAAGGCTCTGGCCCTGGTTAGAATCATAGAATCATAGAGTTGGAAGGGGCCATACAGGCCATCTAGTCCAACCCCCTGCTCAACGCAGGATCAGCCCTAAGCAGGATCAGCCCTTGGTTGAGGTCAAGCAGACTTCCTTAGGGCCAGGGATCCCTAGCCGGTTGGAGGTGGTGGAGCGTAGAGCTCTTTGAGGGGCGTAGGTAGAGAGGCAATCCCTCACGTACACTGGGCCCAGACTACATATGGCCTTGAAGGTAATTACCAAAACCGTAAGCTTGATCCAGAATTTGACTGGTAGCCAGCACAGTTGTTGGGGAACGGGCCGGGTGTGGGACCTCCATGGGGTTGCTGTGAGGACCCTGGCTGCTGCATTCTGGACCAATTGCAGTTTCTGGATCAAAATTAAAGGTAGGCTTGCACAGATCGAATTGCAGAAGTCTAGCCTATAGGTCACCATCATGTGAATCCCGGTGGCTAGGTGTTCTGGGGGAAAGTAGGGCACTAGTCATTTGGCTTGGCGAAGGTGGTAGAAGGCCAGCCCTGCTTCTCTTGTGACCTGTGGCCTCATTGAGAGGGAGGCATCCGGGATCATGCCCTGCCGGAGTGGGCCACTGATAGCTACATTCTGTCCTGCCCAGCCACTGGACCTCCGTCTTTGAAGGGTTGTGCTTCAGACGACTCTGCTTGAGCCACCTTGTCACCACTTCCAGGCAGCTGGATAATGCTTCTGGGGGAGAATCAGGGGGGGTCATCCATCATTTTATTTGTTCCCCTGCCTTCTGACAATTTCAGACTATTGATTTTAATTTGTATGTTTTGTGTTTTCTGTGCAATTTATGACTGTTTATATTATTATATTATAGTAAGCCACCTTGAATTTCTATAAATTAGGAAGGTGGCTAATATATATTTTAAAAAATACATAAATATCTCTGCATGACTTCTTTGGTTACCGTTTGGGGACACACACGTGTATCAATGAAATATTTCTGGCCTTAGACCAGCTAAACATTCATTCTACCAGACCACGTGGCTCCTACAAGAGATAATGCCTGCCCTGCTTTACAGGTTCCCTTCCAGGAATTAATTGGCCCAGTCTTCAGCAGATGGTTCTCAGAGGAAAATTAAGAATTATTCAATTAATACCCACCGTGTTGGCCAAAGCCAGTGCAAAACATGTTCCATGCCAGAAATTACAGACAGCTGGAAATGGCTCCAAGCTCATCAGCTGACAGCTCACTAGCCAAATGCAGCCTGCTGCCCAAAAATATAACCGGACGCGGGCCAAAAACGGCCTTAAATTAAAGAAGAAACTCATCAGAGGGTGTCAAAGCGTATTATAGAGGGGAATGGAAGGATCAGCCAGAATGGTTATTACTGCAAAGCAACACGGCAAAGGAAAAGTCCAGACTTTAGGTAAATTTACAGAAGGCACTGTTAATTTGGTTCCTTTAAGGAGGTGGCCTCTCTTCCAATGGGCTCTTACCACCTTAGTTGTTCCCCCCTACCCAGTGAGTAGTTGTGTTTGTCGGCAGCATAGAATCATAGAGTTGGAAGGTACCTCCAGGGTCATCTAGTCCAGAGGTAGTCAAACTGTAGTCCTCCAGATGTCCATGGACTACAATTCCCATGAGCCCCTGTCAGCAAACACTGGTGGGGGCTCATGGGAATTGTAGTCCATGGACATCTGGAGGACCACAGGTTGACTACCCCTGACCTAGTCCAACCCCCTGCAGAACTCAGAGAATTCACAACTACAGAACAGCTATAGTCCCGTAACCCCTTAGATATCCACAGGATTTTGGTGGTATAAAGCTTTCCATTGTTAAAGCTCCTATACATGAAGAAGGGAACTTAGACTCACAGTTCATTGAATTGGAGGGAGGTGAGCAGTGGGGTGCAACAGCGCTTGGGACTAGTCCCAGTACTTTTATCAATGATCTGCATGAAGGGGTGGAAGGACTAACTCAATTTGCAGATTACACCAAATTGTGAGGAGTACCGAATGTCTCAGAAGACAGAGATAGAGGTCAACGAGATCTGGACATGCTAGAAAAGTGGGCAAATGTGAACAAGACGCAATTCAATAAGGAGAAGTGCAGAGTTCTGCATCTGGGTCACAAAAATGAGAAGAATACATCCTGGATGGGAGATACATTGCTGTGTGTATGAACAAGATCTTGGGGGTATTATTATTATTATTTATTTGATTTATACCCTGCCTCATGTTCAAAAGCAATCAACCTATTACTCTCCTTGCCAAAAGGCAACATCAGGGGAAGATCTTTACGCCTTGTTTGTTGGACCTCCAGAGGAACTGGTTGGCCACTATGTGAGTACAGGACTAGATGGATCACTGGTCTGATCTCTTCTTATGTTCTCCTAGAGCTGCTCTTTGTCATTTCTGGGTAGCTCTAGGAATCACCAGTAACTCTATGGCGAGAACTTCCTGTAAATATGCAAGACCTTATTTTTCTTTTTGATTTTTCTCCTGCTACTGCTTCCAAGAGGAACAGGCAATGGGACCAGGGGGGATTTTCTGTCCCAATCAGGGGCTTCGCAGAGTAGCAGGAATAGCGATCCACCAACATCTAGTACTGGAGAATTGGGGATTCCCATGAAATATCTGGAATGCATGTTGTAACTGGTTCCCTGACTTTCAAAATGGCTAGAGGAAACCTGGCTCTTCAGTTCTAGAAATACATGCTATAATGTTTGATGCTGAATTATTCCCACCCCCCTCCAACCAGGTTCTAGTTCCAACTTTGCCCACGACACTTTTCCCCATCAGGATATTGGTGACATCATAACCCGAGTGCCTTTATGGGGAGTTGGTTCCCCAGCCTCATTAGAATTCTGCTCAAATTCCCTGGTGGAATTGCTGCTGCAGGTGAGTTTGCTGTTTACTGGGCCATTAACACAAAGGTTAACAAGCTGCAGAATGTGCTGCACCTGCAGTGTTAGTTCCCATCTTCAGTGTACTGCTGTCCTGTGCGATAAAAGTATACGATCTCATTTTTAGGAGCTCAGGCTCAAAGTGGGCCAAAATGTCTTTTGCCAGAGAGAACCAGGCAGGCAGCACATGTTATGGATGCTTGGTTGGGGGAAAGAGCTGGTAACTCAAGTAACGACACGTTACTGATACTGAAAGAAGGTCCTTGAAAGTTGGACGATGATGAAATCGGACAAGAGGAGAGTTGATTCGTTGGAACTCTGGTGCTAGAGAAGGCGTCTGTGGACAGCCAAAATCACAAACAAGGAAATAGTTGAGCCCATAAAGCCTGATCTATCAGTGGAAAGCAAAATCACGAAACTCCATCTCACTTGGCTTCTATTACAGTAGATGAGCAATAGGGTTGTGAGTGTCCTGCATAGTGCAGGGGGTTGGACTGGATGTCCCATGAGGTCCCTTCCAACTCTATGATTCTATGATTCTCCAACTCATTGGAGAGATCAATTATGCTCAGACTTGTCAGGGGTAAAAGGAAAGCAGGCCGACAAAGAACACGGTGGTTAGATACGATGCAAGATCAAAAAACATAGCAACAGTTGAACCATAAGACCGACAAGAGTCAGACATGACTGAACGGATATCATCATCACCATCACTTGAGCTGGAAGTTTTATTTGAGCCAGTGGCAAGAGATTGGCCCTATGGTGTCACATGATTCCAAGAGCATTATGGGCATTTGTACACAAGTCTTAGCTTGGTGGTTCTGCAATTCCCTCCTCCAGCCAACCGGACAGGGGTTTCAAGTGGTACCTGATCATGGCTGTCCGACACCGGACTGTTGTGGGTTTTCCAGGCTTTATGGCCATGTCCCTGATGTTTTGCCTATAATGGTGACTGGCATCTTAAGAGGTGCGTTGAGCAGGGGGTTGGACTAGATTGCCTGTATGGCCCCTTCCAACTCTATGATTCTATGTCACCCAGTCACTTAACGCCATCTGCTCCAACTCTATGATTCTATGATTCTATGGTTTCTTCATCGTCCAACTTTCACAGCCATGAGTGGCTATTGGAAATATGATAGATCTAACTAATTTACATTTGGCAGTCAGGCTTATGTCCTTGCTTTCCCAGGCTCAGTTCAGGCTTATCCGCTGAGTGACCCAGTGCAACTTGGCGTTTAATTACCATATGGCAGCCACCACTCTGATCCATTTGAGATCCAAGAAAAATGAATTCTTGGAACACATTCACCATACATAGTTATGACTATTTACCGTACATAGTTATTATTGTTATTATTCATAGAATCACAGAATCATAGAATCATAGAGTTGGAAGGGGCCATACAGGCGGCCATCTAGTCCAACCCCCTGCTCAACGCAGGATCAGCCCTAAGCATCCTAAAGCATCCAAGAAAAGTGTGTATCCAACCTTTGCTTGAAGACTGCCAGTGAGGGGGAGCTCACCACCTCCTTAGGCAGCCTATTCCACTGACTGTGGAAAAAAAATTCCTGATATCTAGCCTATATCGTTGTACTTGTAGTTTAAACCCATGACTGCGTGTCCTTTCCTCTGCAGCCAATTTATGATTGATTATGATTGTGTACCACCCTCCTGTTGCTGCCTCAGACCTAAAAATGATAGCTCCTTACGCGTACTGATTGAAATAAATCCCTGCCCACTCATCAAATCTTTAATCTAATAATTATTGATTAGAGCGATAGAACTTTGACTTAAAATAGGTCAGGACCTACTCTGTTTATGTTCCAAGGGTCCTTAGCCACTCCCAACGGCGATCATGACGTCCTAACCTTCTCCTTTCCCTTCGGTTTCCCCTTCCAGCCTTTCCCTTGCCAAAGTGCCATTGCTAACGGCTATAAACAAATCCAACCCCAACACTCCATCCAGCGCTTTGGCTCTTTAAAAAGCCCCGGATCCCATATTAAGCAATTGTACATATTGAGATTCAATTACTAGCCATAAACCTGTGTGTGGAAGGGAAGCATGTGGCTGATACTCTTCCAAAAGCACTTCTAATGCTTGGCGGCAGCCGTGACTTATTAAATTATTCCCTGTTCCTCTTTTTTTTCAGTATGATAGATGAGCCAAAGAGGTCACAGAGGGGTTTTGTTTTGCCTCCAAAGACTAATAATTGTAATAATCCCTCTGATCACTGGGGCACCTTTGGAGATTACCGAAGGATCAATTTCCCATCATGTGTGTCCTTCAAGTGGCTATAAAGGAAACTGCCATGCCTCTACAGGGGCCTGTAATTATTTTGCCCTCTTCAGTATCTTCTTCATTAGCTCTCCAGTCTTCTCCACTCTCCTACAGCATCACCAAAATATATTCTTCTATAAAGCGAGAGGTGTCTTGAACCCAGGACCTGAGCCAGGGCCTTGAAGCCGTGTACTGTTTGCTAGAGGTGGGGTTTGTGGTGCCGACCCGGTCTCTGGTTCCCATGTGCCTCCAACATATGCCAAAAGCAGGGTCATTAAGAGATATGGAGGCCAGGGAGGGGTTTACAACTTTGCATTGGGAAATACTTTTGTGGGGGTGGAGCTTGAGTAGAATCAAAGAACCATAGAGTTGGGAGGGACCTCCTGGGTCATCTAGTCCAACCCCCTGTGGTTTGCAGGAGATTCACACCCGCATTGACCCCCAATGTCATGCCCAGATGATCCCCCTCCCCCCTAAAAAAACAGAATCCGTGGAAGTCTAGTGTGGAGGAAATTCACTTCCTGTTCCCAAAGTGGCGATCGGCATTTCCCTGGGCATGTAAGAAAGGGCCACGAGATCCAAGCTCAGACACAATCCTTTCTGCCCACTCATAGAATCATAGAGTTGGAAAGGACCTCATGGGTCATCTAGTCCAACCCCCTGCACTATGCAGGACACCCACATCCCACTTACTCACCATCTGCCTAAATTCACAAAATCAGCATTTCTGCCAGATGGCTATCCAGCCTCTGCTTAAAAACTACCAAAGAAGGTGAACCCACTGACCTCCTGAGGAAGCCTCTTCCACTAGGGAACTGCTCAGTTTTGAGGAGTTTGACGTTTGGGGTTTGGGGAGGGGATGAACTCAGTGGAGTATAACGTTATGGAGCCCACCCTCCAAAGTAGCCATTTTCTCCAGGGGTGTTGACCATGAGCATCTGGAGATGAATTGTAATAGCGGGAGATTGCTACGTGCTGCCTGGAGGTTGGCAACCATAGGACAGGACCCAGGCAGCAATGCCTTCTGGGAAAATCAGGTGCACAGAACAGGAGATCGGACAAATAGTGAGACGAAACCATTCCGCATTTTGTCGACTGCTTCTGGAGTAGGGCAGGAGAAACATCAGAACAGCTTCCTTTGCATTTTCCCTATTTTTGTACCCTGGTTTCTCTCCTGACTAAACTCCGTGCTTCGTTTTTGACTGGAACACAAGGTGAAAAGCACTGCCGGCAATTACATCGCTGCAGCGTTTGCCAAATAGCTTGTCTCCCTTTTTTAAAAAAATAAATAAAAAATAAAAGCTAATTATGCAACAGATGCCCAGGAGTGCATTAAGCTAATGCGGGCTGAATGAAGAACTGTCAACTTGCTAGTCACGATCCCATTTGTTTATCGGTTCATGCGGTGCACAGCTGTGGTTTCGTTGGTGAAGCCGAGGCTTGGGTGGTGGCAGCGTGGGAATCCCATCAGTTCACTGGGGCTGGCTTGTCTTGCTTCTCTAGTGCTGTGGGCTCTAAAAAGGGAGGCAGGCCCTGCTAAGAGAGCCACCTTTGCGTTTGCTTTCGTATATACCTGTCCTTCCCTGTCTTCCAATGGTCAGGTGGAGAGATGCATTTACTGACAATATATCCCAGGCTAGTCCAATCTCATCAGATCTTGGAAACTAAACAGGCTCAGCCATTCATTCATTCATTCATTCATTCATTCATTCATTCATTCATTCATTCATTCATTCGTTCCTTCGTTCCTTCGTTCCTTCGTTCCTTCGTTCATTCAATTTATATACTACCCTCCCTTTCAGCTCAGGGCCGTGGTCTGTATTCAGAAGGGACACCACCAAGGAATACCAGGGTCGTGAGGCAGAGGCAAGCAATGGCAAACCACCTCTGAATGTCTCTTGCTGTCGTGGGTCATCCAGGTTTCAGCAATGTTGAGAACTTCTCAGAGGAGGAAGGGGCCTGCATGGCCAAGCTAAAGGCAGCAGAAGCTGACCAGCAAGAGGAGGAGGTAAAAGCATGCAAAGACTTACAGTCAAAGAGGTTGCACAGAGTCACTTCCACCCCCCAGCTCTGATCCAGCAGATGAAAGGCAGCTGCCTGTTTCAGGATCACTGCACCATTAGAGGGGCACAGGTGCAGGTTTAGAGCGGAGCCGCATGCTTAAAGGAGAAGCGCTTGCCTTATGGCTAGACATCAGCTACCTGCTGAAAGTGATAATGAGTTGTTGCAGGATTAAGTCTGAGCAGCTGGTGTTTAACTATAAAGCCTCAACGAGATTTTAAGGGGCTTTAACCTGCCCTCTGTTGCTGAAATGACAGTCTATCTTTTATCTGACCAGGTTGATAAAGTATCATATAAAACCGCTCTTTTTGCTTTGGCTGCAAGGAAAATAAGGGCCAACACTGTTAAGGCAAGCTCTTAATACTCTTGCACTTTGTACTAATGTATGCTGCTTCAGTTCTTTGGTCTTAAATTTTATATTTTTATACAGTTCTTTTATTCTGTTTTATTGTTTATAAATTAAATTTTGTAAAGACCTATGGCTATATACAAATAAATGTATCACTCACTCTGTAACTATAAAGCCTCTCAAGGGACACTGTGGGGTGTGGATGTCATGTACGTTATAGGGTGATGTTGCCTTGTCTGAAGACTTTGATCTCAGAGGCCATCTGGTAACATATTCCTCGTGCGGAAATGCTCTAAATTTTTCTCCTGCCATGCTTGGAATGGCAGCAAGTCATGAGACCTCAGCATGGGGACTCTTCTGCTCTGACTAGGGCCTTGGTGGCCTGGGTCTCTTCCAGGAAACCTTACACCACAATCCATCAGTTAGCCTTTTTAAGATGCTACAAGATTCCTTTTTTGTTGTTATGAAATGATAGCCCTGGGTCAACAAAGCATCAACCCCCCACCCCCAAGAAACAACTTTTTACTATGGACACAGTTACAGACAAAAGGAGATTGACCAATTAAGCAAACAGCCTCCTCTCCTGGCATCGTCCCTATAATATAACTGTCACAATCAGGTCTTCTTCCCCCCCCAAACAGCCAATTTCATACAATACAGAATAGAAGCTTTGGGCCTCAGTGCAAGAAACCTGTTACCGCCCATGCGCTCCCCCTGGTATTCATTGGGAAATTGGTCTCATATTTATGGCGTGCCATTGGTAACAGGATAACAATTTGGGCTCCAATACGATAAATCACTTTGCAATTGAGCTTGCACAAAGGACGGAGGAAAACCTCGCCACAGAGTACCTGTGGCAATTTTACCCTTATCTTTGAATGGGAAACCTCTGCCTCTCTAGGAAACATTCTGTTAATGCTTCGGCTTCATAATAACAAGCTCATCGAGCCCCCAGTCAGTTTTGTGTACTTTCCAGCACAACCACTTAGAGTATTTTTCTGGATATGGGGAAATGCAGCGCCTGCAACAAGGGGGCGGATCTGCCCCGTTTTTAAACTCACTGATAAGTCTGTAAGTTCAGCACACACAGATGCTGAAGATCTTCGAAAACAGGGCTCTTTATTCAATCTGACACCTAACAGATGCTGAACAAACAGCTGGGGAAAACACAGACTTATATACAGCTTGGGGGAGCCCGCCAAGAGCCCTGATTGGCCCTTAACGGGGCCCACCGATTGTCCATTTAGTCCAAGATTGAGTTTCTCTAATTGTTCCTTTTGCAAGCCTTCCTGTGTATGTTTGGCTCAGGTTCATACAAGACTGTTCACATACACAACACGCTCGCCCAGTTCCCCTTCATGCAACAGCTGCCATTTCGCAGGCAGGTCCCACGGCTGCCATTAGGGCTGTCTTCAGCGGTCAAAGAGAGTCCTCTGCTAGTTTTCGGCAATTGGTTAGCTGGCTGGCTCCAAACCAGTGGTATCACCTGCTGGCAATATTTGTCTTCCTCACTCCTAGCGCTATGCCTGCCAGCCAAATACCAACCATGGCCAACCGTGCTTTGCTTCGAAAAACCTGAAGAACTGGGTTTTTGTGACCCACTTTTCATTACCCAAAGGCATCCCAATGCAGCTTGCAACCACTTTTCCCTGTGAGGTAGGTGGGGTGGAGAGAGCTCTGACAGAGCTGCTCTGCGAGAACAGCTCTAAGAGAACTGTGATTGGCCCAAGGTCACCCAGCTTGGTCCTCTGGCCCTGGATCATCCTTGTCGCTCTCCTTTGCCCCTTCTCCATTCTGTCCATGTTTTTTTTTTTAAGTGAGGCTTCCAGAACTGTGCACAGGACTCCAGATGTGGTCTGACCAATGCAGTAAGTGGGAGAGCAAGTGTGGACTGCTGTTAGCATGTCCTGCTTGAGAACCCCCAGAATCAACAGGATGGCCAGATTTGGAAACAGGGCTCTGGCTGTGGTAGACCTTGGTCTGATAAAGGTAAAGGTATCCCCTGTGCAAGCACCGAGTCATGTCTGACCCTTGGGGTGACGCCCTCCAGCGTTTTCATGGCAGACTCAATATGGCAGACTCAATGGTTTGCCAGTGCCTTCCCCAGTCATTACCGTTTTACCCCCCAGTAAGCAAGCTGGGTGCTCATTTGACCGACCTCGGAAGGATGGAAGGCTGAGTCCACCTTGAGCCGGCTGCTGGGATTGAATTCCCAGCCTCATGGGCAGAGCTTTCAGACGGCTGCCTTACCACTCTGCGCCACAAGAGGCTCTTGGTCTGATACAGCTAGGCAATTCTGGTGTGAATCCAGCCAGCTATTCCAGTTGACCTTTGAGTGGGAACGAGTTTTCCACCCTGGCTACATTATCATGCATAAAGAACACAATGTTCTGACCAGATTGGCCCAGGCTAGCCCAATCTGATCAGATCTCAGAAGCTAAGCAGGGTCGGCTCTGGTTTGTACTTGGATGGGAGACCCCAGGGTTGCAATGCAGAGCAGCCAATGGCAAACCGCCTCTGATCGTCTCTTGCCTTGGAAACCCTACAGGGTTGTTGTAAACTGGCTGCCACCTGATGACACTTCCCGCCGTTCAAAGAGCAGAGTGAGTTAAACCTAGGTTTAAGGCTAGCAATTGTATTGGAGAACACCTGTTTCAGAAACCTGCTTTGAAAGGTAAAGGGCATGGGGGAAGGCTGCCGTCCCTTTGACAAAGCTGGCGGAAAGACGTTCTAGGAAATCTTTTCCCCGCTCAGTGGGAATTTGCAGAAGAATGAAGGTAGCCAAAATAAACAGGCAGAAGGTGGGGGATGACCTCGGCGTGAGACCTTATCAAGGTAATTCATTCCCCTCTCCGTGAACGTTATCAACCTTTTAAAAATGGTAAATGGACAATCTTCAAACTGACACCGACCATTTGCCCAGAGATTAGAAATGGCACATTTGATGCCGGAGGAGATTTCATACCTGCTGCCGGGGTCACTGTAGGAGTTTAACAGTGTACACAGGGTGCACCTAAGCTGTAGATCTAGCAATCTACACCCAGGGCTGCTTCCCCTGTGGCTTTCCGGTAGAGAATAATAAAGTTGAAAGGAAGCAAAAGGCCAGATATTCTCATCTCTGGGCTCAAGGTGGGGCTCCATCTATTCCCTAATCACTCCCAGGTGAGCTTGTACAAGTCACCCCATGGGGTTTCTTGACTTTGCACAGAGTCCTGCTGCATTTGGGTGGATGGGGACACACAGAGATGCCTCTTTTACAAATGAGTGTGCATAACTATCCAAGTCAATGGATTTAGACTGAAGTAAACCTGCACTGGACGCCGCTGTTCAGGACTCACAAGCAAATGTGTGAAGACTTCTTTGCAAAGCTTTGCACTTGAGGTAATACGGAAATTGTCGTGCAAGATCTGCGGTGACTCGTTCACACATGCCTGTTGCCCTTAAGGGAGGAGTAGTCATGTGTGGACCAGCCCCAAGGGGAAGGTCTGTGAGCTTAGCATGGGAACCATTTTGCTTAGGGGGTGCCAAACTTTTTGAGCTCGTGGGCATCTTTGGCCTTCTGTCACAGTGAGCTGGGTGCATCCACAAAATGGCTGTCAAAGATGGCGGCAAAATGGCTGCCACAGTCTACCTTCAGGTACACGGTGAAGAGTCTTGTGCTGTGCAGAGTCAATCAAATCTCCAGTGGCCAATCAGAAACCTGGCTGGGCAAAAGCCCCACCCGAATCTGCCTTCTTTCAAAGAACACTTGGAGGGAACAGGGAGAATATATTAACCTTAGGACTGAATATTAACTTCCATCCCAGTTAGTCAGTTCCTATTGGGGGGAGGCCCAAGCTAGATGGTGGATCGGCTTGTGTTGATTATCTTGCCCTGACCCACAGGCTTGGTGGAAGAGCTCCATCTCGCAGGCCCTGTGGAACTCTGTGAGCCCTGCAGAACTCTCTTCTGGGACCTCATTCCACCAAGCTGGGGCCAGGGCTGAGAAGGCCTCGGGTTGAGGCCAGGCATACCTCTTTAGTGCCAAGGACTCTCAGCTTGTTGGTGTTTGCTGGCCAAAGTGCTCTTCAGATAACTTTTTCAGATAGGTAGTCCCTAGATACACCACATATGACCTTAAAGGTTAAAGCCAATACTTTGAACCAGATTTGGAAATCCACTGGAAGACAGTGTAGCTGGTGTTAGCATCATAGAGCTGGAAGGGACCTCCAGGGTCATCGTCCAACCCCCTGCACAATGCAAGAACTCACAGCTACCTGCCCACCCACAGTGACCCCAATTTCATGCCCAAGTGATCCCTCTTATGTAGGCCCTCCATGGCATTGGGGTGAGGACCTGGGCCAGCTGTGTTCTCGACCAGCGGCAGCTTCCGGAGCAGGGGAAGGGGAGGCCCATATAGAGTTAGTTGCAATAATCTAGAGCAGTGGTCCCCAACCTTTCTGAGGCTGGGGACCGGCAGGGTAACTGCCCCGCCCATGCATTGCGCATGTGTGGGCCGCGCATGCGCCATGTGCGGCCGAAATCACACATGTGCAGCACTTTCATGCATGCGCACATGCGCAAAAGAGCTGCACATGTGAGATTTTGGCTGCACATGCACGATGCGCGGGCGCGGCCCTGATTCCCTCTCCCCCCCTCCTGCAGTAAGAAGCTTCCTGGGCCGCAAGCTTGCGGCCTGGGAGGTTTTTTACTGTGGGGGTGGGGTGGGGAGAGGGAACCGCGGCCCGGCGCCATGGCCTTTGCGGCCCGGCACCGGGCCGCAGCCCGCAGATTGGGGACCACTGATCTAGAGGTAATTGTGGCATGGATCGCTGTAACCAGGTGCTTCAGGGCTAGATCTGGCGCTAGTAACTTCATTTGTCCTTACCATCCTGTCTTTTTCTCCTGCTGTGGTAGTAAACCCCATATTAGGCACCCATTGTAAGAACTCTTGGCCAAATTTTAATGCGCTGCATAGTCTATTGACAAATGATAGTAATTCCGGTCTGGGAAAATGGCTTCATAAACACCAAGATTCCATTTTTGACATGAAAGCAGTACACCTTCTGCAAATATTCAAGGCAGAAACCGGTTGGAACGATCCGTAATCAGCCCAATAAAATCAAATTTCAGTCCAATGAGAGGCCATTTGGGATAAACTGGTGCTTGGCACATCTCGTTCTGGAGAACTGCGCTCCCTTTCGGGAGGGCTCCCCCCCCCCATGTATATAGAATTATGGAAGTTACAGACGACAAAAGCCAGACATCTGGTGACTGAGAACGACTATAGGATATCAGCAGGTAGCAGTTCTCTTTTGAAAACCATACAGATTAAGCGAGCACAACAGGACAATAGGTATCTGATGAAGCCTTTGATAGAATCAGTATGCTTCCCTCCGCTCTTTCTTCTCCCCGAACCACAAGGATGAGCTGGAGACAACGAAGAGATTTTTGTCAGAGAGATATCCATTGCAACTCATTCTCCCTGGTATTACAAACAGCTTCACAAATGGAATACCAAGCGATATTAATAAAACACGGCATGACGAAAGGCCAGAAGAGCAAAGGAAACGGGAGAAAATGATGACAGAAATCCTTTAGAGCAGGGGTAGTCAACCTGTGGTCCTCCAGATGTTCATGGACTACAATTCCCATGAGCCCCTGCCAGCAAATGCTGGGGACCACAGGTTGACTAAAAAGGTAAAGGTATCCCCTGTGCAAGCACCGAGTCATGTCTGACCCTTGGGGTGACGCCCTCTAGCATTTTCATGGCAGACTCAATACGGGGTGGTTTGCCAGTGCCTTCCCCAGTCATGACCGTTTACCCCCCAGCAAGCTGGGTACTCATTTTACCGACCTCGGAAGGATGGAAGGCTGAGTCAACCTTGAGCCGGCTGCTGGGATCGAACTCCCAGCCTCATGGGCAGAGCTTCAGACTGCATGATTGCTGCCTTACCACTCTGCGCCACAAGAGGCTCACAGGTTGACTACCCCTGCTTTAGAGGCATGGCCTTCACCAGTGCCAAGACCTGGGGCCAATTGGGGGCCATGGGAGCTGATGAATGCCAAGCACCATGGAATCCTAGAGTTGGAAGGGACCTCCAGGGTCATCTAGTCCAACCCCCTGCAGAATGCAAGAAATTCACAACTTCCTGCCCACCCACAGGTATCCCAGTTCCATGCCCAGATTGTGCCCCCTCTGAAAACCAAAACCCCTGGCTAGTCTGGCCTGGAAGAAATTCATCTTCTGATCCCAAAGTGGCAATTGGCATTTAGAATCACAGAATCATAGAATCACAGAGTTGGAAGGGGCCATACAGGCCATCTAGTCCAGCCCCCTGCTCAACGCAGGACCAGCCCTAAGCATCCTAAAGCATCCTAAATTTCCGTGGGCATGCAAGAAAGGGCTACGAGAGTCAAGCATGGAAACAATCCTTTCTGCCCACCCATTTACAATTTACCTAAGTTCACATCAAAGGCACTTGCCATCACGGTCATGTGACAGGAAGAGGAGGAGCCAGAGTTATAACTTCACTGGAATCAAGGCCAGGACCATGGATCAGACGATGCGGGGGGGGGGTGAAGCCAAACAACATGGGACTAGGTCTAGAGTGGGCTGCCTTAGAGGATTGCTGTCCATCAGACGTCCCCAACATGGTGCTCATGAGTGCCAGGAAAATGTTTTAAGAATATGGGTGGGGCCAGGTGGGGCTTTGACCCAACAAGTCATCTGATTAGATTAGAAATACCTGGCGATTTTGGGGAAGGAGCTGGGAGTGGGCAGGATTTGGGGTGAGGAGGAACCTAAGTGGAGCATAATGCTATGAGGTCTACTTTCCAAAGCAGCCATTTTCTCTAGGGAACTGATCACTACACCACGAGCCGGCTTGCTGTAGTTTTTAGGAGTGCGGACTTCTAATCCGGCAAGCCGGTTTTGACTCCCCGCTCCTCCACATGCAACCAGCTGGGTGACCTTGGGCTCGCCACAGCACTGAGACAGCTGTTCTGACCGAGCAGGAATATCAGGGCTCTCTCAGCCTCACCTCCCTCACAGGGTGTCTGTTGTGGGGAGAAGAAAGGCAACTGTAAGCCACTTTGAGACTCCTTTGGGTAGAGAAAAGTGGCATTTAAGAACCAGCTCTTCTTCTTCAGTAATCTGAGGGCTCTCTCACCTCCCTTGCAGGATGTCTGTTGTCGGGAGAGGAAAGGGAAGGAGATTGTAAGCCGCTTTGGGACTCCTTTCGATAGAGAAAAGTGGCATATAAAAACCAACTCTTCTTCTTCTTCTTCTTCTTCTTCTTCTTCTTCTTCTTCTTCTTCTTCTTCTTGTTTTTCCTCTTCTTCTAGGAGGAGACCATAAAATGTGTTGTATTGAACAAAGACAACACTTTGGAGTACAGCTCTTAGTCTTTAGTGGTAATACATAGATGTCATTGGAAGTCTAGCCAGTTGGTGATGATATACAGCTCTCCCCCTTACTTGTCTGATAGACTGATCAGATGTTGACTGCCTCTAAAGATGGAAGTTCCATTTTAGCTCTCATCCTTCTCAGTTTAGCTGTCTTTCTCCATGCGTTTGTTAAACCCATTTCTTAAAACCAACCTAAATTGTAGATGCCAGCACTCCTTGGAGCTCATTCAGGTCCTAAGTCCATGATGTATTCCTTGAAGTCTTTGTTTTGAAGAACATTACAGCATCTTTAGGATATAGCAGCATTATGATGCTGTTAGATTTTTCAAGCGTACATTTCTCATATCTCAATCTATTGTTATTTGCTTTGGGACTTTGTATGAAAGAGAAAGGCAGGCTTGTAAACATTTCAACAAATATATAAACATTGTCATCAATCCATTTCCAGCCTATTTCTATTAATTTTATTTTCCAGTCTATTTCTTTTGATGGTTGCAACATTTCATACATTTAGCAATAAACCCGGTGAGACATGGATCAGGTTTAATGGGGAACTAAGCCCATCTTGGGGAGAGGTGATTTCACTTGATCCCATCAGATCTCAGAAGCAGGGTTGGTACTAAGATGACAGGAAGAAAAAGGAGAGCTGATTTTTTATGCCCCACTTTTGACTACTGGAAGGAGTCCCAAAGTGGCATACAATCACCTTACCTTCCTCTCCCCACAATAGACACCCTGTGAGGGAGGTGAGGCTGAGAAAGCGCTAACAGAACTGCCCTGCAAGAACAGCCCTAAGCGAACTGCGACTAGCCCAAGATCACCGAGCCGGCTATATGTGGAGGAGTGGCGAATCAAACCTGGTTCTCCAGATTAGAGTCCGCCACTCTTAACCATGACACTGCCTTGGCAATGGAAACCACCTCTGCTTCTCCCTTGCCCTAAAAGCCCCTTGCTGGGGTCACTCTAAGACAATTGTGACTCTGTGGCTCATGCTTAGGTAGTTGATCTCCCTGCTCTGACGTGAATGGAAGACCACCAAGGAAGACTCTGCAGAGGAAGAGCAATGGCAAACCAACACTGCTTCTAGTTTGCCTTGAAAGCCCCTTTCTGTGGTTGCTAGTATCTATCCGTCCATCCGTGCGTCCATCCGTGCGTCCATCCGTGCGTCCATCCGTGCGTCCGTGCGTCCGTCCGTGCGTCCGTGCGTGCGTCCGTGCGTCCGTCCGTCCGTCCATCCATCCATCCATCCAATCTTCTTCTAATTTCCTGATTTCCTGATCACCCTTCATGACATAGCCAGCTCGGAGCAGTTTCCAACCGTTTCAGTAAAAACCATACAATAATTAATTTTTAAAAATGTCACTTTATCAGTTAGTTTAGCAATGATTAACTATTAAAACCTGTTAAAAAGATTAAAACAGTCAGGCTAGTTGCTGGCTAATAATTGTAGTGCTGTACTGTTAGTAGCTCTTATAGTTCACAATCCAAATCTGGTTTTCAGGGGAGATCTGTCCAGAGTAGCTGGTTGTCACTTGATGGCATTTACGTATGTAACCTAATCTTGGCTGTTTTACAGCATATAACTAGATGACACACTCGGTTTTAGATGTTAGGCGTATTTAGTTGTCTGTCTCAAAAGATAATGCGTGAAGAAGTTGAGAAAGAGATTTCTTTCTTTATACCATGCATAATTTTAAATGCTCCTCACATCCATCCTCTCCTAGGGTATCTGAGAAGAGGAAATTAAGAACAAGATAAGGAGCTTCCAGTGTCAGCTGTAATTTAGGAGTAAGAAGTGAGACATTAGAAAGTTTCAGCATAATCAAGAGATATTAGGGTGATGTGGAAACCTCATGGCTGAATGTTTTCAATATGAAAAAGGGAATTTTGGAGGAGTCACTACGACCTCAGGAAAATTTTAAACCTAACCTTTAAAATAGAGTTTCAAGAGGCTCACAATTTTAACCCCCCCACCAATGATACCTTTAAAAGAGTTCTCTGAACATTCTGTCATTCAAACCTTATATTTTCCACTCTCTTTTCTTATATGCTGCCCTTCTTGATGCCTGCTGTGGCATCTTTTCTTAGTTTCTAAAGCAAGTTCTTGTGGTGATCTTAAAGCCAGTGAGATGATATCATGGCATGGTGCAGTCTTAGCACATTTGGCTACAGGATGATCAATGTAGCTAATTCTCAATATGGACCCATCTGCGGATGCTTAAATCGAGAGACTAGGGCCATAGTCTGGCAAGGGAGATATTTCTTGAACCTGAGAAGAGTCTCAGGTTTGCATTTGCATTTTTAACAATGTTTTTTTAAATAAAACCCTTTTAAAAAGAGAAGCAGCACCAGTAACTTTTAGAAATGGATGTCCTTAGTTTAGGGTTGCCCTCTGTCACTCCATCGGCCCAAAGGAGATTTTCTTCCTAGATTTCCCCCCCTATAATGTTGTTGGAGACAGCCTTACTTCTGGGGGTATCTGGAAGGGCTATCATACTGTCACTGATGGCTACCCCCAAGTCCCATACAACAGAGCTATAGTTATCCCTAGTAGAGTTTTCTAGGAGTACAGAAGGCTAAAGCTAAGGGGCAGCCAAAGGTAGGTTAGGTGGTGGAGTGGGAAGGAAAGAAGGAGGCAGGAAAAGGGGAGATACTATCAGGCAGCCTTTTTCAACCTTTTGACCATGGCAGAGCCCCTGGTATATTTTTTAGGCTTTGAGGAACCCCAGAACCAGGTTGGATGTCAGCTGGCCACCCCTTCTAGTCACACCTAAGAAGGCCCAATGTGGGAGTGGAAGGAGATAGTTGGAGGCAGGAGTAGGCATTCAGGCTCCACCCCCTTTCCCAGGCATGTCAACTACATAAGAATACCACCCCCAGGGACATGGAAGAGGTCGGTTCCCTGTTTTCCTGGCAATGCCTGGAATATCCTGGGTATAGGGGGAAAGTCGGGGAGCCCCTGATGAGATCTCATGGAGTCCCAGAGGTCCAGTGAGCCAGTTTGGGAATTCCTGCTATAGGGTTTTTCATGGATGGAAATGAGGCAGTATTGAGGGATGAAGGAGGGAAGGGGAAAATGCGATGTGCCACACCCCACAAGTGCTTGCCGGTCCCTGCTTGTAACACTATAAAGTGAAATCAGAGCGAGTGCAATTCTTCCTGCTCTCATTTGGAGTGAGGAAACATTTCCTCCACATGTAGTTGGTTAGAAGAGCCAGGTTGGTGTAGTGGTTAGAGACTCCTTCGGGTAGAGAAAAGTAGCATATAAAATCCAACTTTTCTTCTTCTTCTTCTTCTTCTTCTTCTTCTTCTTCTTCTTCTTCTTCTTCTTCTGCACAAGGTGAAGGCAGGGATCCTGTTCACCCCCTCCCAAAAGTTTTGCTAGAAACTGGGGTTATCAACCCATCATCTAGAACTGCAGGGTTTCATGGTCAGAGCCTGGCAAAGGATAGTCTTGTGAATATAAGGATATATCACTTCTGGCTGAGCATTTACCATAGAGATTTGCGGAATTACTAGAACTGTTCAGCCAGAAGTGATGTCACAGCCCTTACACAGACAATTCTCCTCTTGCTGCTCCATAGAATTCAGGCCAAACCAGAACATGGAGGTAGGAGGTTATTATCATTACTGTTATTATTATTATTATTATTATTATTATTATTATTATTATTATTATTAATTACATATGGCAAACCTACTGAACACTGTGGAATCCCAATGGGCAACATGGGAAAGGGTCGCAGTGAAGAGTAGATCACTGCGTTATCAAGTAAGATAACCTTTCTTTTATCTTCTTTCAGTGGAAACGCCAGTAAAACCCAACTCAGGCTCGAACTTGAGAGCCAACATGGTGTCGTGGTTAAGAACGGCAGTCTCTAATCTGGAGAACCGGGTTTGATTCCCCACTCGTCCGCATGCAACCAGCTGGGTGATCTTGGGCCTGTCCCAGTTCTCTCAGAGCTCTTTCAGCCCCATAGGGTGTCTGTTGTGGGGACAGGAAGGGCAGGCGATTATAAGTCGCTTTGAGACTCTTCCAGGTAGTAAAAAACGGGGTACAAAATCCGGCTCTTCTTCTTCAATGGCAATAACACGGGGATATGTTTCACAGGAACTACAATCACACATCACTGTTTTCTTTGACTTACCATAAAAATGCATATTTTATCAAGGCTATCTTGACCTGGTCTGGTCTCAGATGCTGAACGGTATTGGCTGTGATTAGTAGTAGTAGTAGTAGTAGTAGAAGAAGAAGAAGAAGAAGAAGAAGAGTTGGTTCTTATATGCCGCTTTTCCCTACCCGAAGGAGGCTCAAAGCAGCTTACAGTCGCCTTCCCTTTCCTTTCCCCACAACAGACACCCTGTGGGGTGGGTGAGGCTGAGAGAGCCCTGATATCACTGCTCAGTCATAACAGCTTTATCAGTGCTGTAGCTGGTTGCCCAGCTGGTTGCATGTGGGGGAGTGCAGAATCAAACCCGGCATGCCAGATTAGAAGTCCGCACTCCTAACCACTACACCAAACTGGCACCAAACTAGTAGTTGCATGGGAGACCACCAAGAAAGTCCAGAGTCGCTAATGCAGAGGCAAGCAATGGTAAAACCACCAGCACCTATATCTTGCCTTGAAAATCCCATGGGGTCACCATAAATCACTGTGACTTGATGGCATTTTCCACCACACTGTATCTCTCAGGGAAACTGCTGATTTCAAGTTGAAATTGGGGATGTCAGAACCTTGCTTTCATCCGTTGTGTGAAGTGTGGTACCAGGTGCCTTTGGACAAGACAGATATCACGGAAGACAGAAACAATGATTACAGCTGAAATGAAACGACTGTTCAAAATGGCCGCCCCGTGTACTTCTCCATCCGCTTCTTGTAATACGCTGGCATTATTTAATGTGTGACATGAAATCCTTATTATCCTGCTTTCACAGCTCGCAGACAATAAAATCGTACAGATGTGAGGCAACTTGCAGTGTGACAATTTCACCGCACTCTCAAAATATCCTTAGGCACACGACAGATGCCTTCTGAGGCATCCCGTATCAGTACCTAGTTCCTCCTTGAAGACAAAAAGGGTACATGGAGAGATGGTGGATTTCGTATTCTGCTGAATTTGAACCTATAATCTCTCTGCCTTTCGTGCAGCGTGAATATCAATTCAAGTGGCTGTAGAGAGATTGAAACTTAATGTTCTGGAAGACAAATTAAGATACACATCGGTGAGCATGAATACGTGGAGACATTTGTCTGAAAATACGAGGGCATGAATGTCTGTGTTACTAAAGAAGCCAGTTCACTGTGAGAATTGATGTACAGTTGAGGCCGGTACTGAAATATTTCTCTCCCGGCATGATCTGTGGTGAAGTAGAACTATTTCTGAAGTAAGCTGTTAAGAAGAAGAAGAAGAAGAAGAAGAAGAAGAAGAAGAAGAAGAAGAAGAAGAAGAAGAAGAAGAAGAAGAAGAAGAAGAAGAAGAGTTGGTTCTTATACGCTTTTCTCTGTCCGAAGGAGTCTCAAAGCGGCTTACAGTTGCCTTCCCTTTCCTCTCCCCCCAACAGACATCCTTGTGAGGGAGATGAGGCTGAGAGAGCCTTGATATTACTGAAGGAGAAGAAGAGTTTGTTCTTATACGCTTTTCTCTGTCCGAAGGAGTCTCAAAGCGGCTTCCAATTGCCTTTCCTTTACTCTCCCCCCAACAGACATCCTTGTGAGGGAGATGAGGCTGAGAGAGCTCTGATATTATTGAAGAAGAGTTGGTTCTTATATGCCGCTTTTCTCTACCCGAAGGAGTCTCAAAGCGGCTTACAGTCACCTTCCCTTTCCTCTCCCCACAACAGACACCCTGTGTGGGAGGTGAGGCTGAGAGAGCCCTGAGATTACTGTTCGGTCAGAACAGCTTTATCAGTGCTGAGGCGAGCCCATCTGGCTGCATGTAGGAGAGCGTGGAATCGAACCCGGCTCCCCAGATTAGAAGTCCGCACTCTTAACCACTACACCGAGAATTAGTAACTTAGCCATTATTGTGGAGGTGTCCTTTATATGTAGATCGTTTTGTTTACCTCAGCATAGCCATGAATGAGGTAAACAACAATGTTCTAAGTGCTGAAGAAACATTCATATGAAGAAGAAGAAGAAGAAGAGTTGGTTCTTATATGCCGCTTTTCCCTACCCGAAGGAGGCTCAAAGCGGCTTACAGTCGCCTTCCCTTTCCTCTGACTGTTCTGTGGTTGACTTCATACCCTACTTGGTAGTGATATACCTGTTTTTGGCTTTTCCTACTAATTGATGATTCTTGGAGTATTCATGTGTAGCTGATTTTAGTTTCCCTTTAACATATTAATTTGTTTCTATATTAAAAAACCCTTAGAATTTAGAGAACTTTTGGTCTGCCTCAAGGAAGCACCAGGTCCAAGAGCATGAGGAGCTAGCAAAATAGCTCGCATCTCCAGGTGGCAGCTAGAGATCTCTTTGGATTACACCAGATCTCCAGGTGACAAGAGATCAGTTCATCTAGATCAGGGGTAGTCAACCTGTGGTCCTCCAGATGTTCATGGACTACAATTCCCATAAGCCCCTGCCAGCAGGGGCTCATGGGAATTGTAGTCCATGAATATCTGGAGGACCACAGGTTGACTACCCCTGATCTAGAGGAAATGGCTGCTTTGGAAGGCAGACTCTATGGCATTATAACCCATTAATCTCCCTCCCCTCCCCAAACCCTGCCCTCCTTGGACTCCACTCTAAAACCTCCAGTTGTTTCCCAACCTGGAGCTGGCAACCTTTATTATCACCTGCAAAGGTCTGCCCCTTAAACATTTTTAGGTTTGCCAGAACAAATTTGGCAGCCAGTAGAAGCATTGGGGGTAGGGATGTGGTGGGGAATATCACCATAAGTATAATAACGTCACTTCCAGGGAAAACCGGAAGCAGTTCTAGGGGGCTTTCCGCACCCCTTCAAAATCGCACAATGGTTGCCAATTGAAAACGCTACTGATTTGCCATTATGCACAACGTTGTTGACAATCTGCCACACACCTGAAACCGATCCGCAAAAAGCGCTTCGTTGTAGCGCTTTCAGGGAAATCCCCAAAAGTGGATTCACCCTCCGGAAAGCGCTACACTCCTGCAACCAATCTGCAGCACTAGCGGGAAAGTTCTGTGCGTTACCATTGTTGTGGTTTCTACAAAGTCCCTCCCCCTGGCTCTTTCCTCTGATCTTCCGGCGAAGCGATCGCCTTTTTTTTTTCTCCGAGCGAGCGGTGATCAACGCACCGGCGAGCCTCTTTCTGTTTAGAGGCTTCCCCGGCTTCAGTCCCTCCCCAGAGCTGTTTAGTCACTAAGCACAAACAACAGAGAAGCCCATTTGCTGATGTATTTTCCCTTTATTTTTCACACTGTTTTCGGCCGAAAATCGCGCCCGTGAGGGGGGGGGGATTTTTTTTTTCACTCGGGAGGAGCGTGGCAACGATGAAACGGCAGCTCAAACACACCTGCAAGCTGGATGGGTCTCTCCGTTGCAACGAATCAACACAGATTCGTTGCAACGTGTGTGTGTGTTTTTTTTTAAACTTTCTTAAAGGGAAAGGAGCTGTTTGGGAGCATGCTAATGGCCGCCCATTGGCTGCTTGACAGCCAGAGGCGGGACGAGCTTGGCAGTAGCGCTTCCTTTCTAGCGATTTTTGCCGAGACCGGAAGCCTGTGGGAAACGATACAAAACGCAACTGGATTCCACTACAAAGGCAGGTATGCATGATGATGAATTCCACTATTTTAAATGGCGATTTTTCGTTCAGCAAACAATTTGCTACAAGGATCCCGGTGCGGAAAGCCCCCAGGAATCTGAAAATTCCTAGAACTGCTGTTCTGTGAATTTAGGCAGATGGTGAGTGGGTGGGCAGAGGGGATCGTGTCTGAGCTTGGCTCTTGTGGCCCTTTCTTGCATACCCAGGGAAATGCCGATCACCACTTTGGGGTTGGGAGATGAATTTCCCTCAGACCAGACTGGCCAGGGATTCTGTTTTTTTAGGGGAGAGGGGGAACGCATGGGAATGGAATTGGGGTCAATGTGGGTGTGAATTTCCTGCATTCTGCATGGGGTTGGACTAGATGACCCTGGATTCCCCTTCCAACTTTATGAGGACCACATTGGAAGATGCTGGCACTTAAATTGGAATCCGCTCACCTAGCCTTGCCAGCCATGGAGGAGAAGAGACAGCATGCAGAGCTGGATCTCACCCCCATTTCCTCCTGCAGAACAGCCAATTGACAAGGTACCAGCCTTTCAAAACGGCATGTTTGTCCCTGTGATCACCCATCCCTGTAGGGTTTATCTTTGTGCAAGGCACATTTCTGTATGCACACATCTCCTAACTGGGCACTATTCTGGCAATGCATCGAGCGTAATTTACAGTTATGCTTTTAGTTTACAATATTTGTAACCCGGTTAACGAACAATCCAGCTGCCGCCCCCCTCCTCCATGTAGTCATTCAGAATGCCCATTTTCCAAAAGGCAGAAAACACTTTGTGCAAATGAATATTATTCAGCTGGAGACCTTTTTCCTCCCTTCTTTTCATTTATTTACAATTCATGTAGAACCTGCCTCTCCCATCTATTAAAAATATGATGAAAGAGCCTCATCTGCCTTTATCAAAGAGGATAGAATGGGTGGGGAGTAAAGTCTGGGGGGAGACCAGACCCCCACCACTCCATGCACCAGCTGATGGGTAAATTGAAACTCCCTCTTATTTATTGAAAACACCGACTCAAGCCTACGCAGGTTTTTTCCCACCAGCCTGACAAGGCACATTTATTTCATAAAAAAATAGCAGCGGAGAGACTCTGTCATTAAGAGATCAGTGATTCGAGCCGATGAATGAGATAATTGCTTGCTAAAGGAGGGGGCGTTCAATTTTTAATGCCTTTTCGCAGTGGACCAACGAATGACGTTTGATGGGGTTGAGGATGGTTGTTGAACTGGAAGATCTCATGACTTTGGGGATGGGGGGCTTCAGCGGAAGGCCGAAACAGAATCCAGGATGCCTGCATGAAAGGAGCGCGGCACATGTGTAGGACTGATCTGGACTGAAACCGTACGGAGAAGGAAGAATGGATCAACCTGTTCAGATCCTCGTTCGGTTTCATTCATCCAGACTATCTCAGTGGATTGTCCTGCAGCAATACAACTAGACTTGAATCTAGTAGAAACCAATAAGATTTTCCGGGAATAGGGATATAAGCCTCCAGATGGGACCCAGGGATCCCCCAGGATTACAGTTCATCTCCAGGCTGTAGAGTTCAGTTCCTCTGAATAAAATGGAAGGTTTGCATGCTATGACAGCAGCGTGCTATGACATTGTACTCCACCGTATCCCTGTCCTCATTAGGTTTTACTCCCAAACTGCCAGGCATCCCCCAAACTGAATTTAGCAACCCTACCCCCTTTAGTGGTCAGGGGGACCTGGCAAGCCATTGAAAGCATGTCCTTTGAAGAGTCAAAGTTCCTTTTGTCAGGTATCTCTCAAGAGCTTACCCTCCATAAATTTTGATAGTCTCTAAGTCAGCCTTTAGAGCCTCTTGTGGCGCAGAGTGGTAAGGCAGCAGTCATGCAGTCTGAAAGCTCTGCCCATGAGGCTGGGAGTTCGATCCCAGCAGCCGGCTCAAGGTTGACTCAGCCTTCCATCCTTCCGAGGTCGGTGAAATAAGTACCCAGCTTGCTGGGGGGCAAACGGTAATGACTGGGGAAGGCACTGGCAAACCACCCCGTATTGAGTCTGCCATGAAAACGCTAGAGGGCGTCACCCCAAGGGTCAGACATGACCCGGTGCTTGCACCGGGGATACCTTTACCTTTACCTTTACCTTTTTAAGCCAGCCTTTTACAATCTTTGAACTGTGGAGGAGCCCCTGAAATAACTTTTCAGACTTTGAAGAGTCCCGTAACTGATGTCAGCTCGCCACAGCTCAGAAGTGAAATCACTACCTGCACCCTTAGCCCTTCTTCTTGAGAGCCAGTTTGCTGTAGTGGTTAGGAGTGTGGACTGGCATGCCTGGTTCGATTCTGCGCTGCCCCACATGCAGCCAGCTGGGTGACCTTGGGCTTGCCACATCACTGATAAAGCTGTTCTGACCGGGCAGTGATATCAGGGCTCTCTCAGCCTCACCCACCTCACAGGGTGTCTGTTGTGGGGAGAGGAAAGGGAAGGCGATTGGAAGCCGCTTTGAGCCCCCTTCAGTTAGAGAAAAGCAGCAAATAAGAACCAACTCTTCTTCTTCTTCAGTAATCTCAGGGCTCTCTCAGCCTTCTCTCCCTGTCTGTTGTGGGGAGAGGAAAGGGAAGGTGACGGTAAGCCGCTTTGAGACTCCTTCAGGTAGAGAAAAGCGGCATTTAAGAACCAACTCTTCTTCTTCTTCAGTCATCTCAGGGCTCTCTCAGCCTCACCTACCTCACAGGGTGTCTGTTGTGGGGAGAGGAAAGGGAAGGCGATTGGAAGCCGCTTTGAGCCCCCTTCAGTTAGAGAAAAGCAGCAAATAAGAACCAACTCTTCTTCTTCTTCAGTCATCTCAGGGCTCTCTCAGCCTCACCTACCTCACAGGGTGTCTGTTGTGGGGAGAGGAAAGGGAAGGTGATTGTAAGCCGCTTTGAGACTCCTTTGGGTAGAGAAAAGCGGCATCTAAGAACCAACTCTTCTTCTTCTTCAGTCATCTCAGGGCTCTCTCAGCCTCACCTACCTCACAGGGTGTCTGTTGTGGGGAGAGGAAAGGGAAGGCGATTGTAAGCCGCTTTGAGACTCCTTTGGGTAGAGAAAAGCGGCATCTAAGAACCAACTCTTCTTCTTCTTCAGTCATCTCAGGGCTCTCTCAGCCTCACCTACCTCACAGGGTGTCTGTTGTGGGGAGAGGAAAGGGAAGGTGATTGTAAGTCACTTTGGGCAGTGAAAAGCGGGCATAAAAACCAAAAAGAACTCTTCTTCTTGTACCTGGATCCTGCCCAGAATTTAAACTCCAGAGATCAGTCCCCCCCCCCATCCCTGGCAACTTTGGAGAGTGAATTACAGGACATCACCTCCCTGCAAAGTTCCTTCCCTCCCCCAACCTCCACGCCAAGCTCCACTTCCAAATCTCGAGGAATTTCCCAAATTGGAGTTTTCAAATATATTCTGCAAGCCGTTTCATCTTGAAAAAGAAATACTTCATTGACAAAACAAATACTTAATCAACCACTGTTTGTCTTACTTTTTTACTGTATAATTACTTTTTAGATGGTATAATTCCTTCTTTATATGAACTTTCTACACTGTGTGCGCCTACTTCTTTTGTTGTCCGTCTGGAGACTAGCATCTCTGGTTCCAAGGCGATCATTTGGCACTGACCCTCTCCTCTGCTAAGAAATGGAGGTAGTGACAGATTTTATTTTCCTGGGCTCCAAGATCACTGCTAATGCAGCAAAGAAATTAAAAGATGCTTGCTCCTGGGGAGGAAAGCTATGGCAAATCTAGACAGCATCCTAAAAAGCAGAGACATCACCCTGCCAACAAAAGTGCGTTTAGTCAAGGCTATGGTCTTCCCAGTTGCAATGTATGGCTGCGAAAGTTGGACCATAAGGAAGGCCGAGCATCAAAGAATCGAGGCTTTTGAACTCTGGTGCTGGAGAAGACTCTTGTGAGTCCCTTGGACTGCAAGGCGAACAAACCGGTCAGTCCTAGAGGAGATCAGCCCTGACTGCTCCTTAGAAGGCCAGATCCTGAAGATGAAACTCAAATACTTTGGCCACCTCATGAGAAGGAAGGACTCCCTGGAGAAGAGCCTAATGCTGGGAGCGATCGAGGGCAAAAGAAGAAGGGGACGACAGAGAATGAGGTGGCTGGATGGAGTCACTGAAGCAGTAGGTGCAAACTTAAATGGACTCCGGGGAATGGTAGAGAACAGGAAGGCCTGGAGGATCATTGTCCATGGGGTCGCAATGGGTCAGACATGACTTCGCACCTAACAACAACAACTCTCCTCTTCTACTTGAGAACTTATGGGTGAAAACGCACAAATCAAAGCAACATTGCCTTTTGCCCTGCAGTCCAACTGTGGCTCTGTCCAAGCCATCTTCATGAGCACCGACAATATGAAAAACAGCTTGGGCAGCCAACCTCCAAGAAGGTTTCCGAGCGAGACAGTAATTCTCAGCCGGCTTGGCTGGGCAGCCATTTTGTTTCCATTCCAAAATACTCTGGCGAATAGGACAGATGGAGGAGGACGGACAGATCAGGTCTCTCCTAAAATAGCTCAGGGGAAGTGCAAACATGAACAGATCAATGATCTCTTTCCAGGAGATGAGTAATTTCTTACCCGTTGCTATTCTGAGAATGTTTCCTTCAGCAACCTATTCGTTTTTGGGTTCTATTTCCGAGAGGACGACAGTGTTAGACTGCATTTTGCCACTTGCTTTTTTTGGCATTGCTCTGTAAGCTGCTATACCTGATTTTCAGTGGAAGCTGACCCAAAAAAGCCCGCCTCCACGTTGTCTGCCAAATAATAAAAAAGGAAGAAAATACAATTCTCACTTATTCTATTCAAATATTGGTTTAGTCATGTGCAGTCACCCAAAATTGCTTCTGTGTGGCAGAGACTGTGTTTGGCTGGGGTAACAGGAGACTATCAGAAGAAAATACTTTATGGATGGCACGAGAATGGGAGATGTAGGGGAAGTGGATCACTGAGCAGGCTGCGTGCTGCTTGAAAAAGCACCATCGATGTAATAAATTAGTTCACTTATTTGAGCATTCTTCTAAGACAAATTGTCATCTATTCCCTTGAGGAACTCAATAATATTAGTACTTCTACCGGGTCCCCTGTAGAAGCCACCCTGCAGAACGGGGGACTACCGGATCCTCATTTGGACTTTGGTTGGAACTAACCTGTTGAACTGTTGCCTGAATTATTTTTTTGCACAGTTGCATTATTGTACACAAATGTACAGTATTTTTGGATATTAATAATAGTTGTCTGGATGACTATTTTGCACTTTTGGAAGCATTATTTACTATAGTTTTAGAGCCACAATTACATAGACCTCTTTTCCCTCTGGTATTTTTCATCTACTGTGTACCCCAGTTTTTTGTAGCCTCCAGGTGGTAGCTGGAGATCCCCTGGGATCACAACAGAGCTCCAGGCAGCTGAGATCAACTCATCTGGAGGAAACGGCTGCTTTGGAAGATGGACTCCAGGGCGTTATAGCCAATTGAAGTCCCTCCCCTCCACCTTCTCAGGCTCCACCCCCAAGATTTCCAGGTATTCCCCCACCCAGAGCTGACAAACCTAAAGCCAAAAGGCCTACGACACCCAGGCATAAATAAGTGAAATATGCGTGGTCTGACATATTTTAATTACTTGTCTAATGTATTCAATACAGTTAGTTTATTGTTGAGTTAGCAATCAGTCTCTGCAGCCTTATGAAATGTAATCAATGAGTCAATACAGTGCTATGAAAATGATTCAAGGGACCAAGTTTTTATTTAGCACCTTGATAGATTTGCTCTCCTTGGGAGGTATGATACCTCTTCGCACATCAAGGTTCAGGTTGGGAGATTCCTGGGTATTTTGGTATGGCGTCTTGGGAGCAGGGCACAAGAACCTTCAAAAATAGACATTTGCTTCAGGGGGACTGATCTTGGTTGTTGGGAGAGCCATTGTAATAGCACTGGATCTCCAGGTGCCACCTGGAGGTTGGAAACCCTAAGAATGCCCTAAAATCCACTTTCCAAAACACCCATTTCCCCCAGGGGAACTAATCTCTGGAGCTTAAATTTAATTCTGGAAGATCTCCAGGCTGCACCTGGAGGCTGGCAACCTGACCATACACAGAAACTCTCATGTTGGAGAGAAGCTTCTAGGTTAGCCTTTTGTTGTTGTTTTTAAAAGTGTCGTTTTGTACGTATATGGGGGGCTTTATGTGGAGGAACGTTTGAGCTTTGTCGTTGATGTATAATTCTTACCTCAGGGAGCTCTGCATTATAAGCAGCTTACCTCATGGCAGCGAACCCAAAACCCACACCAGGGTTGCTCAACCAGGGTTTCTTGACGGCCCTGGAATGGGTGGGAGTGAATTAATTTTTATTATATATTTTTAAACGTGTTGAGCATTTATTGGGTGATATGACTATATGTGGCCTTGTTGACCTCCCACCCAAATGGCCAATGAGGGGCCTGGAGAGGGTGAGAAGGGGAGGGGCCTTGGGTGGGCGTGTCCACAGCTCTGCTTCCCAACCGGGTTGTGCACGATGGTCCCACTTCTGTGGTCTCTCAAAGCCCGAGGAATGTTTCAGGGGCTTCTCCATGGTTAAAAAAGTTGGAAAAGACTGGCCTAGACATTTGCTACACCTGGTATCTGAGGGGAAGGTTTATCGTTTAAAACAGGGGTAGTCAACCTGTGGTCCTCCAGATGTCCATGGACTACAATTCCCATGAGCCCCTGCCAGCAAACGCTGGCAGGGGCTCATGGGAATTGTAGTCCATGGACATCTGGAGGACCACAGGTTGACTACCCGTGGTTTAAAATAAATCTTGTATGTGCACCTTTCCCCCCATCATAGGAGGCTGTCACTGGTCCCCCTGAGCCAGTGTTGGCCAAACTGTGGCTCTCCAGATGCCCATGGACTACAATTACCATGGGCATGCTGGCAGGGGCTCATGGTAATTGTAGCCCATGGCTACCCTGGCCCTAAGCCAGGCACATGAGCGGCCGCTTATTAACGGAAGAAATCCCACTCAGCAGCAATCTG
Organism: Paroedura picta; assembly: GCF_049243985.1. NCBI lineage: Eukaryota > Metazoa > Chordata > Lepidosauria > Squamata > Gekkonidae > Paroedura > Paroedura picta. Next base: position 14,161,624 of record NC_135375.1, read on the forward strand.
GAACCACATAGGGACCTGCAGTACCGATTTTCCATTTTAAGATGACGGCAGTTATAACCTGCTCAGGATGCAAAGTTCTCTGCTCAGGAAAGGGAGAAATTACACAGAGTACTTTGTTGGCAGAAAGGGCCTGTCACAATGATCTCAGGCTGCAAATGCTACATCAGGGGTAGTCAAATTGCGGCCCTCCAGATGTCCATGGACTACAATTCCCATGAGCCCCTGCCAGTGAATGCTTTGGAAATTTTTAAATTTGGAAATCTTTGGAGATTTTTAAACAGAGGCTGGATAGCCATATGACGGAGAGGCTGATTCTGTGAAGGTTCAAGGGGGTGGCAGGTTAGAGTGGATGAGCGATTGGGATGTGAGTGTCCTGCATAGTGCAGGGGGTTGGACTAGATGACCCAGGAGGTCCCTTCCAACTCTGTGATTCTATGATTCTATGAAAATAAAATAAAATAAAATAATGTATTATCCAGAACAGATTTATCATTTTTTCACAAGACCGATTTCATCAAGAGGTAGCCAGCCACGGGGAGATCTCTTGCTATTACAGCTGCATCCTCAATGCTCAAGATCAATCCCCACAAACAATATGGCTGCTTTGGAGGACGGCGTCTACGGCATTATATTCAGCTGAAGACCCTCCCCTCCTGCAACCTCACCCACCCAAGGCTCCACCCCCAACACCTCCAGCTGTTTCCCAATCCAGAGCTGTCACCCCTAAAAACCAAGCTCACCTAAGAGCCATGTGGTCCAATTCAAATCTCTTTTGTTAGAAAACAAATCATTGGCTCTTTCCATAACATTGCACACTTTGGTATCTTCAGGCTCTCTGGACAAAATGAACAATTTGTTTGTTTAAAACACACTCACACACACACACACAATATTTTACTGCCGTTGATAGAAGAGGCAAGAAAAGAAGCTTCAGCGTTCCTTCCATGGCTGTCACGCTCCACTCCGTTTTATCTTTGATGTATTAATGAATGTGTCTTTAATGCTTTGAAAGATGTCCCAGGATTGCTATTAATCATTGCTTTGGAGGAGAGATCGGCTTTGATTGCTCGTGCCCTGGTGGTAGCGTTTTGACTTGTTCGGTATGTTCTCTGATGCCTCGAACAATGCGCAGAAAGCTGTTCGTCTCGGAGGGAGGTTAAGAATTTAAACGCTTAACTATAGATTTCTCGGCTGATGATATAATTGGAGGCATCAGGTCCTGGGCGGCAAATTACTGGCTTTGTGCCCCACGCTTTTCTGTTCGTTTTCCTTCCCTGGCGCACCTTTTGCCATGCAGCTGCAGAGGTAATGTACAAGTTACGGGAAGGGCCCTTTGGAGGAAATTAGTCTACATCCGGAAATAATTTGGATGCTGAGATGCTGTTCGGAGCCTCCTCGGCCTCCTGTTGAAACATTTATCTACTAAACAATATAGGGCTCCATAAAAGGGCACTAAACTGACTACAATGGATGAGCCCCTGTTTATAAAAGGGGTAGAGTTTTTGATCTGGAAGAAAAGGCATGCTGAGACTGGGCAGAGAAAGTTGAAAATTGGTTATGTTGTGTTGCCATGCCTGGACGTTGGGGTGTATGTATTCTCTGTCGCTCGAAGGGTGTAGAGGGTCACAACCCTGGGGTTCAGTTCCAAACACCCTTTAAGATAAACACACAGGAGTCCCAGTCGTTGAGAAATCCAAATGCAGTCTTTATTCAAGGCAAGGCAGAATCTACGGGAAACCAATGTCACAAATAGCCGTTGTTAAAGACAAAAAACTAAAGAAATCATGGCTAGTTATACTCTCAGACCCCGGAACCCAAATTAAGGCGGGAAGTCCCCTTTCCCACAGTAAACATGTTTGATCTACACTTCTAAAACAGGAGACAGCCTGCCTATCTAATACCCAGGTGCTTGCTCCCCTAGAAGATTGTTATGCATACCAGAAAGGAAGAAGAAGAAGAAGAAGAAGAAGAAGAGTTGGTTCTTATATGCCGCTTTTCTTTACCGGAAGGAGTCTCAAAGTGGCTTACAATCTCCTTCCCTTTCCTCTCCCCACAACAGACACCCTGTGAGGGAAGTGAGGCTGAGAGAGTCCTGATATCACTGCTCGGTCAGAATAGCTTTATCAGCACCATGGCGAGCCCAAGGTCACCCAGCTGGCTGCATGTGGGGGAGTATAGAATCTAACCTGGCACTCCAGATTAGAACACACTCCTAACCATTACAACAAACTGGAACACAGATAAGAGCCTAAAGAATCCCTCTGTAGGGAATTGTAGTCCATGGACATCTGGAGGACCACAGGTTCAACTCCAGGATGGGAGGAACAAATGACCAAGCTGGTATGAGCCAGAAGTGGCACATGACATATTGGTGTTATCATCTTGAATGAGATGCCTTTTTCTCTTAACCTGGGAGTTGCCCTTTGACTCCTCCACTCTCTCATTTTGTCCTTTCTCTTTCTCTCTATGGCCTTCCATGCAGACACATGTCTCTGAACAGGGTGGGAGATTGACTCATGCTTGATCAATACCTTCAAACATGGCATGTGCAATTTTGAATTTGTTCGGGTTGAAAATAGGGAAGGGCAGTGGCTAAGTGGTTCAACTTGGCCTACAGAAGGTCTCAGGTTCAATCCCCAGTGTCTCCAGTGAAAAGGACCAGGTAATAAGTGATGTGAAAGACCTCCACCTGAAACCTTGGAGAGTCGCTGCCAGTATGAGTAGACCTCAAAGGAGCAATAGGCTAATTCAGGGTATGACAGCTTCAAATATGTTCATGCATTTCTGACAAAATGTGTGGCGTCCCTAGACAGGACATCTCAGCAAGGGGTGTGAGATTTCTGATGGGATCCTGAAGAAGGCTAAGCCTTACTCTGCCCCGTATCCAAATTGAATGTTCCATGGCAGAAAACCTGCACTGATCCACAAAGGGAAGATAGCATCCCCATCTCCCCATCATTCTTCCAACCTAAAGCTTGGGAAGAACTGTTCCTTCTGTGTCATGGCTGGACCCCACCTATGGACTTAGGAGTGAATCTGAGATGTCCTGGTTTAGTTCCTGTCAGGCAAAACACCCCTGATTCCTCCTCTCAAGGGTTAGTGTGTATCATGTCTAACTGGTCCCATCTTGCAGGTGTTACTCATTGGACCCATGCAGCCCACAGGCCTCTTATGAAGGCCAAAGTGTGGAATGGGCTTATTGACCCTATGTGAGAATTGGTGAGCCTCAGGGTGCTGAAGTAATCTTCACTTACAAGTTGACCTGTGTTGGTGTCAGTTGGATGAGCAAGGTGAGTGTTTTTGTTTTAATGTGTATGTGTGTGTGTGTGTGTGTGTGTCAGTGTGTGTGTGTGTCTTGGCCTCTCTGCCCTGTTGTTGGATCTTCAGAAAAACTGGTTGGCCACTGTGTGACATAAAATGCTGGACTAGATGGACCACTGATCTGAACCAGCAGGGCTCTCTTGTGTTCTTATGAAGGCCACAGCCTCTGTGCCCTGTTGTTGGCCCTCCAGAGGAGCTGATTGGCCAGTAGGAGACAGGATGCTGGACTAGATGGACCACTGGTCTGAACCAGCAGGGCTCTTCTGATGTTCCTATCAGTGAGAGCCTTGGGTTCTCTGTCCTGTTGTCGCCCCTCCAGTGGAACTGGTTGGCCACTGTGCGAGACAGGATGCTGGACTAGATGGACCACTAGTCTGATCCAGCAGGGCTCTTCTTACATTCTTATGTTCTTTTCCTGTCTATCTAGTCACAATGCAACATCACATTTTTTGGTTCACTGCCAACTCAAGAAGCCAGTGAGATTTTGGCTTCAGCTCAGTCTTTGAATCTTGCGACTTTTCTGCTCATTGTTCTCTGCTTAAGCTCCCAAGATTTCCTTTTTAATGACAGGATAGGGGTCTGTTCTGCATGCACAGAATACGATGCTGAGATCTCCTAGCCCCTGCAGGGCTTGGAGTAGTTACTAAGGCAGATGGTTTTCCCCAGGGGCCCTATTTAATCACCTTAGAAGACAGCCACGGGATATGCCACCTGGGCCTGGCTCTGCCACTGGGGATAATTGAGCCCCTCTTGGCTGGGGAAGTTATTACCCAAACCAGTCATCCCTCATTACTCATCATTAGATCTGGTCAAGGCATATGATCTAAGACCATAAAAGAGTTTGCTATGTATGATGGAACCCCTCATCGTTGGCCTGGCACACTGTGCCCAACTGCCCTTGGCATCCACCATCAGTCTAGACTTAAGCCCTGCACCCTCATCAGCTGGGACACAGGCCTGGCCAGACTCCATTTTACATTTCAGCTTGACTGGAGTCACTGCTCTGACCTGCCAGCTGCAGACTTTGACATGCTCAACATCTCTCCCCGCGGTCGTTCCATTGTATTGCTGATCCTGTGGCTGGCAGAGTCTGTTTTGCTCCAGGACTTCCTTGTCCAAGTTCTTTGTTTCACATCTATGACTCTAGCCACCCTGCCAGAAGTAAGCACCCCCCACCCAATTAGCTAGTTTGTGGAGGCCCCAGGAATCTATCCCATTATCACCTGATGGTTTCTTTTCTTTAGAGCCATTAACACCCATCTAGACTAATCAGCCAAACCCATCTCCCTAATGTCTTAACTCCTGGGCAAGATAGGAGTAAGTAGTGAGTTTCCACCTTGAAACACCCTCCCAAAAGGGTATAAAAGTCTCCTCTCTGGGAAGCCAAATTGCCACTCTGGAATCCTGGATCTGTCCATATTGGTCATCATTTTGTCCCAATTCTGCCTTCCCTCTGCCTTCCCGCCACTTCCAGACTGGCCGATGTACTTTCCACTGATCTGCTCTCCCACATTCTATTCATTTCCTTTTTTTATTTCCCATCTCTGTTAGCTTGTTAGTGTGTCTGTTATATCATAGAATCCTAGAATCATAGAGTTGGAAGGGGCCATACAGGCCATCTAGTCCAACCCCCTGCTCTACACAGGATCAGCCCTAAACATATATGTTTGTTTACGTCCGTTTTTATTTTATTTTCTAAATAAAGAATGCTTATTATTTTATTTTACTGTTGTCTGCTTCAAGTTCTTAAGGGGTCAATCACCTCATAAACATAAGCAATTCGATCCTTCGCTAAACTACCCAACCTCTTGCTAGCCATTCCCCACTTAACACGTGTTTCCTGACATGAATTTGGGTAACAAATTAGTGCAACTGTGAACACCTAGTGTGCTGTGTAGCATAAGAACATTTGGTGTCAAGTTTGCAGATGACACCAAATTGGGAGGACTGGCAAATACTCCGGAAGATAGAGACAGAGTTCAACGAGATCTGAACACAATGGAAAAATGGGCAAATGAGAACAAAATGCAATTTAATAAAGATAAGTATAAAGTTCTGCATCTGGGTCAGAAAAATGAAAAGCATGCCTACTGGATAGGGGATACGCTTCTAGGTAACACTGCGTGTGAACGAGATCCTTGGGGTACTTGTGGATTGTAAACTAAACATGAGCAGGCAGTGTGATGCAGCGGTAAAAAAGGCAAATGCCATTTTGGGCTGTATCAACAGGGGCATCACATCAAAATCACAAGATGTCATAGTCCCATTGTATACGGCACTGGTCAGACCACACCTGGAGTACTGTGTGCAGTTCTGGAGGCCTCACTTCAAGAAGGACGTAGATAAAATTGAAAGGGTACAGAGGAGAGTGACGAGGATGATCTGGGGCCAAGGGACCAAGCCCTATGAAGATAGCTTGAGGGACTTGGGAATATTCAGCCTGGAGAAAAGGAGGTTGAGAGGGGACATGATAGCCCTCTTTAAGTATTTGAAAGGTTGTCACTTGGAGGAGGGCAGGATGCTGTTTCTGCTGGCTGCAGAGGAGAGGACACGCAGTAATGGGTTTAAACTTCAAGTACAACGATATAGGCTAGATATCAGGAAAAACTTTTTCACAGTCAGAGTAGTTCAGCAGTGGGATAGGCTGCCTAAGGAGGTGGTGAGCTCCCCCTCACTGGCAGTCTTCAAGCAAAGGTTGGATACACACTTTTCTTGGATGCTTTAGGTTGCTCTGGGCTGATCCTGCGTTGAGCAGTGGGTTGGACTAGATGGCCTGTATGGCTCCTTCCATCTCTATGGTTCTATGATTCTATAATTCTATAAGAGCCATGCTGCAGCAGACTGATAGTTCACCTAGTCCACTATCCTGCGTCAAATGGTGACCAACCAGTTCCTTTGGAGGGCCAGCAACTCAACATGGAACCTTAGGCCTTCATAAGAACATAAAAATCCTGATGTTCTTATGAAGGCCTTGGCCTCTCTGCCCTGTTGCTGCCTGGTTGGCTACTGTGTGAGACAGAATGCTTGACTAGATGGACCACTGGTCTGATCCAGCAGGGCTCTCCTGATGTTCCTTGAAGGCCTTGGCATCTGCATCGTCCGGAGTTTCGCCACCCATTCCCTCCTCTGGTAGCCATGCAGTCTCCTTCTCTGCTGATAGGTGCAGGGGTGCAAATGCTGCCCCACAGGCAGAATCATTCCAGTATGCCTCGTATATCTCAAATGCCTCACAATTGCCTTCCTTCTTTTCTCTACAACAAGCACCTTGTGAGGCAGGTGGAGCTGAGAGAGCAGCCCACATTCATGTGTTCAAATGAACCCCAGTTGATTTATTTAAATCCTAGTTGGGCTTTGTGTGTGAACTGAATCTGAGACTGACTTGGAATGCCATTATTAACTTGCCCTCATTGGTCCTCACTCCGCAGCTCCAGGGGAACTGGGAGAATTGGGACTGGCTCAAGGTCAACCAACAGGCTTCATGTGGAGGAAGAATGGGAAACCTGGTTCTCCAGATTAGAGACCACCACTCTGTCCTAACCACTGCAGCCATGCTGGCTCTGGAAGCACAGGGCTGTACAACGATCAAGACAGAACTTGAAGAACATTTTAAGAATGTTAAACAGTTCTTAATTTATTAAGGGTTTAATTAAAAAAATAAATTCACTGGCAAGATGGCTTAGATAAAATGGGTCGCTTACTCTCTGCCACTTCTTCGTAAGATATTCTTATAATTGTCAGCAAGGCTGTAGATTGCCCCTCATTAATGCCTTATTTTTCTCCTAATGTCCTCCTAAAGGAGGGCAGGGAATCCCCAATGGGTAACCCCGGTCTTCCCCATGTCAATGCATAGGTGTTTTCCTGTGCCAATATTCCACCACCAGATCCCACCGTCAGACTGTTTTAATACATTAACTAACACAATTATTTTGCTCTTCCAACAGAATCTCATAGTTTAACGATTGTCTTCTCCTTTTTTTCCCCCAACTTCAATTTATATGCACGATTGATCTTTGCAATCAATACCCCTGTGGGCTAGGGACTCTAGTCTGCAAAGAGAGTTTGACTCTGCCTGCCTGAATTTTAATTGCTAGCTGATGAGGACTATTTGGGAGTTTAAGATGCAACATTATTTTCTGACTCCTAAATCAGGCTTGGTATCAAAATCTATAGCCAGTGGCAAACTAATTTCTCTGCAAGCTTCCCCCAAGTCAAGGGACATTAATCAGGGTAGACCTCTCTTGCTTTTGCAGTTCCAAATTTTGGTCTTCTCCAGATAGCAAATTTGAATTTGGAGAAGCCTGGAGCGCAATCTGTTGGGTTAATGGTGAGAGATGAGCAGTCTTGGCTGAATCTGGTGCCCTGAGATGACCCACCGAAGAAGTAGGAACTCAGAAGTCGAGCTGTACAATAAAATAATGTAAAAATGTTGCTTATTTATTATAGCGCACAATTAAAAACAGAATAAAAACTTCATAAAAACTATGCAGAACTAACAGCACATAAGACCAAACGCGTTTCGACCCTACTGGGTCTTCCTCAGTGATCAGAACTGTGACAATACACTCTCTATAAAATAACTATATTCAACTCTTTATAAAGTGTAGCTGAGGGGTTGAATGGGATCTGTAAATTATGGCTCCAACCAATGCATGTAAATTTTAGACTTTTTGGAGACCACCTCCTATGACATAAGCCTAGGGTCACCACTCTTCGCTATTATTTATTTATTTATTTATTTATTTATTTATTTATTTATTTATTTATTTATTTATTTATTTATTTATTTATTTATTTATTTATTTATTTATTATATTTATATACTGCCCTCCCCCAGGGCTCAGGGTGGTTTACAGAAAACAGGAGGAGATACAATTAACATATGGTAACAGGTAACAGTAATAACAATAGAATCATAGAATCATAGAATCATAGAGTTGGAAGGGGCCATACAGGCCATCTAGTCCAACCCCCTGCTCAACGCAGGATTAGCCCTAAGCATCCTAAAGCATCCAAGAAAAGTGTGTATCCAACCTTTGCTTGAAGACTTCCAGTGAGGGGGCACTCACCACCTCCTTAGGCAGCCTATTCCACTGCTGAACGACTCTGACTGAGAAAAACTTTTTCCTGATATCTAGCCTATATCGTTGTTCTTGAAGTTTAAACCCATTACTGCGTGTCCTTTCCTCTGCAGCCAGCAGAAACAGCATCCTGCCCTCCTCCAAGTGACAACCTTTCAAATACTTAAAGAGGGCTATCATGTCCCCTCTCAACCTCCTTTTCTCCAGGCTGAACATTCCCAAGTCCCTCAACCTATCTTCATAGGGCTTGGTCCCTTGGCCCCAGATCATCTTCGTCGCTCTCCTCTGTACCCTTTCAATTTTATCGATGTCCTTCTTGAAGTGAGGCCTCCAGAACTGCACACAGTACTCCAGGTGTGGTCTGACCAGTGCCGTATACAATGGGACTATGACATCTTGTGATTTTGATGTGATGCCTCTGTTGATACATCCCAAAATGGCATTTGCCTTTTTTACCGCTGCATCACACTGCCTGCTCATGTTTAGTTTACAATCCACAAGTACCCCAAGTGTACCCCAATATAACAATAATAACTTAACAAGATCATAAACAATAACATTATAAAATAGAAATTGCGAGAGCCTCAGCTTAACTCTTACTGGGGCCCAGTGGGTTAAACCGATTAGTGTTGGTCGTAGGGGGCCAATTGGAAGCGGTGGTTTGGGTCGACCTCAACCAAATGCCTGGCGGAGGAGCTCCCTCTTGCAGCCCCTGTGGAACTGTTTAGGTTCTGTCAGGGCCCTGATCTCCTCTGGGAGCTCGTTCCACCAGGTGGGGGCCGGAATGGAGAAAGCTGTGGCCCTGGTTGAGGTCAAGCGGGCTTCCTTGGGGCCAGGGACCACCAGGAGGTTGGAGGAGGCAAAGCGCAAGGCTCTATGAGGAGTGTAGGTGGAGAGGCGGTCCCTCAGGGATCCTGGGCCCAGACTGCGTATGGCCTTAAAGGTGATAACCAACACCTTAAGCCTGATCCTGAATTCAACCGGGAGCCAGCTGAGAGTATATCTCATGTGCGTCAGAAAAAAAGTCTAAAATTCTGAAGAAGTAAATACCATTTTCTCTGGAAGCAGCAGACCCTCCAACTGTCCTTGTCTATGAAGGTCCGGTCTTGATTTTCATTTATTGCCAGTTTCTGGTAAATCATTTATATATTTGTGAATTTCCTGCTTTCTGCAGCGGGTTGGACTAGATGACCCTGGAGGAGGTACCTTCCAACTCTATGATTCTATTTTATTCCTGAGGTTAGAATACAGGCTTCCCCACTTTTATTTGTTTGTTCATTTTTTAATTACTATCCCACCAGTTCCGTGTCTCCCATAAAACCACATAAAAAACCCAAAACAATTAATTCCACCCAATTCCAGCTTTTTGATTCCTGCCCCTCCCCCATTCTGAACAAGTTTTGTTTCCTCTAGTGGTCAATTTGATATTACATCGGTTTACATCTGGCATATCTCCCTACAGGTTTAAACTGCAGATTTGTATGTGGGATTTAAATTGATGTAATTTTGAGCCTCTTGTGGCGCAGAGTGATAAGGCAGCCGTCTGAAAACTTTGCCCATAAGGCTGGGAGTTCAAGCCCAGCAGCCGGCTCAAGGTCGACTCAGCCTTCCATCCTTCCGAGGTCGGTAAAATGAGTACCCAGCTTGCTGGGGGGTAAACGGTCATGACTGGGGAAGGCACTGGCAAACCACCCCGTATTGAGTCTGCCATGAAAACGCTAGAGGGCGTCACCCCAAGGGTCAGACATGACTCGGTGCTTGCACAGGGGATACCTTTACCTTTACCTTTTTAATTTTGAATCGACCACTAGAGGGAGCTAAATACACACCGAAGAGAAGAAAACTCCGAAGTTACCTGGAACAAACAAGCAAGTACATGAAAATGTGGGAAGTCCTCCCTTCCTCCCCATGGTGATCTGAAAGATCTCTGTCTGAAGCCTTGGAAAGCTGCTGCCATCAGAGTAGACAATATTGACCTTGATGGATGACGGATCAAGCTCATAAAGAAGCTTCATCTTTTGTTCAAACATATGTGCTCGAGAGAGGCAGGTGACACCTGATATTCATTGCAACCCCATGTCTTCATCATGATCTTCTCCTCTGTCTCCCATTACTCCCACCAGTTCCATTTTCTTGGTGTCGTAGTTAAGAATGGAGACCTCTACTCTGCAGCCAACTGGGTGACCTTGGGCTAGTTGCCTAACAGGGTGTCTGTTGTGGGGAGAGAAAGAGTAGACGATTGTAAGCCACTTTGAGAATCCTTTGGGTAGCAAAAAGTGAGGTACAAAACCCAGCTTTCTTCTCCTCTTCCTCCTCCGAAATGCCATGCATGCTTTGCATCTGTAGAAACGTCTAGAACCCCCAAAAAGTTGCTCTAGAAAAAGATTGGTGGACGCTCTGTTCAAAAATGCTCTCCAGGACCGTTTATGCACTGGAGGTTTCCTGCCAGGCTGCAGGCTGGAGTTTTAGTCATAGCAGGTTTCCCCACCTCTTCCTGCACCCACACGGGGGAGCATTTGGCCCAGTGCGCCTCATCTGTCCCCGATTTTTGCTCCTGCACGGAAGCTGGGACAGTGAAGTTCCCAGTGCCTAAACGGTCCTGGTGTACTTGTGTTTTGCCTAGATTGCCACCTTGTGGCCACTAGGAATATGCCTTCCAATACAACGCCCCCTTGCCAATGCATGCTGTGAATCTCCCAGGAAGTTCCATTAAGCTAAGCAAGCTGTCCAAGCTGACATCTGGCCTGCTGTTTCCATTTGCATCCTCTTTTCATGCCAAGCCAGGCACATCCTATCACTGACTCCAAATGCTGCAGTTCTTTGTCAAGGAGTTCATTTTTCTGGAAGAGAAAGCTGATTTGAAATTACTGCATGTGTGTATAGGAAATGACAGTAAAGTTTAAAAACTGTAATCTGGCCACTGAAAAGCCAATATTTTAAATGTGCACCAGTGGATTTGATTGGAGAGAGTGTCCATCCAGACCATGTGGGTGTGTGAGAGAGACAGACAGACGTCTGAAGGTTTATTATTTGATATTAACACTTATGGGGGACAGGGAAATTGAAAGCAAAATGAATTTCTATGCATTGCTTACTCAGGGAGTGGACCTTGTGGTGTAATGGTTAAGAGTGGTGGGTTCTAATCTGGGTAGTGGGTTCGATTCCCTGCACTACTACATGCATCCAACTGGAGGGCCTTGGGCTCATCACAGCCCTGATAATACTGTTCTCACAGAGCAGTAATATCAGGGCTCTCTCAGGCTCACCTCCCTCACATGGTGTCTGTTGTGGGGAGAGGAAAGGGAAGGCGATTGTAGAGAAAAGTGGCATATAAGAACCAACTCCTCCTCCTCCATTACTTTCCCCCTTTTACTTCTGCAGTGACCACTCCAAGCCCAGAGGAGGGCAAAAACCTTCCAGGATCCCTGGGCCGTTCTGTCATGGAGGAAAAATCCTTCCTGTCCTCAAAGTGGTTTTTGGCACTCCCCTGGGCATCTAAGAAAGGGCCGCAAGAGCTGAGCCCTGGCTTGTCCCTTCCTGACCTCCCTCTCATGGTCTGCCTAAATTCACGGAGTCTGCACAGCTGTCAGGGCAGCCATCGAGCCTCTGATTCAAAACCTCCAAAAAGGAGTGCCCACCAGCTCTCGAGGAAACTTGTCCCATAGAGGAACATCCCTATGGGGCTCTTCCTCAAAGAAGGACTTTCTTACGTCCACCCTGAATCTACTGCTCATCTCCTTCATTGGATGCCATCTAGTTCGAGCATTTTAGGAGAGCGATTTAGCTTCGTCCACTCTCTCCACCCCACACACCCTTTCTATAAACCCCAATCATGTCATGCAACTCCTCACGGACCAAGGAGGAGACCTGCTGGAGCAGACCGGCCATCCCACCTGCGGTCTGCCTTCGAAGGTGGCACGTTGGCTGAACTTCAAGTCAACTCCATTTCTTTCGGTATTTGAAAAATGCTGCCCCTGTTTGTTTGGTTTGGCGAGACGCTTCCATGCAATTTTGCCGTGCCTCTTGGCGATTTTGAGCAGAGCAAACACTGCTTTTATTATCTCAATATGTCACTTGCAAATAGGGTTTGCTTAGCATCTCGGGCCGTGTGGAATGGAGGCTCGGGAGTTGTTTACCTGCATAAAGCACTCCATTATGGCAAAGACCTGCAGACCCTGGTTAACTCCCAGGAGCCTCCTGACTTTAGCATTTGTGTTCACAGGCTTGTTTTTGTCATTTTCAAGCAACAAGGTTGGCCCGAGGAATGGGCCAGCAAAGCCCCGGAGTAGTCCCAATTATACCTTTGAAAGATGGGCCATTCTGTAAATCCTAATGCGTTTCTCTGAAAGCTGGCAGGCTATAGACCCTTGGGAATGTGTGCTCTTTCGATAGCATCTCATAAATCAAAAGAATACTGGGACCATCTCAACCCAAGCCCCCCTTTTGAGGGACGGTCAAAAGGAGGTGTTGTTCATCAGATGGAAGACTGCCATTTTGTGGGCAAAAGGGCCCCTCTTCAGTGCCCAGGAAAAAAAGGTTCAGGTTCTTGGTGTCAGGAAAGAATTTGTAGGCCAAGAAACCATGCCCATTGATAATCCTGAGCCAATTGTCTGAAGGAGTACGAGGCAGCTTAATAGATGAATTGCTTTTTATACCCCACTTTTCACTGCCTGAAGGAGTCTCAAAGCAGCTGAGAATGGCCTTCCCTTCTTCTCTCCTCAACAGACACCCTGTGAGGGAGGTGGAGCTGAGAGAGCTCTGAGAGAACTACTCTACAAGAACAGCATTATCAGGATTGTGATGACAATTAGAGCGGCCCTCAGTGGAACAGGCTTCCTCGGGAAGTGGTGAGTTCTCCTTCTTTGGAAGTTTCTAAACATAGGCGAGATATCCATCTGACCGAAATGATGATTTTGTGAACTTAGGCAGATGGTGAGTGGGTGGGCAGAAGGGACTGGGTCAATACTTGGCTCTTGTGGCCCTTTCTTGTACCCCCAGGGAAATGCCAATTACTACTTTGGGATTAGGAGGCAAATTTCTTCCAGTCCAGCCTGGCTAGGGATTCTGGTTTGAGGGGTGTGTGCATCACCTGGGCATGGAATTGGGGTCCCTGCGGGTGGGCAGGTAGTTGTGAGTTTCCTGCACTCTGCAGTGAATTGATGATCCTGGAGGTCCTTCAACCTCTATGATTCCCTGATTCTTCAATGCTATGAGCCCAAGCTCACCCAGCTGGCTGCACGTGGAGGAATGGGGAATCAAACTCGGCTCTCCAGATTAGAAACCACCACTCTTAACCACAACACCAAGTTGGCTCCTCCCCATAGTTGTGACATTTCCCTTTCTATCTGGTACATTTCTCTTCTGTCTTTCCCTCAAAGAGCTCAACCTTCTTCTGCCAACATTTTGTATTCACAACAACCTTGTGAGGTTGGCTACGATAAGAGAGAGTGACTGGCCCCCAGTCACATGAGCTTCACGGAAGAGTTGGGCTCTAACCCCGAGTCTCCCAGATTCCACTCCAACCCTGTAACAGCTCCACAAAACTTCATCAATTTTACTTGGATTAATCTCTCTCCTTTGCATTGAGGTCGAATTAGTACCTCCTTAAAGAAGCAGCAGCCTTCTAGGGGTAGCTCTAAGTTTTGTAAGAAGACACCCTCTGAAAAATCCTTCCACCGCACCAATTTTTCATCACACCTGCTTCGCTGCAGACTTGACTTCGCCCAAGTCAACCCGTGCAAGAGTTTCCCCAAGCCAGTACATAATAACCACAGAGGTTCCTGCTCTACACGCATAACTTTCCAAGTTCAATCCCCGGTCTCTCCAGCTAGAATAATCGCAAGAAGCACAGCTGAGAAAGAACCTTGCAGAGATCTCCGACAGTTATGGCCACTGGTATAGTGGTTGAAATGTTTATTGATTCATTAATTCTTTGATTTATATCCCGCCCCTCCTGGCATTGCCGTTTCGGGGCTGCTTCCAACATAAGATAAAACAGTACAATAATAATGATAAACAATCGCTAATATTATTTAAAGCATAAAAAGAAATATAAACCACACAGCTGTATGGGTGAACTGGAACAATCAGAGGGTCATGGCTTTTCCGGGGGATGTAAATATATGGGGGTCCAGACCATGTTTAGAATAGGTTGTCCAGATATTCATTGGCCCCAACAAAATACCTGGTGGAAGAGCTCCATTTTACAGGCCCTTTGGAAATGGTTTAGTTCTGTCAGGGCCCTAGGCTCTTCCGGGAACTCATTCCACCAGATTGGGTCCAGGACTGGAAAGGCCCCGGCCCTGGTTGAGGCCAGACGTATCTCTTTTGGGCCAGAGATCACCAATTTATTCTTATTGGATGATCATAAGGTCCTTTGGGGGAGGTCATAGCCCTTTGGGGAGCATAGTTGGATTAGGATCTGGAAGATCCAGGTTCAAATCCTTGCTTGAGCCATGGAAACTCGCTGGGTGACTTCAGGGCAGTCCCACTTTCTCAGCTTAACCTGCCTCATGTGATTGTTGTGCAGATAAAACTGAAGTGCAGAGAACGACGTCAGCCATCTTGGATTCCTACTGGGGAGAAAGGCAGGGTAGAGGTGAATTAAAGACTAAAGAAACTCAAGGCCATGCTTATAGCCCTTCATTGTGTCCGTTGTGTTTACGGAGGGTGGATCTATAAAGGAGCATCTGTTGTGGAGGGAAACGCTTCTCAAGGCATAGGTTTGCAGATCCTCCAGATAATTAAACTTTTCAGGCGGTTAAGTGCAGCTTGGGTTTCCCTATTGCCTTTTGCCTCCTGCGGGTTGCTTCCCCAATTGCGTTGTGACACAATCAGTGAGCATGCTGGGCCGGCAGAGGGAGGGCACCGCAGGGCGGCATGACATCTTTTGTGTGTGTGTGTGTGTGTCGATTGTCTGCCAGGAGCATTAGGCAGGGCCCCCTGCGCATGGATGCCAGCTGGCTGGAAATGGTTCGAGACGGACGGCGAAGAAGGAGCTGCAGCCACCAGGGTGACCTCTCTTGGTTAGCCATAGTGCTGCGAATCCTTTCCCAGCCATGTTCAGGAACAATTGGACTCAAAGAGACCGCCAGTCCGTCAGTATTTCAGAAAAGGGTTAGAAGTGACAATGGACCAGGGAAGGAGGGAGGAAGAGGAATTCTCAGCCACGCTTTCTGAATTCAAACTGGCTCCCCATTTAGGTTCTCTCACTTTTCATTTTTTTTTAAAAGGTCAAACAGTCTTAAGTATGGATATTGTTGGTTTACGGTTTTGTGAGGCGCTCTTGGGACCCCCTCCCAGCTTCCTCTTTCTCTGCCGTGATGTGGGCCTTCCTTTGTCGCTTTTGGTAAAGGCACGCAGCTCACACAGCTCTCCACAGCAACAGTTTCTTCAGCCTCAGTTCACACCCCCAAGTGTTTCCTCCAAACTGCGCCAGCCCCCACCCTTTCCTTTCCTCCTCCTTATATTCCCCTGTGCTGACTCCACCCCCTATTTAGTCACCTTCACTCCCTCTGACCTCGCCCACCTGGCTCTAAGCCCCATTGGGTGTTCACCCTTTCTGTCCCCTCTAGCAGTCTTCTTTCTCCTGCTGGGCATTCAGGTAAGTTAATTTTGCTGTCTTCCAGGTTCCATCGCACTCGGAACCTCGGTCTGGCCCTTCGCAGGAGTGGCAGAGCTGGGGGGTCTACTGTAGTTTGCTCCAGCTCTTCACCCTTCCTGTGGGCTGACGGAGAAACCTCTTCCCAAGCCTTCCTACAGCTCTCCAGAACAGCCTGTTTCCCTTGGCAAGTATCCTTTGCTCTGCCTTTATCTCTCTCTCCCTCATTTTCCCTCTTAGCCTTCCCAACTTCCCCTCTATCTGTCTCTTTGAGTCCTTTGAGTCCCTGCTCCTTTCCCTGCGGTGAAGCCTCTTCCCCCAGCCCCCTCACCTCTGAGTCCAGGACGGGCCAAGTGGCCAATCGGGAGCCGCACACTTCGTGGCTCCTGATTGGTCCCTTCGAGTTTTTATCATGGACTCGACCCACCCCTTTCTCCTTCCACAATGCCGTTACTGAATTATTCTTACCGCTCTGTGGAGCGGTTTACAGATGGCAGTGTGTTATATTGGGTAGAAGGAAAAGAGAAGAGATGGCTATTATACCTGGCATGGTAGACTCTATGAAACCTAGAAGAAGAAGAAGAGTTGGTTCTTATATGCCGCTTTTCTCTGCCCAAAGGAGTCTCAAAGTGGCTTACATTCGTCTTCCCTTTCCTCTCCCAACAACAGACACCCTGTGAGGGAGGTGAGGCTGAGAGAGCCCTGATATTACTGAAGAAGAAGAAGAGTTGGTTCTTCTATGACGCTTTTATTTACCCAAAGGAGTCTCAAAGTGGCTTACATTCACCTTCCCTTTCCTCTCTCCACAACAGAGACCCTGTGAGGGAGGGGAGGCTGAGAGAGCCCTGAGATTACTGCTCGGTCAGAACAGCTTTATTAGTGCTGTGGTGAGTCCAAGGTCACCCAGCTGGCTGCACGCCAGGGAGCAGGGAATCAAGCCCGGCTCGCCAGATTAGAAGTCCGCACTCCTAACCACTACACCAATCTGGCTCTACACCTAGAAGGGAGGAAATCTAAGGGAAGACAGAAAACTGTTCAAGGTCCTTATAGACAAAACATTGGAATAAAAAGTGAGTTTCCCCCTCCCCCTTGTTTTCTTTCTTTACCTGTTCATGAATATAAAATGTTGGCCACTTACTTTTCAACTCTCTTAAGGACCCTTGACTTCACATTTTTCGTGTGTGTGTGTGTGTGTTGCAGATTGAGTCTCTCACTATCTCTAAATCACATTTATGACTCTGGTTTAATTGAACAGACAAAAGGCCCCCTTGTTGTACCTTAGCAAAGAAATATTAATGGGATTTGCACAATGAATAGCAGCTCAAGAGAGAGGGACAAAGAGAAGCCGTGGTCCTTAGAGGGGAACTATTATGGGAAGACAGGTGCCGTCTCTAAATATTCTCATTGACCCAAGATGGTATCTGTTTTTCTACTACTTGTCCTTGGTCGATTTTTCTCTTTACGACCTCTTCTTTTAGATCAGGGGTAGTCAACCTGTGGTCCTCCAGATGTTCATGGACTACAATTCCCAGGAGCCCCTGCCAGCGTTTGCTGGCAGGGGCTCCTGGGAATTGTAATCCATGAACATCTGGAGGATCACAGGTTGACTACCCCTGTTTTAGATTCTAGGGTTGCCTGTTGCCCCCAGCTGCTAGTAGGGGATGGAGAGGTAGGGATGCCAGATCCAAGTTGGAACTCCCTTGGAGATTTGGGAGGGAGGACAGAGACATCAGTGGGGTACGATGCCATAGCGCTCACCTTTCAAAACACCCATTTTCTCCAGGGGAACTCATCGATGTTATTAAGTCTGCGGGCTCAGAGAACACAGACTCCGATTCTTCAGAACAGCTCTTTTTATTTAGCAACTCCAGCAACAAACTCCAAATACTGAACAGAGAAGAACAGGAGAACTCATGTGCTTTTATACTTTTCAGGCAGCCCACTGCTGCCTCTGATTGGCCCTAAGCAGAGCGATCTGGTTGGACCTTAACAGGTTGCTTTGATTGGTTAGTTCCTTGGCTGTCAGAAGCCCTCATTTGCATCAGCAGCCAAACCGCCCAGAGTCGTATGGAAGGGTGGTATAAAAATCTGAATGAATGAATTAAGGAATGAATGAATGAAGGAAGGAATGAATGAATCCCCACAGAAATAACAGTTGTGGTCTGAGATGAATTGTAATCCTGGGGATACTACATCCTAACTGGAGGAATTAGCTAACATCCTTAGCTCCTAGCTCCTAGCTCTTCTTGACCTATCTTGCAAGAAAGGGTTCAACACGGAAAACGCTCTTGTGATTGTAGGGATATTCGTGTTCATTGAGGATGTCCCTCGGGTTTCTTGTAGATTAGCGATCCCCAACCTGTGGGCCACGGACCACATGTGGTCCGTCAACTAATTGGAGGTGGGCCGCAAAGGACGCCTTCTCCCCCTCTCCTGGCCCTTTACTTCATCCCCCCCGGCCCTTTACAATACACTTCGGGTGTCATAGTCTCCCATCACTCCCAGATGGGACTATCTCGTTGCAGAGAAACAAGCTCAGGGTTCCCATTGATTTGTCATTGTCATGAGTTAAAATTTCCATGAAAATAAAATGTTCCTTATGTTCATTGTTGTGGCGTGTCTGTATCTTATTTTGAAGGGATGTTTAAACATTACCATAGCGATCAGAGAGCGTTAGGGCAGTGGTTGAGAGTAGATGAGTAAACTACCCCCCCCCCCCCCCGCACCGGGCCTCAGTAAAATTGTCAAGCGTTGAGTGGTCCCCGGTGATAAAAAGGTTGGGGACCACTGTTGTAGATGACACTGCATTGGGCGGGATGGTTAATACCCCTGAGGAAAGGACTACTATTCAAGGAGATCTGGATAGATTGGAAAACCGGCCCATGGCCAACAAAACGCACCTTTAGCTCCCCTTGTGTTCCGACATCTGCTGCTGATGCAGAGGCAATTTGATTTGTGCTGGCTTTGGGCATAGAGTCCCGCTTGCTTCTCCGATTCACGCCAGCAAGCTGCTCTTCCAAGGGAGAAGGTGCTGCACACTGAGCCCCAGTAGCTGTGAGAACTCGTATGTAATTACTCGGGATCTGCTGGTGGTCTGGAACTAGCGTAGATGGTACTGGAACTAATACTTGAAAGCTAATGCACCTCCCAGAGAGAGAGACAGAGAGTGAGAGAGAGAGAGAGAGACAGAGACAGAGACAGAGACAGAGACAGAGACAGAGAGAAAGAGAAAGAGAGACAGAGACAGAGACAGAGACAGAGACAGAGACAGAACTTTGAAAATATGAGAAGCAAGAGACAATTTGATTGCTTGAGGAAACACAGTATTAACAAAAACCCCGAACCAAATTAAACTAGATAAAACCAATTCTGAGTGCAAAACTGGATTACAAGCCACTGTTATTTATTGCTCCTGTTTCATCAGAAGAGAGGGAAGGAAGCGTGGTATCGCCTGATCTCCAGAGATCTTGGAAGCTTATTAATTGGATGGGAACCCACCAAGGAAGATTCTGCAGAGGTAAACAGTGGCAAATCCCCTCTGCTTCTCACTTGCCTTGAAAGCCCCTTGCTGGAATGTCTGTACATTGGGACTTGATGGAATTTATCTACATACTAGTAGTAAAGCCCGTTGCATGCTAAAAGGCAACGGATGCTAGCGAGTGAGCTGGTGTGGGGCTTGCCAAGGGAATGGCACACACACAATCAAACATGTCATCACCAACTGCTCATTTCCAGAATACGAAGATCAGTTCCCCAGGTGAACATGGCTGCTTGGGAGGGCATGGGGGACTCTGAGTCATTGCACCTGACTGAGATTTAGGGATGCCAAACTCCAAGTGGGATCTGGGGATCCCCTGGAATTACAGCTCATCTCCAGCCAACAGAGATGAGTTCCCCTGAAGAAAATGGCAGTTTTGGAGGGTAGATTCTAGGGAAAATCAAGAGAGAATCATCATAGAATCATAGAGTTGGAAGGGGCCATGCAGGCCATCTAGTCCAACCCCCTTCCCAGTGCAGGATCAGCCTTGAAGGAGAAGAAGAGTTGGTTTTTATACCCAAAGCAGCTTGCATTCGCCTTCCCTTTCCTCTCCCCACAAGAGACACCCTGTGAGGTGGGGCGAGAGCCCTGATATTCCTGAAGAAGAAGAGTTGGTTCTTATATACTGCTTTTCTCTACCCGAAGGATTTTCAAAGTGGCTTCCAATTGCTTTCCCCTTCCTCTCTCCACAACAGACACCTTGTGAGGTGGGTGAGGCTGAGGGAGCCCTGAGATTACTGAAGAAGACGAAGAATTGGTTCTTATATGCCGCTTTTCTCTACCCGGAGGAGTCTCAAAGTGGCTTCCAATCCCCTTTCCTTTCCCCACAACAGACACCCTATGAGGTAGGAGAGGATGAGAGAGTCCTGATATTACTGTTCTGTCAGAACAGCTTTATCAGTGCTGTGGTGAGCCCGAGGTCACCCAGCTGGCTGCATGTGGGGGAGTGCAGATTCAAACCCGGCTCGCCAGATTAGAAGTCCGCACTCCTAACCACTACACCAATTCTGCCAACCCCTAGTCTCCTAGGAATCTTTCTCAGCCTAGAAAGGTGCCTGTCTCTTGTGGGAAACAGGCCTGTGAGGCCTTTAACCAGGAACTCCTTAATTAGAAAATGATTGGGAAGATCCGGGGCCGACTTCAGACAACCAAATAACAAAACATTGATCTTAGTCCTTTTATTATTCCCTCCTCCTGAAAGTCAAGATCTTGCTGACTCACAGTCTTCTAAAGCAGCCAAACGCCTGCCACCAAACCAGCCTGCTGAAAAATGTTCCGAGAGACACAGATGCCAATTTCCAGGCGATGCTTGAGCTATGGCTCTCATTTTTTCCCTCCAGGCAGTGCATGAATGATAACCAGGCACTGGTGTGGGAGGTAGAATTCGCTTACTTCTACCATGCATCACCTTTCCGCCTTCATATCGCAAAAACTTTCCGGGGGAGAAAAGCAACTTTTAACTTAAAAATCCAGCAAAAATAGCTTGGGTAGCAAATCTGTATACGTCGCATGGATGAAACCCAGTTTGCGTCCCTTGTCAAATTTCCCTCTCGCTCCTCTGCTGTTTTATCATTAAACAAAGAACCAAAAATTGCAGTCTTGAATCCCCGTGTAAACAGGGCAGGTTCCAGGTTTCCCAGGGGCCTGGTATGCTTGGCTGCTCCCCCAGTGGAGGTGGGGATACCCCAATGCCAGGCATCCCCCCCCTGCTTCTGTTTAGCTCACTGTGGTGGGGGAACTTACTAGCAAAGAGTGGAAGTAGAATCAGCCTGTGGTTTGAGCATTTGTGGAGCCAGATTAAAGGTTTACGAGGCCCTAGAAGAGGACTATTGTAGTGGGAGCAGCCAGCCTGGGGCCAGTGGAAAGGGGTGTTACTCTGAATGTCTTAAAGAGGGAGAAGTGAGTAGGAGAGAGGCTATGGCCTTGATCCATGAGGGGAAGGCACTTGTAGCACATGCTCCATGGGTAAACCGGCCCTGCTTCCAGCACATCCAGGAAGTGACATCGTCAAACCAGCAATGTCTAGGGCAGGGGTAGTCAAACTGCGGCCCTCCAGATGTCCATGGACTACAATTCCCAGAAGCCCCTGCCAGCATTCGCTGGCAGGGGCTTCTGGGAATTGTAGTCCATGGACATCTGGAGGGCCGCAGTTTGACTACCCCTGGTCTAGGGTGATGCTCTGTTATTTGGGCAAAAGCTCTAGGGTAGAAACTATTTCACCATAGAGTTTTTGCCCATATACCAGAGCATTGCCACGACTTCACAGCGTGATGATCTCACTTCCTGTGCATGCCGGAAGTGATGTTGCCACATAGCTTGGCATTTCCTCTCTCTCCCGGTAAGCTCCCCATTCTGCATCAGTTACCAAGAGAGACCTGATAACTCTTGGGCCTGGGCAGAGTCATCTCAGAAGTCCCTTCCTGCCCTCTTACCCACGTGTCTCTCTGGCTGCCTGGGTACCCTCCAGTGAGGGGCCAGGGGAACGGCGTCTTAGAGGGTCGGAAGCAGTAGTTTCCTCCAGAAACTCCGAGTTCCGGCAGCTGCCCTATTCGAACTCATGCTGACGTTGGCCTTGCTGGGTGGAATCCACATTTCATTGTGTACAGATCTGGCACGGCCGAGTGTAATGGGCAATTTTGTTCAACCTTCTGTAACGAGGGGGGAAAAGTGGCTTCGATCAATATGCTAAGAACAATGGCCAGAGCTGCTAATTCCAAGAGTTTGTTCTAAAATCGCTCCAGTCCACCCACTCATCCCCTGCCGTTCCTTCCCACAGAAATGAATTCAGACTGATGGGGAGGGGGTGTGGGGGGAGAAATTGGCTTAGCCAAGCCTGACCGGCCAAATTGAATCAGACAGTTATACAGCATCGGATGCTCGTCGCATTGACCTCTTTAATGAAAAAAAAATCCGTCTAATAGGGCTGTTTGACTCTCTGCTCAAATATTTTATGAATCGCCTCTCCATCATTGAAGACATGCGCCCGGAGAGCAAGGCAAGCCAGGGGACAATGAAGCCCTGGGAAATTAGCTTATTGGAGGACCGGGCCGAGTGGGGTGTGGTCTAATTTGTCAACTTGCTGACCTCCACTTAATCCCATGCATCAAACACCCTCAAAGACCGGGGATTGGTAAATACTTCTTGCTAAAAAGAAGAGCAACGCAGAAAGTTTTTTAGATTTGTGAAGATAGTTTCAGGTGGGTAGCTGTGATGGTCTGCAAGAGGGTAGACCAGGCTTTCTCAACTGGGGTTTTGTGTTACCCGGGGCTTTTGCAATAGCCCTGGAAGGGTTTCTCGAATGGGTGGGACTGAAATTAATTTTTAATACGTTTAAAAAATTTGTTAAACATTTGTCGGGTGATATGACCACGTATGGTCATGTCGACCATCCCCATCCCCAATGGCTTACTACTACTACTACTACTACTACTACTACTACTACTACTACTACTACTACTACTACTACTACTACTACTATTAAGGGAGATTTGCCAAGATCTCCTTTGAAAACAGACTATGCACTTGTGAATCAAGTTCTCCTGACACCATCCAACACATCTTACTGGATTGCCCTTTGTTCACTCAACAGAGAAGGCATATCACACCTCTTATACCAAAATGGAGAAACCATTCAAGAGACCTGGCTTGCCAATTTTTATTGGGTGATAAGGATGCCGACGTCACTTTTATTATGGCTAAATTTCTGTCCTCAGTTTTTAAATTTAAACTGTCTATCTTGATTATCTTTGTATATCCTCCTAATCTGCTTTATGCCAATAAAGGTATTGTATTGTATTGTACTATTATTTGGATTTATAGCCTGCCACTCCCCTAAGGCTGGTGGTGGGTACCAGCATATAATCCCCCCCCTGATAAAACCCCCTAATACAGTGGTCCCCAACCTTTATTAGGCTGGGGACCGGCAGGGCATCGGGCCGCGCCTGCAGGGACCGCGCGGGCCACGCCCACGCTTCGGACCGCACCCGCGAGCCGCGCCTGGCCGCGCGGCCCGGCCCTGATTCCCTCTCCCTGCTGTCCCGCAGTAAGTAGCTTCCCAGGCCGCAAGCTTGCGGCCTGGGAAGTTTTTTACTGCGGGGGGGGGGGAGAGGGAGCCGCGGCCCGGCGCCATGGCCTTTGCGGCCTGGCGCCGGGCCGCGGCCCGCAGGTTGGGGATCACTGCCCTAATACATAAAAACCATGCTAATACATAAACACATCAACCAACCCAATGATGGACCTGGGGTAGGTGGAAGGGGAGGGGCCCCAGGCTTCCTCGGGAGGTGGTGGGTTTTCCTTCTTTGGAAGCTTTTAAGCAGAGGCTGGGTAGCCATCCCGCAGAAATGCTGATTTTATGAACTTAGGCAGATTGTGAGTGGGTGGGCAGAAAGGGATGTGCCAGTGTTTATCTCTTGTGGCCCTTCCTAGCATACACAGGGAATTGCTGATTGCTACCGTGGGATGGTAGGTTAATTTCCTCCAGGCCAGGCTGGAATCTGGAGATTTTTGATGGAGGGATCACGTAGACATTTAATTGGGGTCACTGTGGGTGGGCAGGTAGTTGTGAGTCCATGCAATTTGCAGGGGGTTGGACTAGATGACCCTGGAGGTCCCTTCCAACTCTATGATTCTATGATTCTAACCCAGTTTCAATGCACTTTTCAACCGGATTTTGTTGGAATACGCAAGATCTGTAGCATTCATGATTTAACAGAATATAAACAATGTCCTGCATGGTGCATCGGAGAAGATGTGTACTTCCTGATATTTTTCAAACAATCCCCTGTGTCCCGATTGGCTCCATTAGAGACTTCCTGCTCCTTTGAGCACATTTCCTCCCTGCTTGTCTCCACAACCAACAGACTGAATGCATAAACAACAGTTAGATAGTTAGCTCTCTCTCTCCCTCCCTCCCCCCCTCGAAACAAAGTTGTTTCTATTACAAAACTATTTTATTCTTGTAAGTAGCCTGACGCTCTGTTCCTCTTTGCATATCTACATGGCGCAACAGGTTTTACGATGTGAAAATGGCAGAAACCCATTTGCCAAAAGTCCCTGAAAGAGATGAAAATTGCATTACTTAGCATGTGTGAACATGCTCTCAGATTGTTTTTTATCCCAGTCACTGGGTGGGAGGCGTGAACGGGCTCCTTAAGAATGCAGAGGTACCCTGCATATTGTAATCAGCTTGATTGGATCAGAGGGGAAATGCTGGGGTGTGTGTGTGTACGGGCAGAAAATTAGTACCCACGGTGAGATAAGACTCCTGTATCCCTGTTTGAGATTCATGAGATGTCCTGGCTGTATCATGGGGGGAGGGGGGGGAGCCCTTGAGCAAAGTGCTAGCGGGGGGGGGGGGGGGGGCTCTTTCATCCAGGCTGCAAGCCTGAAAATTCTCTCTCGCTGCTTCTCATTGATAAAATAATTTTTATTATTTTAGCATAGATTGCAGAAAGTGAAAGGAAAACACAAACAAACTACAGAACCAAGAACAAAAAAAGGCATCCGGCATCTCTTACGTTACGTCGTAAGATTACATTCTTGTTACTGTTGTCATTGTTAACTTTAGTTCTCTTTAGTTTCAGTGAGCAGGTTGGCCAGGAAATAAAGAAATAAACCATTGACCATAAGGAGCCAGTGATTTCTTGGGGGGGGGGAGAGGAGGAATGCAATGCACTTCATTCTGCTTTCATGTTGTTCACTTACTTGCAGTGCATTTTGAATGAGACAATGGAGAACTGCTGAGTCACAAAAGTGTGGCGATTGTGTAATGTTACATTTGGACCATTGTACCTCTATGGAAGCAAGGAGGTGGGTCTGGTCCTGCAAGGCCTGGGAACCACACGGAAATTGCTGCTCTCTCTGAAGAAGAGCGACATAGTGAGATCAAGCAGCTCTGCTCTTCTTCTATGAAGGATGTGATCTGAAATCCCTCCCCCCCCCGCATTGGCTCTTCATAGAATCATAGAATTGGAGGGGACCTCATGGGTCATCTAGTCCAACCCCCTGCACTATGCAGGACACTCACATCCCAATCGCTCATCTACTGTCACCTGCCACCCCCTTGAGCCTTCACAGAATCAGCCTCTCCGTCAGATGGCTCTCCAGCCTCTGTTTAAAAATTTCCAAAGATGGAGAACCCACCACCTCCCGAGGAAGCCTGTTCCACTGAGGAACCGCTCTAACTGTCAGGAACTTCTTCCGGATGTTTAGATGGAATTTCTTTTGAATTAATTTCATCCCATTCATTCTGGTCCGTTCCTCTGGGGCAACAGAGAACAGTTCTGCTCTATCCTCCCTATGGCATCCTTTTAAATACGTGAAGATGGTTATCAGATCCCCTCTCATTCGTCTCCTCTCCAGGCTAAACAGACCAAGCTTCCCCAACCTTTCTTCATACGTCTTGGTCTCCAAACCCCTCACAATCTTTGTTGTCCTCCTCTGGACATGCTCCAGTTTGTCTACATCCCTCTTCAACTGGGATGCCCAAAACTGAACACAGGACTCCAAGTGAGACCGAACCAGAGCAGAGTAAAGCGGTACCATCACCTCCCGTGATCTGGACACGATACTCCGTTTGATACAGCCCAAAATCCCATTTGCCTTTTTAGCCACTGAGTCACACGGCTGACCCATGTTCAATGTATGGTCTACTAAGACTCCTAGATCCTTTTCGCACAGGCTACTGCCAAGACAAGTCTCCCCCATCTTATCTTGGTGTATTTGGTTTTTCCTACCTAAATGCAGAACTTTACATTTGTCCCTATTGAACTTCATTTTATTCAGTTTAGCCCATTTCTCGAGCCTACTTGTTTAAAGTATCCACGTGAACAGAGCAAAGGAAGTGCAGTTTGCCCCATCACCATCCACCTTTGATGCCCCAGCGCCAAACTACCGAGCTCAATGCTTATAGACTTAAAACACAGTTTTGCTTTGCATTTAACAGCCTCCTCTTTTTTTAAAAAAAATGCAGAAATGCAAAGGTGAAATTGAGGATAGCCTCAGAAATGTGGGTTTTATGCAAATTTCATTCATTCCCTTCTCTTTTTTTTTATTGTTTTCTAAAAAGGTAATGCATACCATTGCTGGAAATGAATATTTTATGCCAGGTGAACATTGTTCAGAATTCAACAGCTAATGAAATGTGAGCCACAGAAAGCCGGGGACAGTGCTAGCCAGGATTACAGGACAGAGTTCATTCTACATCATTTACAGTTTTCTCTAGTCCTGGCTTCGGGTCCCCTTGTGGCTTGAAATTCCATCATTTGCTTCTCTTTCCCCCCTACTACACTGAATTTATGGAAGGGGGAAAGGAGCTCTGTTTCTGAAAAAGGCCTGTATTCTCTAGGGGAGAGACTGTGTCTCATTTCTCTGATAGCCAAAGAATGTGCTTCAAAGAACTCAGGGCTACCGGTGAAAAGAGCAGCCCTGTGTTGTTGTGGCTGCCCTTGGGGTTCTGAGATCGCCTTCTCTCGCTCCACCCTGCTTGTGCCCTCTCCAGCCTCAGCCAACCCCTGCAAGGCAGGACACTCGCGGGATCAGCTTTCTGTGTGACCTTGCTGCCTACAAGTATCTTCAGCCTGTCAACCTTCCTTCTCCTCCCAACAAGATGCTGCGTATCTGTTTTTATGATCTTGCCATGTACTGCTTTTTAGACCTGTTTTACATATAATGTGTCCCTGACCCGTTTTATGCTTTTAACATTTGTTTTGTGTTTTATGCTTCGATGCTCTGGCTAAGTAATGTGCCCTTTGACCTGTTTTTCACCTGTTTTTGAATTGCACCGTGCTTTCTCATAGCAGGCCAAACGTGAGGTCCTCATGGACTTACAGCACAGAGAAACTTCAGCATAAACATGGGCTCTTCCACAGGTGCATTTTTCCAGGTGAAGATGCAGGCCTGTGGTGATGACTGGGCAGATGGATTATTTTAGTAAGGTGAATTTTGTATTCTTTGCACAGAATATAGTAATTGGAATGAATATAATCTTTCTGAATATTTACAAACATAGGCTGCATTTTTGTACTTTGGTTGTACTGGCACCTGATAAAGGTGGACATCATGCCAGGTGGGGAGCTGTGTTTACGTGTTACAGCCAAAATAAACAGAATTCTTGCTAAGGCAAACACATTTTTATTTCGGCAGAAGAAGAATTGGTTTTTATGCCATGCTTTTAACTACCAGACTAAGTCTCCAAGCTGCTTACAATGACCTTCCCTTCCTCTCCCCACAACAGACACCTTATGAGGTGTGTGTGGGGGTGGTGGTGACTGAAAGAACTCTGACAGGGCTGCTCTGTGAGAACAGCACTATCAGGACTGTGACAAGCCTCAGGGTCTCCCAGCTGGCTGCATGTGGAGTTGTGGCGAATCAAGCCCAGCTAGCCAGATTAGAAGCCACCACTCTTTAACCATTACATGAAGGTTTTGTGAATGCTGTTTCAGAAAGTTGGAATGCTGGCTTTTATAAACGCAGGGATGCCAGCACTTGAACTCTGTAATTTCACATCAAAGTAACTTTGATACTTAACTTCCACCCGATGGACAAAAAAAAAAAGAAGAGACAACTCTTTCAAAATGTTTCAAAAACTGGAATAAACTTAAATAATAGATCTGCTGAGTGCATAAAAGTCAGGCTTTTCTTTGTGCCCCCAGTTCATTTTTGCTGGGCAAAAACAGTATTAAAAAGGCAGGCTTATAGACTTTTGTCTGGCGTTTGACAGCAGTCTCCTAGCTTGGACGTGTACCTAGATCTTTTGTGACAAATGGGAGGTATTACTCATTGCTCAGAAAGCACACTGTCCGTAGTTCATTTCTTAAGTTGCCATGTACCGTTTCCCCCATTATTCAGACACGGTTATAAGAAGAGACTTGCTTTTCAAATATGCATAGGATTTTTGTGGAGAAGCAAGTCCAACAGATATAAATAAATAAAGATGTTATTCTGGATCATTCCAGGGTTCAACAAATCCAGGATTTTGTTTCCAGCAGTGGCCGACTCTTGGAAAATGAACGATCAAACCCAGAGTGCTACATATGCCATATTCCAGAGTTTGTTATGCATGTCCAGAGTTCGGTATTCAGGGACAGACTGCTCTGGCTCTTGGAGGTTCCATTTGGCTATTCCTTCAGAAAAGTAACTTCCATTAATGGGTCTGATCCCTTTTTAATAATCTGCTAAACCAGTCATCGTCACTATCAGTGAATGGAAAAGCATATTTATTTTCAAAAATATTATTCTTGAGGGGGGAAGACTTGGGGGAACTTTTGGGGGCACAAACAAAAATTCTACCCAGTACTTTGTTTTTGGCCCACTCTTCCTCTAAGGAGCTCATGATGGAGTAGAATTCTATAGAGGTGATAGAGGATTATTCTAAACTAGGGAAAAAGCCCGTTGCATTCAGGAATAAACTAGATTGGGGATTGGGGTGGAAGAACTCTACAGATGGCCTCCCCCTCCCCCAGGACATGGAAAGGCTGCAGACAGCTGTTAGGGAATTCACCAGCAGGGTCAGTTCTCATGCAGCAGGGATCTGCAGCCCCCGAGCTTCAGAGGGAAGTGGAAGGAGGAGGGGGTGGTCGGAGATGGGGGAACTGAAGGTGATTGGCTGGCCGCTGGACAGACAGGCAAGCCAGTTGGAGGAGGAGGAGGCACTCAGGGGCGGGACAGCCACCCTGATTGGTTGTTAAACACTGAGTGGCACTTATGCCATGAAACCTGCTCCCCTTCCTAATCCTTACAAGAAATATTAAGTGGAACAGAAATAAATTTATAAAGGTGACAGATATGCTTCTCTCTCCTCTAATCTTTCCTCTAAAAAACACAATGAGGCAGGTCAGGTTGAGAGGGCAGGTAGGACAGACTGAGAGGTGGTGAGAGGCCAAAGTCACCCAGTGACCTTCAGGGCTGAGTGGGGATTTGAACCTAGGATTCCCCTGTTGGTAGAGTTTAGAATACGCAAGAGCACAGAGCATCTAGCTGCTTAAAAGAATAGAATAGTTTTATTAAGAAAAGAGAACAACTTTGTGAGTAAGAAAGGAGAGAGAGCGAGTGAGAGAGTGAAAGTTCCTGACAGTTAGAGCGGTTTCTCAGTGGAACAGGCTTCCTCGGGAAGTGGTGGGTTCTCCTTCTTTGGAGATTTTTAAACAGAGGCTGGAGAGCGGTCTGACGGAGAGGCTGATTCTGTGAAGGCTCAAGGGGGTGGCAGGTTACAGTGGATGAGCGATAGGGTCGTGAGTGTCCTGCATAGTGCAGGGGGTTGGACTAGATGACCCAGGAGGCCCCTTCCAACTCTAGGATTCTATGAAGACTTAACCTGACCTAGATAGCCCAGGCTAGCCCAATCTCACCAGAACTCAGAAGCTAAGCAGGGTTGTCCCTGGCTGGGATTCCTCCAAGGAATACAACAATCATGATGCAGAAGCAGCCAATGGAACCCCCTGAGAAGGTCTTTTGCCTTGAAATCCCTTCAGGGTCATTGTAAGTCACCTGACTTGACGGCCCATTCTGCCCCAGCAAGACTTAAGCATCTTCTCAGAGACGATGAGGGGGCGACTCCTGTTTCTTCAGCTTCTAACTCTACGACAGTCAGACATTATCGCAGGAGTTTTGCGGACGGATCCTGTGTCTGAACTTCACTCTTGACGTTTTGACTTTCTCGGCTAGATGGGAGGCTGGCTGCTAATGATAGGAGTGCTGGAACGGAAGAGCCGTTTAGCCATCGCGTTCGCGTTTCCATGACACGAAGCCTGACCTTTATCTCCTGTGTTCCACGGCCTTCGGGGTGGTCAGACAGCAGACATATTGGATTTCGTTTCTCCCCCACTCCTCCTTCGGAGCCTTATCCTTCACGGAGACAACAGCTGGGCGACTTCAGAGTATGCAAAGGGCAAACAACCCTCTGTGTCCGTGAGGACTCAATCACTAAAGGGCAAGCATGTTTTCCTGAACTTCACAGATTAATCATCCTCGCCCTTCGCCAAGATCTCTGGCCATCAATTTACTGGACTGGCCTCCTTAAGGGTGACATCCGCATGTGGGCTGCCACTGGAATAATAAGTGTCACGCACAGCAGCTGTGGTCTACCTGCTTGGACCTACAAGTCCTGTAGGGAGCATGATCCAACAGCATATGAGGAATACCCTGCAGGGGGCATCGGAGGAGAAGTGTAGGTCCCATGGGCCTGTGATTGGACTGATTCTCATGTATCTCAAGATCCCAGTGTCTACGTATATGTGGAAACCTGGAAGTTGAGGATCTTACCCACTATCAGGGATTCCCAACCAGGGGTCTGTGGACTCCTGGGAGTTTGTGGGATCTTTGAAGGGGGTCCATGGGAGTTCCAAAGTGCTTGTGGTCTGGTCTTCTCAGCCCCTACTCTTCTTTCCAGCCTACATGAGGCAGAGCCAACAGTGAAGAAGAAGAAGATTTGGCTCTTATATGCCACTTTTCTATCCCTGAAGGAGTCTCAAAGCAGCTTATAGGCTGATAGAGCCCTGATATTCCTGAAGAAGAAGAGTTGGTTCTTATATACTGCTTTTCTCTACCTGAAGGATTCTCAAAGTGGCTTCCAATTCCCTTCCCTTTCCTCTCCCCACAACAGACACCCTGTGAGGGAGGTGAGGCTGAGAGAGCCCTGATATTACTGAAGAAGAAGAAGAGTTGGTTCTTATATGCTGCTTTCCCTTGAGCTTCTTGAAGTTTTAAATATTATTTGAAGGGCTGCTCCATGGTCAAAAGGCTGAAAAAGGTTGCACTACATCTTAACCTGTCCACTATGCAATGAGCCATGAAAGAAGTTTATTTTAAGGTTAATTCTGGGTGCAGCTACTATGTCTGAGCAGGATGAATTTATATTTCTATTGTCTGATTCTGAGCAATTTATTTCCAACAGATTAGATCTTTGGGCCCTTGCAAGCCAGGAAAATTAGAGCCATACTGACCACGGAAAAAATGATATCCTAAGACATTTAAGCCCTAAATATTGTACCTAAATATTTTGTTATCTTATTAGCTGAATTATATAATACGGAGCAATAACATTTATTGTATGTAAAAGGCCATTACAAAACACAACCAAAACAGTAGGGTACAAATGCAAACAAAACAATATTTCTCCAATATCTGTAAACCGCTCAGGGAGCGGTATAAATAAAACAGTAAGGCTAAGGGGGAGGAGGGGCTGAATCCAGGATAGAAACAGGGGCAAACGATTGGCCCCTTGGCCCTGAACTGACAAGAATTCCAGCCAGTCCGGGGAGAGGCCAATCGGAAGCGCCTTCCGATTGGGTCCTCGCCCACCCAGCCCAGCCAGGGGCAATCTGGAGACATCGCTGCCAGTCTGCTCCTGACCACCGCAGGGAGAGGAGGTCAGTAGGGCTGCCAAGGGGGATGAGAACAGAGGCTTGGACAGGCTGGGCCAGCCCTTTTTGCCCCAAGGCTGTCCTAACGGTCATGTCAAACTGCAAATTACCTCAGAACCCTGACAGAGCTGGCAGGAGGCTGGTGAGTGCGCTCCCCCCCCCTTCAGGCCTGCTGCAAAGGAACTTGACTGAGGGGAGGGAGGCCTTTCCAAGAGCAATGCAGGGGAGACTGAGGGCCTTCCTTTTGAGGGGGGGGGACTTTCCCCTTATGCCAAACAGTTGCCTGACAGGGAGGCCACAGAAAAGCCCCTTCTCACTTAAAATACTGCTCTGGCCGGGAGTCAGACACAGCCAAGCCATGTGTCTTTCTTCTTTGCAACTCTCTGCAGATTTGAGGCCACTCCACAGCGTTATTCTGCAGACAAAACTGGATGCTATTGCAGAGGTTCTTTTGTCTCCTGTTTCATCTGCACATCAACCCTGTGCAGTAGACCTCAAGTCTTTCAATTCAACAACAACCTGTGTGGGAGGCGTTAAATTTTTCTTCTCTACCACAACCCTGTCCAAAGTAGCTCTTTCTGCC
Organism: Paroedura picta; assembly: GCF_049243985.1. Taxonomy (NCBI): domain Eukaryota; kingdom Metazoa; phylum Chordata; class Lepidosauria; order Squamata; family Gekkonidae; genus Paroedura; species Paroedura picta. The sequence goes on from NC_135375.1 coordinate 14,194,103, forward strand.
TGGGGGGCTGATCTTTATGCTATGAAGACAAGCTGTAATTCCAGGAGCTCTCCAGGCCCCACCTGGAGGTTGGCTACCCCTGGGTTGAAAATATTGCTTGAGTTTTAGAGGTGGGACTTCAAAATCGTACAATGCCTCAGAGTCCAGCCCGGGGCCCCAAAAGCACACCTAGCGCCCATTGTATTTACAAGTACAACAGGCTTGCTCCCTAGTTACATACATAAAACTGTAAACATGTGACTACTGAGTAGTTGGTGTATCAAGGTGGAGATTCCTGTGCAAATGCTGAATTATATGCAATTTCATTGTGATGCCCTATCTACTATCAGTTAAATTAGGAAACTCCTGTTTTTTTCAAATAATTTCTGTTATCACCAGTGGCAGAGCTATGTCACGAAAACTGACACTATCATATTGCTTGTGATGCTCTGGTATTTGAGCAAAATCTCTATAGTAAAACTGGATTCTACCATAAATTGCTTGCTCAAATACCAGAATGTCCCAATGGCACCAGCAATGTGATACTGCTTCCTGTTGTAGTGGTTAGGACTGTGGACTTCTAATCTGGTGAGCTTGATTTGATTCCCTGCTCCTCCACATGCAGCCAGCTGGGTGACCTTGGGCTAGTCACAGTCTTGTTAGAGCTGGTCTCTCAGCTCCCACTACCTCACTAAGTGTTTGTTGTGGGGAAAGGAGAGGAAGGGGAGGCAATTATAAGTCACTTTGAGACTCCTTTGGGCAGTGAAATGTAGGGAAGAAAAATCAACTTCTTCTCGAATTGAATTCGGTATTTTAGAGATTAGTTGTAATTACAGGAGCACGCTAGTCCCCACTTGAAGGTTGGGAAGACCATCTACAAAAAACATAAATCTTATTCTCTCATCATCCTTGTCTTTAATGAAAGCTACTTATGATTCATGAAAACTATTCCAGGCCACCTCTCCTCCCATCCTGACATGTGACAAGGTTTTGTTCTGTTGCAGAAGCAGAAATGAGGGCTAGGAAGAGAACCAAAAGTGAAGCTATCAGCTAAATTGCAAAGAGAAAAAAAACTGTAAAAACAAAACTTGCATTTCCATCTCTTGCAATCTTTCCCATGATTTCCTAAGGCATGCACAAGTTAATGGGTAGCAACCGAGAGCTCACAGACTGCTTGCTGGAGATCCCCAATGTGTCGACAGGCACAAGGGTTGTCAGGTAACCCTGGTCACTGGCAGCTGGCTGGGGAATCAATTGCGGGGAGGACTTGCTGCCATGGGAAGGGGTGGGGGGTGATTAGATGTATATACAGCATCAAGAGAGGATCGGATAGATATATGGAGCAGAGGTCCATGAGTGGCTGTTAGCAACCAGGTATAGAGGGAACCTCTTGTGGCCCAGGGTGGTAAGGCAGCAACATGCTGTCTGAAGCTGTCTGCCCATGAGGCTGGGAGTTCAATCCCAGCAGCTGGCTCAAGGTTGACTTAGCCTTCTATCCTTCCGAGGTCAGTAAAATGAGTACCCAGCTTGCTGGGGGGTAAACGGTAATGACTGGGGAAGGCACTGGCAGTAATGACTGGGGAAGGCACCCCGTATTGAGTCTGCCATGAAAACTCTAGAGGTCGTCACCCCAAGGGTCAGACAGGACCCGGTGCTTGCACAGGGGATACCTTTACCTTTACCTTTGTAGAGGGAGCCCCATCTGTGCGGCAGGGATGTTCTGCATCCTTGGTGCTTGGGGGGCCACAATGGGATGTTCTGTCCTTGCTGGTGGACCCCCTGATGGCACCTGGGTTTTGGCTGTGGTATGACCAGAGTGTTGGCCTGGATGTACCATTGGCCTGATCCAACATGGCTTCTCTTATGTTCTTATGTCTGGGGCAGGGATGCTCTGTCTTCTTGGTGCTTGGGGGGGGGCAACAGTAGGAGAGCTTCTGGAGTTCTGGCCCTATTGGTGGACCTCCTGATGGCACCTGAGATTTGGCCAAGGTGTGATACAGACTGTTGGACTGGATGGGCCACTGGCCTGATCCAACGTGGCATCTCTTAGTTCTTAACTGGTGGTTGTGGGGCTCTTATCAACGATGCACTGATGTCACTTCCTGGCAATGCTCCAGTAGTTCAGGAAAATTCTGTATTTTAACCATTGAGTTTTACCCAAATGCCCAAATGGTCCTGGTTTTGGGAGCATGGGGATGGCCATTGGCATGGTAGGATTCTGCTGGAAACTGCCCCACCCCCATTTTGGTGCCATTTTTCCCTCTGGGAAGCTTAACACACACACGCATCTGTCAGTGCACATATATTTTGAAGTACCTTTGAAGAAGAACAATATTCCTCAAATGTAGAGATGCTTTTCAGTCTGTTCAACATAATATATTTCTGGGAAGGTCTTGGAGGAGGAGTGTGTTAACACCCACTCAGGGCGGCTGTTCCACCCCTGAATGCCTCCTCCTTCAACTGGCCAGCCTGTCTGTCTAGCAGCCAGCCAATCGTCTTCCACACCCCACCCCTGACCACCCCTCCTCCTTCCACTTCCCTCCGAGGCTCGGAGGCTGCAGATCCCTGCCACGTGAGAGCTGCCCCTGCCGGTGAGTTCCCTAACAGCTACCTGCAGCCTTTCCTGTTGGGAGGGAGAGGCTGTCCTCAGAGTTCTTCCACTCCACCCCCTAATCTAGCACCTGTTGTATTCCTGAATTCAACGGGCTTGGCCTCTAGTTCATTAAATAATTAATTAGTTGAATTTTTAGGCTGCCACTCTTGGCCCAGGCAGCTCACGGCAGCTAACAACATAAAAACAATATAATATTTAAAAACAATATTAAACAGTGATTAAATAGCTCTCAGATTCCCCATCCACCATGACGTTATCTGGAGCATTTTATTGGAGGGACTCAAAACCTTCCTCCCAACCTGGCCTCAACCAAATGCCTGGTGGAAGAGCTCTGCCATGCAGGCCTCAACTCTTCCAGGAGCTCATTCCACCAGGTAAGGACCAGGACCAAAAAGGCCCTGGCCCTGATTGAGGGAGGCTAGACCTCAAGTGGAACCTGGGGATCCCCTGGAATTGCAGGTCATCTCCATACCAAGGAGAGCGGTTCCCCTGGAGAAAGTGGCTCCTTTGGAAGGTGGACTCTCCAAGAAGGTGGTGTTGGGGCTGGACTGGAGGACCCTTTGTGGTATCTTCCAACTCAGATGATTCTGATTAGACTCCCATTCCTATGAGACCTACAATCCCTACTATTATGTGGGGTATTGGCTATGCTTGCGGTATGCTGGGTGTTCTCCTTGAGATGCAAGCCCAGGGGTTTGATTGATGTGGTTACTATGGCTCAAGAACCCTGTTGGTTCAGGCTTGGCCCGAGCAGGTTTTCAGGGCCCTTTGTGCTGCGTTAAATCGAGAGAAGCCCAGAAAACTTCAGTCAGCTGCCTGCCAACTGCAGCGGTGAGCATGTATAAAAGCAGGAATCGTGAAAACAAAAGCAATATATAACTACATGAATCATGCCGGAGCAGTGATAACCGAAAGTGCTTATCTCTGTTAGAATTCCCTAATACATATTTATTGAGATAACAAAGCACCTATTCTTCAACCGAACACTCCTGATTTGATTTATATGTTGCAGTCAAAAGGAATCCGGATGGAAAAGCTACTAAAAGTCTCCCGTTCACCCCACGGAATTGCGGGGGGGGGGGGCAAGATGAGAAAAAGGGTTTTTTCCCCCTGTTGTTCAGGCTGCATTTGCATATGGAGCTTTTAAGCAGTCCTGGGAAAACGTCTGATCAGAGCTATGGAAAATGCTATGTTTGACTGATGAAAATGTTCATGTCGTTCTCAGAATCCCTAGATTGGACTTTCTGAACCAGGGTTTCGTGAAACTCCGAGGTTTCTTGATGTCACAACCCTATTGCTCGTCAACTGTAACCTGCCCGCCCCCCCCTTGAGCCTTCACAGAATCAGCCTCTCCGTCATCCAGCCTCTGTGTAAAAATCTCCAAAGATGGAGAACCCACCACCTCCTGAGGAAGCCTGTCCCACTGAGAAACCACTCTAATGATGAGATCGGGCTGGTCTGGGCTATCTCGGTCAGGTTACGTCTTCATAGAATCATAGAGGTGGAAGGGACCTCCTGGGTCATCTAGAGCAGTGGTCCCCAACCTTTTTATCACCGGGGACCACTCAACGCTTGACAATTTTACTGAGGCCTGGTGGTGGTGGTGGGGGGGGGGTAGTTTGCTCCTCTACTCTCAACCACTGCCCTAACGCTCTCTGATCTCTATGGTAATGTTTAAGCATCCCTTCAACATAAGATACAGACACACCACAACTCATGACAATGACAAATCAGTGGGAAACCTGAGCTTGTTTCTCTGCAAGATAGTCCCATCTGGGAGTGATGGGAGACAAGGACACCTGAAGTGTGTTGTAAAGGGCCGGGGGGGGGGATGAAGTAAAGGGCCGGGGAGGGGGGAGAAGGCATCCTTTGCGGCCCACCTCCAATTAGTCGACGGACCACATGTGATCCACGGCTCACAGGTTGGGGATTGCTAATCTAGAAGAAGAAGAAGAAGAGTTGGTTCTTAGATGCCGCTTTTCTCTACCCAAAGGAGGCTCAAAGCGGCTTACATTCGCCTTCCCTTTCCTCTCCCCACAACAGACACCCTGTGGGGTGGGTGAGGCTGAGAGAGCTCTGATATCACTGCCCGGTCAGAACAGTTTTATCAGTGCCGTGGCGAGCCCAAGGTCACCCAGCTGGTTGCATGTGGGGGAGTGCAGAATCGAACCCGGCATGACAGATTAGAAGTCCGCACTCCTAACCACTACACCAAACTGGCTCTCTATCTAGTCCAACCCCCTTCACTATGCAGGGCACTCACAACCCTATCGCTCATCCACTGTGACCTGCCACCCCCTTGAACCTCTGGGTAGTTCCCTAGAACTACCTCTCTCTCTCTCTCTTTTTTACCACAGTGGAAGGGTGGGGATGAAGAAAGCTATGTGAGAACCTACATGGGCAGAACCTTGGAACTCCAGTCCTGAATGTTTGAGAAACAAACATGTTGTTTGGGGTTGGAATGTCCTTGTTAGATCTGTAGGTTTGATGGAAGTCAGGACAGCGGGAGTTCAAACAGCTCTTTACTCTGATTTCAGCATGATGGTCCAAGAGTCAGAATTGAACGGAAAATCCCCCGTAAACCCCCAGTTTACATACAGGCACAGACAAAAGGATCTTTAAACGGACTGGATCCTGCAGACAGGATCTAGCCGTTCGTTGGCTAAATGCAGTGCTGACTTTTGATCCTGCCTTGGGCCACAAGCTCTGTCCGGGTGTCCTGTTTGCAATTTGCAATTGGAAGGGGACTGGAGCCAGGGGGTGATCAAGCAGACGGATATATCACAGTTCATGAAGCTGAAGCCGAACATAATGCCATTGTTGCATGTAATCCCTTTCTCTCTTCTGTTGGAAGGGGCTTGCAAAGATGGATAAATGTCACCCTAGCTGCGGAAGACCTGAAAAAGTATAAAAACGCAGTAGGGATTTTTGTGTGTGTGTGTGTGGGGGGGAGATGCAATTATCCCTTTCATTTGACAAGGCCATCTGGCATGCATACTTCACGGCAGCTTTGGCAGGGAGGTTAACGCCTTCTGTGATTAACGCTGGGAGATTCCTGGAGATTATTTGGTAGAATCTAGGGGTGGCAGGGTTTAGGGACAGGAGAGGCCTCAGTAGATGAATACAACATCATATATTGAATCTCCAAGACAGTTTGTGTACTGGGAACTTCACTGCCACAGCTCCCATGCAGGAGCACATATCTGGGGCGGATGAGGCACACCGGGCCAAATGCTCCCCCATGTGGGTGCAGGAAGAGGTGGGGCAACCTGCCACAACTAAAACTCCTGCTTGGAGCCTGGCATGAAACCTCCAGTGCGTAAATGGTCCGGGTCATCCATTTCCCCCAGGGGGACATATCTGAGTCATCTGGAATTTGGAAGTAATTCTGGGAGATCTTCAGGTCTCTCCTGGAAGTTGGCAACCTAGGGAGAACAGCCCTCTCTGCCTTGGACTTATGAACTCAAGGCCACTCCACAGGCCTACAGAAGCCCCACTAATGAATTCCCTGATAATAACTGTAAGTCTTGGGGAAGGGGAAGTTTTGCTCGTCTTCCAGAAAGCTCTCCTCGTGATTGGTCGCAGGAGATCAGCTGACCAGCGGCCTAAGTTTCCTCTTTCGACGTGGGCTGTCTTGAGAGTCCTTATCCTTCCCTTTCAGTAGCTGCGTCTTCTGCTGTGTGACCTTACCTTGCAAACAACAAGAAGAAAAAAAAAATTATGTGAGAAATACAGTAAACGGGTAGCGGTTGCCTGCATTCCAATAGAAGATTTTCAAATGTCAGGGAAAGATTAAGCTTGCGTTATTGAACACAAAACCAGCAGACACAAGAAAATACACATTCTTTTAATGCAAAGTTACTGTTTCTACAAAAGTCCTTATCCTTCCACGTCAGTAGCGGAGTTTTCGGCTGTGTCACCTTACCTTGGCATCTGCTTTGGATGTTTGCTGCTTGTTGCTTCGAGGACCAATCATTCATTCAGGAAGTGCTTCTAAGAATTTAGCGTCGTTCTTTTCACATGCCTGGAAACCTTTCTGGAACAGAATTATTTTTCCGTTCCCTTTCCTTCGTTTTCTTGTTAGTAGAGGCTGCCTCAGTTTTACATTAGAACTAAGTTTAGAATCATAGAATCATAGAGTTGGAAGGGGCCACACAGGCCATCTAGTCCAACTCCCTGCTCAACGCAGGATCAGCCTAAAGCATCCTAAAGTTTGAGTCCGATGGCACCAACAGAGCTTTATTCACGAAATAAAATTTTGAGTGCATGCATGAAAGCTCACACCACTAATAAAGAGAGCTAGTTTGGTGTAGTGGTTAGGAGTACGGACTTCTAACCTGGCATGCTGGGCTTGATTCTGCACTCCCCCACATGCAGCCAGCTGGGTGACCTTGGGCTCCCCACAGCACTGATAAAGCTGTTCTGACCGAGCAGTGATATCAGGGCTCTGCAACCATGAACCCATACTTTGGCTTGTGCTTCTCAAAATATCAAAGAAAAGTGGGGAGAGCCTGCCTAGTGGGGGAAATCTTTAACCAGTGAGGTTTCCAAATGTCCCCCTTTCTCCAGCACAGATGAAAACCAAGGAGGGGATTAAAAAAAAAAACAAGTCTGCCTATAGGCTGTCAGGCTGCAATTCTAATCGTGGCCTGAAGGTGGCAGCGGACAACAATCTCTAAGCCTGGCGGGTCACAGCGTGTTCAGAAATCGAGACGGTCCTGTGGATTCTTCTAGGCGTGGTCAAATTGCATCCAAGAGAATTTGAAGAGGTTCTTCTCGGTACATCAATAAAGCAAGAGGAGGTAGGCCTGTTCATTTGTTATAGTCTTGCCACTTGAACCTGGTGTAGGAAAGAATACACTGCTGATTATCATCCTGACAATACACTATCAACCTCCCCCCCCCCCGGGTTTCCCATGATCTAGGGTTGCCAGCCTCCTGCTGGGAGCTGGAGATCTCTAAGAATTACAGCTGGTATCCAGACCGCAGAGATCAGTTCCCCTGGAGAAGATGACTTGTGTGTTTACTCTGCTCTGGTTCGGCCTCACTTGGAGTCCTGTGTTCAGTTTTGGGCACCCCAGTTGAAGAGGGATGTAAACAAACTGGAACGTGTCCAGACGAGGGCAACAAAGATGGTGACGGGTTTGGAGACCAAGACGTATGAGGAAAGGTTGGGAGAGCTTGGTCTGTTTAGCCTGGAGAGGAGGTGACTGAGAGGGGATCTGATAACCATCTTCAAGTATTTTAAAGGCTGCCATGTAGAGCAGTGGTCCCTAACCCCCGGTCCGGGGACCGGGACCGGGACCGGCCCGCAGATCAGTCAGAACCGGCTCGCAGCTCCTCCTCGTCCTCCTCCTTGGCTGCTGCTTCAGGGGCTTCCCTTCCACTCTCCAGTGGCCGCCATGGCTGGGGCTCCCCCTGGGCATGGCACTGCACAGCTGCTGCTAGCAGAGCTCCCCAGCGGGCAGCAGGAAGTCAGGGGTGCCAGCGGGAAAGCAAGTGGAGCAGGGGCTCAGGCGGCGGCAGCATCCCTCAGCAAAAGACTACACCCCCCCCCCCCGGGCCTCAATAAACTTATCAAGTGTTGACTGGACCGGTGATAAAAAGGTTGGGGACCACTGATGTAGAGGATGGAGCAGAGTTGTTCTCTCTTGCCCCGGAGGGACAGACCAGAACCAATGGGATGAAATAAGTGCAAAAGATATTCCATCTCAACATCTGGAAGAAGTTCCTGACAGTTAGAGCGGTTTCTCAGTGGAACAGGCTTCCTCGGGAGGTGGTGGGTTCTCCATCTTTGGAGATTTTTAAGCAGAGGCTGGAGAGCCATCTGACGGAGAGGCTGATTCTGTGAAGGCTCAAGGGGGTGGCAGGTGACAGTGGATGAGCGATAGGGCTGTGAATGTCCTGTATAATGCAGGGGGTTGGACTAGAAGACCCAGGAGGTCCCTTCCAACTCTATGATTTTATGACCTCTCTTTCTCCTTTGTTCACAGGAGGGCAAACAGGAAGATCTAATCCCCACTGAATATGGGAGAGGAGGAAACACATACAAATACTGGAGAGGAATTAAAGAGGAGGAGAAATGTGTCCTGGGATTGCAACAGATCTCCAGGTGACAGAGATCAGCTCTCGTGGGGGGCAAATACCTGTTTTGGAGGTGGCCTCTTTAGCATTACACCCCTCCGAGGTCCCTCCATTCCCCAAATCCCATCCCCAATCTCCACCCCTCCAAATCTCCAGGAAATTCTCAACCCAGAATTGGCAACCCTACTTATTTAGAAGCTGTGGAGAAAAGGCAGGAGGCAAGTGAATAAATAAATGAAGTGTCCGTGGGAGCTTAATCAAACTGGAGACCTTGAATACCGTCCTTGATTTACTGAAATAAGCAAGAAACGGTTATACCCTGAGGTATCTGGTGAATGACAAATGATGCATTACCTGTGCTGTATTTTTTGATAGGGGACATTGGCTGTTATAGCACAATAAATTAGGAAACGATTAATTTCAGGATGAAATGCAAAACAAAAATCCTCACTGTTCTTAAAGGGGCTTGACATTTCAAGGGTTTTCTGTTTTACTTGGCAGCGGTGCGCAGATTTTTCAAAAATATTTTGATGGCTCTATTTTTGTCATGGAGAACATTTGAAGAAGCTTTCTCTCCCCGCCCCGCCCCACCCCACCCCACCCCACCCCACAGCCTGTATTTATATTCATGTACTTTAAGAATATCAGAAGAGCCCTGCCGGATCAGACCAGGGGTCCATCTAGTCCAGCATCCCATCTCACACAGGGGCCAACCAGTTCCTCTGAAGATCCAACAACAAGGCATAGAGGCTGAGGCCTTCCCTGATAAAAACATCAGAAGAGCCCTGCTGGATCAGACCAGGGGTCCATCTAGTCCAGCATCCTGTCTCACACAGGGGCCAACCAGTTCCTCTGGAGAGCCAACAACAGGGCAGGGAGTCCGAGGTCTTCCCCTCATAAGAACACAGAAAAGCCATGCTGGGTCAGACCAGGGGTCCCTCTAGTCCAGCCTCCCGTCTCATACAGTGGCCAGCCAGTTCCTCTGGAGGGTCAGCAACAGGACAGAGAGGCTGAGGCATTCAAAAGAATATAAGAAGAGTCCTATTGAATCATACCTGTAGTCTATCTAGTCCAGCATCCTGTCTCAACCAATGGCCAGCCAGTTCCTCTGGAGGACCAACAACAGGGTGCAGAGGCTGAGGGCCTTTCCCTGACGCTGCTTTTTAGCCCTGGGATTCTGAGGTTTAGTGCCTTTGAATGACCGTTTATGCACTGGGAACTTCAGTGCCCCAGCTCTCATGCAGGAGCACAAATTGGAGGCGGATTAGGTGCCCCAGGCCAAGTATTCCCCCATGTGGGTGCAGGAAGAGGTGGGGCAACCTGCTATGACTAAAACTCCAGCCTGCAGCCTAGCATGAAACCTCCAGTGCATAAACGGTCAATGTGGAGCTTCTCTTCAGTCACGATGATGGGTAGCCACTGATAGACATATCCTCTGAGAATTTCTCTAATTCCCCTTTGAAGCTGTTTATTCTGGGGCCATCACTACATTCTTTGGCAGCAAATCCCACATTTTAATCAAGACTTTAATTAAATAGACCGATCCCTAAAGAGGCAATTAGTGCTGGCACTGGAACCCAGCAGCGACTTGAACCTCCTTCACGGAACTTCTTGTGATGCCCTAGACTGGCACCGAAATCTTCCCCAAGGAAGAACTTCCATATGCAAAAACAATATCGTTCACACACTCTAGTTAGGAAGGCATCTAGGATGGTTTTATTCCAGAAGGCATTTGGAAGAGGGTGAACCATTTACATAGGATAGAATCCTAGAATCCTAGAGTTCGAAGGGGCCATACAGGCCATATAGCTCAACCCCCTGCTCAAGGCAGGATCAGCCTCAAGCATCCAGGATAAGGATCTGTCCAGCTGCTGCGTGAAGTCAGCCAGTGAGGGGGAGCTCCCCACCTCCTTAGGTAGCCCATTCTACTGCTGAACTATCCTGACTGGGAAAATATTATTCCTGATATATACTTGAAACCATTACTGTGGATCCTCTCCTCAGCTGCCAACAAGAACCTTTCCCTGTCCTCCTCTAATTGAGAACCTTTCAAATACTTAAAGGCAGCAATCATGTCCCTTCTGTGTTCAAGAAGGACGTAGATAAAATTGAAAGGGTACAGAGGAGAGCAACGAAGATGATCTGGGGCCAAGGGACCAAGCCCTATGAAGATAGGTTGAGGGACTTGGGAATGTTCAGCCTGGAGAAAAGGAGGTTGAGAGGAGACATGATAGCCCTCTTTAAGTATTTGAAAGGTTGTCACTTGGAGGAGGGCAGGATGCTGTTTCTGTTGGCTGCAGAGGAGAGGACACACAGTAATGGGTTTAAACTACAACAATATAGGCTAAATAACAGGAAAAATATTTTCACAGTCAGAGTAGTTCAGCAGTGGAATAGGCTGCCTAAGGAAGTGGTGAGCTCCCCCTCACTGGCAGTCTTCAAGCAAAGGTTGGATACACACTTTCCTTGGATGCTTTAGGATGCTTAGGGCTGATCCTGCGTTGAGCAGGGGGTTGGACTAGATGGCCTGTATGGCCCCTTCCAACTCTATGATTCTATGATTCTATTCCTTTTCTTCTCCAGGCTGAACATTTTCCTCTGCCTTTCCTCCTACAGCTTGGTCCTCAGGCCCTGGATCTTCATCATCACTCTCCTCTGCACCCTCTCCATTTTGTCCACATCCTTTTTGAATTGAGGCCTCCAGAACTGCACACAGGAGTCCAGGTTCCGCCTGACAGCTTTGTCTGCCTCTAGAATTTTGCCTTCTCAACAGCGTATGGTTTTAGACAGCATTGTCGGACACTGATGGTGCCGTGCCCTGACAGCTTCTTAAGTTAATACAGTTTTCAATATATCAACTCCTTGGGTTGGATCTAACCAACTATGAAAGAGAGGCTTCCTCGGGAGGTGGTGGGTTCTCCATATTTAGAGATTTTTAAACAGAGGCTGGAGAGCCATCTGACAGAGAGGCTGATTCTGTGAAGGTTCAAGGAGGTGGCAGGTTACAGTGGATGAGCGAGAGGGTTGTGAGTGTCCTGCATAGTGCAGGGGGTTGGACTAGATGACCCAGGAGGTCCCTTCCAACTATATGATTCTATGAGAGGAGGGGGCTCCCGTTCAATATGAAAAACCTTGTGCTGAGGATGGTGGGACCTAAAGAGATACACCTAGTGGGCTGTAGTCTGGAGTAAAACAGGGGAAGCTGAGCCACAGACCTGACCGGATCTAACACATACGTGCTGACAGCAGATAACAATAGCTGGCTGCATGAGCAAAGAAGTCTGGGATTTGAGCTTGGAGAAAGCTTTCCGTCTCACCTCCCCCCAACCCCTGTATGTGATAGAAATATGAAAAGGCTGTGGAGCAAAGTTAATATATGTGCTACATCAAACAGCTTGTTGCTAAGCTCTGTGCCAGATCTAATCCTCACAAGACGCTCAGTTGTTCCTATCTCCTTTTGTCTCTTCTGTCTCCCTGGCACCTTCGCCATCTGGCCTATTATCCTGGGTGAGTATCGGCCTGTCAAAGCTCTTTTTGGAAGGGAGACTTGAAAACAACAACAATGACACCGATCTGCAGAGATTTACCAATATGTTTCAAGAGACCCGGAGTCTCTTTGGATGAGCCCAGTGGCTCCTGAAAGGAGGAAAGGGGACGGAGCCAAATTTGCTCCCTGAAATTATGACGCAAATATTTGTTCAGATTCGCTGGAGGCACGAATATTGGTGAACTTTTCTCTGAATGTCTATAATTGTTCTTATTGCGGATTGGAGAGGAGGCGGCTGAGAGGGGATCTGATAGCCATCTTCAAGTATTTAAAAGGCTGCCATAAAGAGGATGGAGCAGAGTTGTTCTCTCTTGCCCCAAAGGGATGGACCGGAACCCATGGGACCGGAACCCATGGGATGAAATTAATTCAAAAGAAATTCTGTCTAAACCTCTAGAACATTTGCTGGCAGGGGCTCATGGGAATTGTAGTCCATGAACATCTGGAGGACCACAGGTTGACTACCCCTACTCTAGAAGAAGTTCCTGACAGTTAGAGCGGTTTCTCAGTGGAACAGGCTTCCTCAGGAGGTGGTGGGTTCTCCATCTTTGGAGATTTTTAAACAGGGGCTGGAGAGCCATCTGACGGAGAGGCTGATTCTGTGAAGGCAAAGGGGTGGCAGCTTACAGTGGATGAGCGAAAGGGTTGTGAGTGTCCTGCATAGTGCAGAGGGTTGGACTAGATGACCCATGAGGTACCTTCCAGCTCTATGATTCTATGATTCTATGCTATTGCTATTAATTTATATACCATCCTCCCTTGAGTCTCAGGGAGCTCTGCTGGAGCTCAGCATTTGATGATTTCAGCATCTGATATTTGCCGTTGCTTCATTTCCAAGGGGAACCGTGATGGTCTGCAGTTGATCAGAGTTCAGTAGGAATTTAGAGACCCACAAACTATTGAGAGTCTGATGAAAGAGGCTTTCAAAGCTTACACCACAAGGATCTTGTTGGCTTCTAGGGTTCTGTTCGATATGAATCTTGCCATTCTTTGATGATTTCCTGGAAGCGTTCTGAGGTCAATGTATGTGCTCTGTCTTTGTAAGGCTGGCATTTCGCTTTCTCCTTTCCAAATTACAAACCAATATGTGTGGCTGTACACATTCGCTACCTTCCCATGAAATATTTTATTGGAAGGAACAAATTGGGTGCTACAAGGAATTGTGTGCTGAAGGACGGTGGAAGTTAATTCATTTTAATTTTTAAAAAACTGTAAAACATTTACTGGATGATATAGAATTATAGAGTTGGAAGGGGCCATACAGGCCATCTAGTCCAACTCCCTGCTCAACGCAGGATCAGCCCTAAGCATCCTAAAGCATCCAAGAAAAGTGTGTATCCAACCTTTGCTTGAAGACCGCTAGTGAGGGGGAGCTCACCACCTCATTAGCCAGCCTATTCCACTGCTGAACTACTCTGAATGTGAAATTTCCCCCCCTGATATCTAGCCTATATCGTTGTACTTGTAGTTTAAACCCATTACTGCGTGTCCTCTCCTCTGCAGCCAATGAGCCATATATGATCATTTCACCTGCCCCCCCAAAATGGCCAGTGATGAGCCTAGAGGGGGTGGGAAGAGGAGGAGTGCTGAATGGGCTTGTCCACATCCTTGCTTCCTTACCATATTGTGCACCACTTCTGGAATTTCTCAAAGTCTGAAGGTTTCAGGGGTTTCTCAGTGGTTAAAAAGCTGAGAAAGGCTGTTCTAGATTTCAGACTCTGATGTCGATTTGGCTGGTGTTTTGAACTGGGAGGCCAGGGATTTGACACAGCTTTATATCTCAATCACAGGCCTGGTGGTACTGCTCTCTGTGTAAATAAAATTATAAAATTCCACACGTGTATATAATTTCTGCATGCCTAGGGGTCTTTTGGATGTGTCGTTTCTCTGATTTTTGTCACTGCTACTGGTCACAGACTTGACTGTTCTATGTGGTACAATGAAACGAAAGATGGAGAATTTTATCCCTTGTTATACTTATCCAGGATTAGGAGGCAGAGCGAATGTTGCCTGAGATCCCATTTCAAGGTTTTTTTTTTCCTATGGGGCACAGGTGAGAAAGACCAGATTGGAAATGCTTAATTCCGTCTCCTGAGGACAAAGGGCATAGAACAAGCGCTGAGAGATACATCACAGTCCCAATGGGCAACCGTGACCTTTTACCTCACCAAAGTCCTTTGCTCACAAAAGAAAAAGGTTCTTAGCAGGCCGAGGCTAGGAATCATGGGAGATCATGACCCGAAAGCTTCTGAGCTGTCTTTCAGAAGGAGCCTGGGCAGTTGGCTGGACTGTGTAGCAGGATTGTGTTCCATTTTCTGAAAAATTAGCCCAGAGAGAACATAGAACTGAACATGACAGGATGGAGTTCAGAAAAGAAGACGCATGAAGGAATGCAGTCAATAAGGTTGCTAAGTTGACAGCTGTAGGAAAATAGTGGTGGAATCCAGAAGAACAAGAGCCCCTGAAACCCTGGTTCCTTGGGCCCAAGCAGCAGAGGTTTAAATGGCTGGGGCCATTTAAATGGCTGGGGCCCTCCCCTTCCCACCCCCTCCAGATCCACCATTGGCCACTTTTGGAGGGGGCGGGCCAACCTGCTTAAAGGGGACAATTAATTAAAAAAAAAAGTTGGTAAATCCTGAATTAAAGTTTCAGAATAAGGTCTGGGAAATCTTTCCTATTCCTGCTTTGTCGTGAAGACTTGCAGTGCGACATTGGGAAGAAAGACGGCCCATCAAGACAGCTGAAGATTGGGGGTGGGTTGTGGGGAGGGATGAAAGCCTGCATTCAAAACCCATTTTGTTAAAGTGGGCTGCTTTGACACACTTGTATGAGTTGGGCCTGACCTTGAAATAGAGGCCGTATCCACCTGTGAGATGCATCATCTTTTACACAAGGCTAAGTCCCTCATCTTCACGTATCCAAGTGGAGATGCTGTTTTGAGATCCTGGCTTTTCCGCACGCATCGTCACTTGTCTACGCATAATCTCCCTGCAGAAGAAGAAAGTGCAATTTCCCTGCTGACTAGCTGTGATTAAGCGGGTGTCCCAGACTTTGGAAAGATTTCCCGGAGTTCTGCCGAAACCGCCGGTGGAAATTTGAAAACGGTGGGTGGCAAGAGGAGGGGGACAGCTGCCAAGCCAATGAAGACATGAAAGTGTCCGGAGTCTGAAAAGCACAGTTGCAGTTGGCTGAGAAACAGGAGGCTGGCCAAGGGCCAGAGGCAAATGGGTTTTTAAGAAGTCCCTGCTGAAAAGCTTGCCTCCCCCCCCCCCAGTTACAATGTACCCATGGCATTCTGTTTCTTCTCTGAACTGATTAATGTCTAGCTTGCAGAGTTTGCAATTGCTCAGTGAAAATTAGCCTGAACAGCTCAGCATTCAGAAAGCCAATAAACATGTTTCTAGTCCTCAAGAGGTGAAGAAAACCTTGCAGGATGTCCAGAACATTCCTAAAGAGAGAGACAGAGAGAGAGAGAGAGAGAGAGAGAGAGAGAGAGAGAGAAAGGGAAAGAGAAAGAGAAAGAGAAAGACACAAGAACATAAGAAGATAAGAAGAGTCCTGCTGGATCAGATCTATCTAGTCCAGCCTCCTGTCTCACACAGTGGCCAAACAATCCTCCTGTGGAGGATCAACAACAGGGTATGGAGGATGAGGCCTTCATAATAACATCAGAAAAGCCCTGCTGAATCAGACCAGTGGTGCATCTAGTCCAGCATCATGTCTCTCACAGGGGCCAACCAGCTCCTCTGGAGGGCCAACAACAGGGCATAGAGGCTGAGGCCATTATAAGAACATCGGGAGAGCCTTGCTGGATCAGACCAGCGGTCCATCTAGTTCAGCTTCCTACCTCACACAGGACCTTCTTTTGATGCTGCTTCCTGATTTAGAGGCTGCCTTGGAATGTATATGTAGAATTCATAGAGTTGGAAGGGACCTCACAATCCTATAACTATATGCAAGACACTCACAACCCTATCACTCATCCACTGTCACCTGCCACCCCCTTGAGCCATTACAGAATCAGCCTCTCTGTCAGAAGGCTATCCATCCTCTGTCCAAAGATGGAGAACCCACCACCTCCTGAGGAATCCTGTTCCCCTGAGGAACTGCCCTAACTGTCAGGAACTTCTTCCGGAGGTTCAGACAGAATTTCGTTTGAATTAATTTCATCCCAATGGATCTCATCAAAAGACTGCAGAGATCGGTTTCGCTGGAGAAAGGGGCTCTGTGGTACTGTAGCCCATTGGAGTTCCTATCCTTCCCAGGCTCCCCCCTCCCCCAATGTTCAAGAATTTCCCAACTTGAATCTGGCAGCCCTACCTCTCTATCCCCCACCAGTGTCCAGGGGGGACGGAACCCGGGGACCCTAATTATAATCAAAAAATTATCATAGTTGATCCCACTAGGGTCAAGTCACAGCATACCTAGATTAATGGTGTCAATCAAATCATCATTAGCCAATGTTGTCCTCATATTACAGGGATACCAGTCCCCAGGGAGGATCTGGAAATCCACTGGTTTTTCAGCTCATCTCTGGGTGGCAGAGATCAGTTTCCCTGGAGAAAATGGCTGCTTTGGAAGGTGGATTCCATAGTGTTATACTCCATGCAGGTTCCTCCCTACCCCAAATCCTGCTCACTCCCAGCTCCAGCCCCAAATTATCCAGATAGTTCCCAACCCAGAGGTGGCAACACTAGTCATATAACTTTGGGGGGAGGGGGGATGAAATCTGCTTTCCAACAGCTTAGAGGGGCCCCATCATTGTATCCATATCATCCATCCATCCATCCATCCATCCATCCATCCATCCATCCATCCATCCATCCATCCATCCATCCATCCATCCTCTATCCTCTGTCATCTAACCCAGTGGTCCCCAACCTTTTTATCACTGGGGACCACTCAATACCTTTTACTGAGACCCGGTGGGGGGGGTAGTTTACTCCTCTACTCTCAACCACTGCCCTAATACTGTCTGATCGCTATGGTAATGTTTAAACATCCCTTCAAAATATGATACAGACACGCCACAACAATGAAGTGTGTTGTAAAGGGCTGGGGGGAATGAAGTAAAGGGCTGGGGGGCGGGGGGGAGAAGGCGTCCTTCGGGGCCCACCTCCAATTAGTCAAAGGACCACATGTGGTCCGTAGCCCACAGGTTGGGGATCGCTAATCTAACCTATCAATTTGACTCTGGAAGTTCTTACCGACTTACAAGGCTATGCATTCAGCACCATGGTCAGCAATCTTCCAGCCCAATGCAGGCCAATTACCGATGGACGTTGTAAGTGTGCAAAGAGTGCCGTTCAAATTCAGATTTCATGCCTGGGAAGTGGGTGAGAGATCTGGAGAAACTGCCTGTGATTTATACAGGGAGGAATTAGCGGTTTTAAGAGCAAATTCAAATGCAAACAGGACCCCCTCCCCTCCCCTCCCCGCCATGCTTTGCTTTTGTTTTTCCTGCAATGACATTTTCAACCCAATAGTTTTTGGACAACAAGTAAGAGGATAACAGGGCAATGAGAAATTAAGCACGTCTGCTCCAAAGCACTCCTGCCAGATGGGTGCCAAATGAATTCATTGGCTTAAGCCAAGCCGGTCACGGATTGAAAGAAAGCCATCAATACCGGGGCCCTGTTTACAATTTCAGGAGGAGAAGTTTTAGGACTGCCTGTGACTTGGAGGAGCTGGGGTGGGGGAGTTCACAACATCTCCAAAGCCTGATTTCAGTTCAAGAAGGGGGCTATTGAAAAAGTGTCCAAAGGAGCTGGTTGGCCACTGTGTGAGATGGGAGGCTGGACTAGATGGACTATTGGTCTGAACCATCAGGGCTTTTCTGGTGTTCTTAGGTAGCTGTTTCAGCTCCAAAATCTCTATTTGATGTCATGCCACCCTTGTGCAAATATTTGTCATTTTCGTTGTCCTTATGTGAGTCTTCAAAGTTAAATTTGCGCAGTTCTGAATGCTATTTTCCCACCAGCGATGTATAAGTGGCGGATAAATGACATGTAGCAAGTAAGGGATATAAAATGTTACGAACATCGCATTAAAATAAGCAAATTAGAAATAGTCATGTTTAAAAAAACACCAATAAAGAAGACAAGAGTCATTGGAAAAGACGACAATGCTAGGAAAAGTTGAAGGCAGCAGGAAAAGAGGAAGATCCAACATGAGATGGGTTGACTCAGTCAAGGAAGCCATGGCCCTTAGTTTGCAAAATATGAGCAAGGCTGTTAACAATCGGATGTACTGGAGGACACAAAGTACCCTAAGCAAACACAATTTATTGATTATTATGCACTATTGTTTTCTGATTTTTCATGAGACACCTTGAGCATCTGGTACTACAAGGGTAGCATATAAGGGATGGGAACCTGTGTGGATTTCCAGGGGTGCAAGGGAAGGAGTGATTTTCACCTTTCTTCCGGTGGCAGATGAAAACATACCCCAGCATGATATTCATGGAAGATTGAGAACCTCTCATTCATAGCTTTGGGGAGTATGGGAGATCTTCTGTTCTCTTGCTTCAGGAAATACCCATTTGGACCCAGCTACAGTCGCATGGGGCAAATTCACACAGAACCCCCTAACCATTTGTAGAATGTTTTTGTGATTACTGCCGCTTCTCCTATAGCAGCTTTTGTTGTTGCACCCATGTCCTATGCTCAAGGTCCCAAAATTCTCTCCTATTCAGCCAGATTAAAGATCATTGCCTTAGAATGTAACAGATCTCTAGATGTTTCCACCACCATTTTTCAAAAAAGGGGACAAGGGAAAACATTTACACTAACATGGCTTAGCACATGCAAATGAGCAGAGGCCCAAATCATTCTTATTCATTTTACGAAATGTATATCTCACCTCCCAAAGGCCACCAAGGCAGGTAGCAAATTATAACATACAACCATTGAAACATTATAACATACAACCATTGAAACCAACCCCAAATGGAAAACCGATCATTAAAACCAGCAAAAAAACCCACAAAATCATGCACTGACAATTAGAACATTGGTCAGGAAGAAGGGATCGCAGAGGGAACACTAAGTGAAAGAGTGAGGTCTTCACTCGCTGGTAGAAGTTGAAAAAAGAAGGGCACAGACTAGGGTTGTTAGGTCCCTCCAGGCCACTGGCAGTAAATTTGGGAGTAGGGTTGCCAAATCCAGGGTGGGAAACTCCTGAAGCTTTGGGGATGAAGACTGGGAGGAACAGGGTACAATGGCACAAATTCCACCCTCAGTTTTCTCCAGGGGAACTAATCTCCATAGTTCCCCTGATAAGCCATAATTCTAGAGGATCTCCAGCTCCCACTTGTTGGCATCTCTAGGACAGATAAAATTCCTGGGAAGACATTTCCAGAGTTCTGGGGCCATGACCAAGTAGCCACTGCCCTTGGATCCCATCTTCCTAATCTCAGATTCAGATTGGTCGAAACGTGTAAAAGAGCTGTCAATCACCAAAGCAGAGTGGGTTGAACAAGCTCCATATGTGGAAATATATCCCCAGCAGTTATTCAATTCGACATCCAGCACTATTCATTATAGAACAGCCCCAAGGAGCCACCAAAGACCGAATCCTGGCCTCGTCGAAGTGCTCTGCAAAGAGGCCGAGGTCAAAAGCCGGAGCTACCCACCCCTGATGAAACGGATAGCCGATAATCAGTCAAAATAGATGCATGATGCCCTGGTTAGGGGTGAGAATCCATTACATCATCCATTGCATTTGGGAGCAGAGAGACTTTTAGTGCGGTTAAGTGGGCCCAGCGGTCAACGCTTGGCTTTTATGAATTGCCTGAAAGGCACAAGGTGGAAATTCTAATTGGGCAATTAGAGGGAACTGCTAAGAGGGGAAGATCTGCACTTGGCCTGAAGAGGCGAAGGCAATGGCTGAGCTAGCCTGTGGACAGCTGAGCTGGATTCCGGGTCACCAGAGGCTAGGGGGGAAAGGCAAAAGCGTTATTTACCAGGGCAGAGCTTGACAAAAAGCTTTACGGGAGAGGTATGCTTCAGGGATACAAGAAGCCTTATTAGTGAAGGACGATTTAAAAGCTCAGTGGGCTTCAAATGTAGAGAAGTCACTGGGGGAAAAGTTCATAGGAGAGCTATTGTATCAAAAAACACCTAGCCAGTGAGAGTTACTGCTTGCCCACTGCCATGGAATTATAATCAGAATGCCCTCTCCCCTTCTGTCCTCTCCCTTTCCCTGCCGGGGGAAACTAGAATCAGGATAGGAAATGTTATGTCTGCCAAATCCAGTAAGTTGAAAGTGAAACTGACCAATAGTGTGCGCTGGTGGGAAGATCTGTTGTGGGGCTTTTGTATATGCAGGGGTTGGCTGTGGGGTTCTTTCCTTCAGTTCTGCTTTCGTGGTGTGCCATGTTGGGGTCCTAATAAAGACCTTAAATCAGCGGTCCCCAACCCCTGGGCCAGAGACCGGTACCGGTCTATGGATCAGTTGGTACCGGGCCGCAGCTCCTCCTCCTCCTCCTCCCCGGTTGCTGCCTCGGGGGCTGCCCTGCCACTCTGCCACTGGCTCACCTTTGGTGCTCTCCAGCGGCCACCATGGCTGGGGCTCCCCCTTGGCGTGGCACTGCACAACTGCTGCTGGCAGAGCCCCCTAGCAGGTGGCGGGAAGACAGCGGGGCCAGCGGGAAAGCAAGCGGAGCAGGGCTTCAGTCAGCAGCAGCGACGTCCCTCGGCAAAAGACTACTCTTCTCCCGGCCTCAGTAAAATTGTCAAGTGTTGACCGGTTCCCGGTGATAAAAAGGTTGGGGACCACTGCCTTAAATTAGTTCCAGTTGCTGCCCTGAACCCATGGATTTAACAGGAAACAACGGTTTAATCCCACTCATTTAACTACGTATTGTTTTATGGTAATGCTTTATGATTTTAATCTTTGTATAAATGGCTTAGAATACTACCTCCCACCATAAGTTGGGACGGTTCAAGGGGGGGGTGTGAATCCAATTGATATTCCACCACCCAGCCTCAACCAAATGCCTTGTGGAAGAGCTTCATCTTCCAGGCCCTGAGCTCTATCAAGGCCCTCAGCTCTTCTGGGAGCTCAATCCGCCATGTTGGGGCCAGGATCCCAAAGTCCTTGGCTGTGGTTGAGGCCAGACAGACCTCTCTTGGGCCACGGACCGCTAGCCTGTTTAGATTCACAGAGCATAACGTTCTAAGGAGATATGTGATCCCCCAAGTATGCTGGACCCAGACTGCGAATTGCCATAAGGTCAAAACCAAACCCTTAAACTTGATCCGGAACACAACCAGCAGCCAGTGCAGCTACCACAGCACAGGCTGGACATGGGCCCTCCATGATGTTCTGGTGAGGACCGTCACAGCCACATATTGTATCAGCTGCAACTTCCGGGTCAAGGATAAGGTCAAGTCAGTGTAGAGCGAGTTGTAGAAGTTTAGCCTGGGGGGGAAGGCCTCAGCCTCTCTGCCCTGTCATTGGCCCTCCAAAAGAACTGTTTGGCCACTGTGTGAGGCAGGATGCTGAACTAGGTGGACCCCCAGTGTGATCCAGTGGGGTTCTACCATTCTAACATTCAGTTTTCAGGAGATAGCAACCGGTGACTTAATACCCTTTATTCGCAGCACTGAGACACTGATTTACAGCACTGACCCCTGCAGTGCTGGCTTGTAGCAGCACAGGGCCACTCAGTTTGGCTAACACCAGGCTATTTTCACTTCCCAGTCTACTGCTTCCCTTCATTCATCGCTTTCACATCTTACTGTTGCAGAAGTCAACCATTAGATCCTTGACTGTTACTCTCCCTGCCAAAACACTGCAATATTTACCCAAGGACATCGAAAACAGACTTCCTCTTACAGGCCACATCGTCTAGACTAGCCCAAGGTGAACCTGGATGGGAGGCCTCCCATTACAGCCATATCTGTCATTTTCAGAGCCCAAATGTTTCCCTGTGCCTGAGTTAGTTACGATGCTTTGGCACATAACGGATGCTCCAGGGAACCATAGGAATGTCGTTACTTGGTTCAAGGTGACCGGATCTAAAGATGTCTCTTTTTTAGCAGTTTCCGTCAGGGTGCGGGTTGAAACAAGCCTGCTTGAGGGAAATGAGGCAGGATATTCCTGCCTAGGGTTGCCAGGCCCTGGCCAGATGCAGAGTGACATCACTTCCAACCGGAAGTGACAAAGGGTGGCTCTAGGAATCTCTGGATACTCAATGGTTTTACCATACCGTTTCAGGTACCTCGTACATACAGTTGATACATCCTCTCTACCTAGTGAAACACAACACAGAAAGCCATATGCATGTCCAGTTGGACTTTTTGGAACTTTTTTTGGGGAAGCCTTCTTTTGCCTGTGTGGTTAGAGGAAGGAAGGAACACTTCCCAACTGACCCTTCCATTTCGATAGGGCGGTCCGAAAATGGCTTCTTTTGGGTTTTGCTTTTTCTAATCTTTTGGTGTTGCCAGTGTTTTCCTTTTACCAGCTTTCCTGGAGTTGCCCTCATTTTTTGTGACACGTTAATGTTTTAGACTTCTGTTATAAAAAAATAATCAGGTTAACAGTCA
The DNA here is from genome assembly GCF_049243985.1 of Paroedura picta. Lineage (NCBI taxonomy): Eukaryota > Metazoa > Chordata > Lepidosauria > Squamata > Gekkonidae > Paroedura > Paroedura picta. The sequence continues at coordinate 14,216,877 of NC_135375.1, forward strand.
ATGAGCTGAGGCAGATTTGACAGGAGATTTGACAGCAAATGGCACACAGTACAAGTTCTGTGTATTTGAAGTGCAGAAGAGGGATGTATGCTTGAAGCACAGATTTTTGTGCTGAAATGGGGAGAACTCAAAATGAGGCATCAAAATGAGAGACAGCTTGGTGTTGTGGTTAAGAATATGGAGAGCCAGGTTTGGTTCCCCACTCCTCCTCCACATGCAGCCAGCTGCGTGAATTGGTCTAGTCACAGTCCTGTTAGAGCTGTTCTCACAGAGCAGTTCTGTTAGAGCCCTCTCCGCCCCACTTACCTCACAGAGCGTCTGTTGTGGGGAGAGGAAGGGACGGTGATTGTAAGCCACTTTGAGACGTCTTCGGGCAGTGAAAAGTGGGGTATAAAAAGTGCTTGTATATATATCTGGCTTTTGGGGAGTGGCATCATCTGGGCATGGAATTGGGGTCCCTGTGGGTGGGCAGTTAGTTGTGCATTTCCTTCATTCTGCAGGGGGTTGGACTAGATGACCCTGGAGGTCCCTTCTACGATCTAGGGGTCCTACTAAACCAGGGTTCCTCAACCAGCATTTCGTGAAACTCTAGGATTTCTTGGCAGCCCCGGAAGAGTTTCCTGAATACATTTTTAAAATTTGTTAAACATTTATCCTGTGTTAGGACCATATATGGCCATGTCACCGCACCCTTCCTCCCGAAATGGCTGATGATGGGCCTGGAGCGGATGGGAAGGGGAGGAATGCCGGGTGGGCTAGCACACAGCTCTGCTTCCCAACCATATTCTACACTATTGCACCACTTCTGGGGTTTCTCGAAGCCTGAAGAAGCTTTCAGGGGTTTCTCAGTGATGATAAGTTGAGAAAGGCTGTTTTAAATCAAGGACCTGGGGTGCGGGACACTGCAGTTGCTGTGATTTCAGACAGCATATGCAGGAAGAGGTGGATCCCTCACAGTTCCTCTCTGAGAGGGCTATCGGGCAAAAAGTGAAGCTATGTACACATGAAGATCCTTGAACCATCAATGTCAGTATTGTCGACTCAGGCTGGCAGAGGCCCTCCAAGGTGTCAGGCAGTTGTCCTTAACATCACTTACAACCTGGCCCTTTGAACTGGACGTGCCAGCAATTGAACCTGGGACCGTCGTCATGCTGTGCAGATGCTCTCCCACTGAGCCACAGCCCCCTCTCTACCTAAGCAGCTACCTTATACTGAATCACACTGCTGGCCCATCAAGGTGGCCCATCAGAGTAATTCAGGGTATTAGAGACCGAGGCCATAAGAACATCAGAAGAGCCCCACTGGATGAGACCAGTGGTCCACCTAGTTCAGCATCCTGTCTCATGCAATGGCCAACCAGTTCCTATGGACAGTCAATGGCGGGGCATAGAGCCAAGGCCTTCATAAGAACATTAGAGCCCTGCTGGATGAGACCAGAGGTCCATCCAGTCCAGCATTCTGTCTCACACAGGGGCCGACCAGTTCCTCTGGAGGGCCAATGACAGGGCAGAGAGGCTGAGGCCTTCATAAGAACATAAGAGCCCTGCTGGGTCAGACCAGGGGTCCATCCAGTCCAGCATTCTGTCTCACACAGGGGCCAACCAGTTCCTCTGGAGGGCCAACGACAGGGCAGAGGGGTCAAGGCCTTCGTAAGAACATCAGAAGAGCCCTGCTGGATGAGACCAGTGGTCCACCCAGTCCAGCATCCTGCCAACCAGTTCCTCTGCTTGCTGGATTAGGAGCTGCTTCAGAGCAGTCCAAGAAGCATTACCCATTCAGCCACAGCTACTTTCACCCTGGGGGGATCCTTGGCCTGCAGCCTCCTAGCATTTTGTGATGCACGACAGCCATTTTGTGGTGATGCCCACTCCCCTGCCTCAGAGCCCACGCACCCACCAAGCTTGGAGCCCTGTGCCATATGGTGGCATGGGCAGCCTGCCAGCAAGCAGCCTTTCATGCCCACAGATGGCTAAGCTACTTCCTTTCTCCCCGACCTCTTTCGGAGGGGGGTGGGGAGAAGCACTGAATCATGTTGATTCGTTCTGTAGTGTCGATTCAGTCCACAGGGCCTTTGGAGAGGGCCATGAAAGATGACAAGAGCCGTCGTCAAAGCCAAGAAATAAATCCAGCCGAGCTCAGTATGCCGTCTCCGAAAAGAGACCGGGCCCAGGGAAAGCGAGATGGATGAGCCAACTATGAGCTTGGTGCTAATGCCCCGTCGTCACCAAGACGGAGTGAACTTGGTAACGTCAGCATGGCTGGTTTTGCTCTGTCTCACCAAGGTCGCATCCTCTCCGCTTGGGAAAGAGAAGGACCGTCCCCTTAAGGGGCTGGTTTGGTTTGATCGACATTTAAATAACAGCAGAGGGAACGGAGTCTGCGCAGCATCTGGCAGCCTGGTGCCGAACGTGGCCGTAAAAGAGATCCACCAGAACCAGGAGGGTGAACCAGCTGATTTCTTCGGCATCCTTTTGGTTCAGCTGTTGATTCTCACGCTGCTCTTCTTTACTAGCACTTGCGGGCTGCAAAGGGCCTGGAGCAGACAGAACTGTGCTCCTTCTTGGCACCTCCAGTCTAGTCTCGATGTCACTCCAGTGTGGATCCAGTGTGGTTTCCAAGGATTAGCCCCAGTAAGCCAGGACATGTTGCCCATTCTTTCAACTTGGAGAGTGTGGTATAGTGGTTAAGAGCATCAGCCTCTAATCTGGAGCACCGAATTTGGTTCCCCACTCCTCTACATGCAGCCAGCTGGGTGACCTTGGGCTAGTCACAGTTCTTCTAGAGATGCTCTCAGACATCAGTTTTCTTGGAGCTCTCTCAGCCTCACCAACCTCACAGGGCATCTGTAGTGGGGAGGGGAAGGCAATGGAATGGTAATTGTAAGCTGCTTTGGGACTCCTTTGGGTAGTGAAAAGCAGGGTATAAAAACAGTTCTCCTCCTCTCCCTCCTTTTTAAGGGGCTTCCATCTCATCCAAAGCATTCTGAGAATCAGCTCTCCATTGTCCGGCTTTGAGACAAAGGAACCCCTATCGAGGGAGTTGGCTAATATATTTTCAAAGATATTTCTGCTGAAGCTGTTTGTGTGTGTGTGTGTGTGTGTGTGTGTGTAGCTGTGTAGGTGGTCTCTGCTGTGGTAGTTGAGGGTTTGCATGTCACATTTTGAATTCTGTCAACGAACGGTAGGCATGAGGGAAGAAAAAAATAAAATATGGCTCCAAAGAAAATATTATGGAGAGCACATTTGGGCATTAGGAAGAAAGTACAGGGGAAAAGCAGAAAAAGCATCCAGCTGCCTCCTCCTTATGAACCTGTGGCTTATAAGGTCATATGAGGCATGCATGTAAGTCCCATTTACTCTCATTGGAAAGGGAAGAGGGGAGTGGGCTGCCCCCTGGCACATTTCTCGAAAAGATCTGGTTCCCTTGCTTATGTCCGGGGTTTGCGTGAGCAGCAGGCTTATCAGCAGGGACCTGGCGAACGACAAATGAAGCGCAGGGCTGTTGCTCAAAGTGGACCCAGAGAAGCAGAAATGATCTTTAAAAGGGTTGCAGGAAGGAAAAACGTGAGGCCCTGTAGTCCGTGGATGCCAGGCTGGATCTCGTCGGGGTAACCCAAGATAAAATCGCAAAGAGAGAGAATGTAAAATTGTAAAGAGAGCCAGTTTGGTGTAGTGGTTAGGAGTGCGGACTTCTAATCTGGCATGCCGGGTTCGATTCTGCACTCCCCCACATGCAGCCAGCTGGGTGACCTTGGGCTCGCCACGGCACTGATAAATCTGTTCTGACTGAGCAGTGATATCTGTGCTCTCTCGGCCTCACCCGCCTTACAGGGTGTCTGTTGTGGGGAGAGGAATGGGAAGGCGACTGTAAGCTGCTTTGAGCCTCCTTCGGGTAGGGAAAAGCGGCATCTAAGAACCAACTCTTCTTCTTCTTCAGTAATATCAGGGCTCTCTCAGCCTCTCCTCCCTCACAGGGTGTCTGTTGTGGGGAGAGGAAAGGGAAGGCGACTGTAAGCCACTTTGAGCCTCCTTTGGGTAGAGAAAAGCAGCATATGAATCAACTCTTCTTCAATGTGAGGGATTGATTTTAAACACAAATAACTTTATGGTGGACACAAGGAAATTAAAAGAAATAGAAACAATTAGGGCAGTTAGTTTGAGGATGATGTATCTTCAGGAGGGAGACCAATGTTGTCTTGGTGTAAATTTCCTGGCCTCAGTCACATCTGTCTTGCTAGGCCAGTGGTTCTCGACCTGGGAGTCAGGATCCCTTTGGGGGGTTGAACGGCCCTTTCACAGGGGTCATGGCAGGGCAAGTTGCTTGGCCAGGGGGGCGCCATCTACACAACAGCCTTGTGGAGTAGATCGAGATAAAGCGTTTGTCTGTCTGGAGCAGCAGAAAAGAGCAAGATCGGCATGGTGGGGCAAGAGGCAGAACAACTGAGAAACCCCGGAAAAAACCCAATTTATGTAAAATCCTGAACCAGGGATCTTCACGCCATTGGTCAGTTTCGGTTTAATTCCTGTGAAAGAACCTTTACATAATTTCTGGTTGGGGGTCAGCACAACATGAGGAACTGTATTAAAGGGTCATGGCATTAGGAAGGTTGAGAACCACTGTGCTAGATGTTTGGAAGGAAAACACTGAAGGGTTAAAAAAAGAAAAAAAAGAAGCTGCTTTTAAGCCCACAGCTGCTGGGTGGAAATCCTTTGTTAAAATGATCCCCTGCTAATAGTTGGAGATGAGGTTCTCAGTGGGAGTTAATGGGGAGGAGATGCCCACCTCCCTCGTGGCAATTAATTAGCAGTATGGGGGTCTTAGAGAGCAGGGCTCTACAGAGAGAAAAGGGTTGCAGTTTTGGTTTTGGGGAGGGGGCAGAGAGAGACCTAGAAATGGTCTTCCCCTCTTAAGGCACCTTTTAAAATGCAAAGAATACTGTTATCCTTGGAAGAGCAGACTCTTGACGCAGCATCCTTGCTCCTCCCCATTTCCTTTTTAAGGGGAAAATACAGTTCAAACTAATTACAAAGATGATCTGACTCCACTAGTAACAAGAGAAAGAAATCGTACTTACAAAAAAATCGAAGCACATCTTGCATGAAATACTCATGCCGGTTCATTTCACTTATCGTGAGCCGATTAGCTTCAAAAAGATTAACTTGCAGCAGCTCCAACAGAATGAATTTAGGTCCCAATTGAAGATGAAAACGGAGAAGAAAAGCAAGGGTCGAAGTCACTGGACATCTAAGAGGGTGAGGCCTCTTTCCCCTGCTGCAATTGCTTATGGTGGTTACCCCCCAAAGCATCCCTCCCTTCTCAGCGTGCAAATTGCAAACCTCACATGACTTACTCATGAGTAAACATTCCCAGGGCAGAGAATTTCCTGGCTGCCCTGGATCCCAGAGGGCCAGCAGGGGGGCATTTCTGGGACCTCACAGCCCCCCCCCTCCAGAAGGCATGCAGATGCTGCACCAGGAGATTGGCGGCAGGGCATGCTCTAGTTGGGGGAATATTTCCAGGGGGAGGGGAGCAATCAGATAGGGAGTGATTGGCCCTCATTGGCAGAGTGCGTGCTCTCTCTCTCTCTCTGTTGGCAGCACATCCCCAGGAAGGGCCAATCAGGTAGGGAGTGAGTTGTCTGCATGCAATTTGAACTGATTGGCCCTCATTGGCAGAGTGCAATTTGAAAGATCATTGGCAGAGTGCTCTCTATTGGCAGCACATCCCCAGGAAGGGCCAATCAAGTAGGGAATGAGTTGTCTGCATGCAATTTGAACTGATTGGCCCTCATTGGCAGAGTGCAATTTGAAATGATAATTGGCAGAGTGCTCTCTTGCTATTGGCAGCACATCCCCAGGAAGGGCCAATCACGTAGGGAATGAGTTATCAACTTGAGCTTCATTATGTTTAGTGCTAGTGCTGATTCTGTTATATTGACAAAAATAGTGCCAGTCATTCAAGAACATAAGTTTCTACCCCAGCTAAGCAGAAGCATAATGATGGGACCAGCCTCTTCATTTCCCTTGATCAAGCCAACAGCGAAACGTGAGGAAGGGGAGTCATACTTGGGAGATAAATAAGAATTGTGGGGATTAATTGTTATCTGGCCATGAAGAACAACCGAGATCTGATCCAGCAGAGATCAAGGTTCTCGCAGCCTGGGACTGTGCCGGAGATGAAAGCGGGGAAGGAAGTGACTGGGAGCACAGCTAATGAGGGAGAACAGGGCTGAGTTTGGACTCTGGTCGGTGAGGAGCTGCAAGGGTGTGAAATTGATTTTGGGGGCTGCTGCTGATTTAAACGTTCCAACGGCCCGCCTGGGGAAGAGGCTGCAGCGCCCTGCTGTTCATTTGCACGTCGCCAGACAGCCGAAAACGCTGCCTGGGCTGCAAGGAATCTGGGTGTGCATCAAAGCATTCGTTTGTTCAGGGCAGTGTGGCCAAGAGAAGGGAGATGGGGAACTTTTGTGCCTTTCAACGGTTGTGTAGTCTAAGCTTTTTTGAGAGGGGTTTGTGGCACAAGGAAGTGAGAAGCTCCGTTTCCTGCAGTTTCTTTTACAATTTCCTTTTCCGTGCAAGCATGTGGGAATTTTGAGACTGGCATGCTACTGGTACCTGAGAGGCAGAGTGGCATAGTGGTTAAGAACAGTGGCTTCTAATTCGGTGCACCAGGTTTGATTCCCCCCCACTCCTCCACATGCAGTCAGCTAGGTGAACTTGGGCTGGTCACAGCACTGATAGGGCTGTTCTCTCAGAGCAGTCCTGTCAGAGCTCTCTCGACCTCATCTACCTCATAGGGTGTCTGTTGATGGGAGAAGAAAGGAAGATGATTGGAAGCTGCTTTGAGACTCCTTTGGGGAGAGAAAAGTGGCATACAAGAACCAACTCTTCTTCTTCTTCTTCTTCTTCTTCTTCTTCTTCTTCTTCTTCTTCTTCTTCTTCTTCTTCTTCTTCTTCTTCAGTAATATCAGGGCTCTCTCAACCTCACCTCCCTCACAGGGTGTCTGTTGTGGGGAGAGGAAAGGGAAGGCAAGTGTAAGCCACTTTGAGACTCCTTTGGGTAGAGAAGAGCAGCATATAAGAACCAACACTTCTCGCTTCTACCTTGGCAAAACAGGGAATGCTAAGGCCATGAACAAATGGCGATACTTCAACTTCAGGAGAAACTCTATTGCAATGAAGTTGATTTACCACAGAGTTTTGACCCCAAACCAGAGTATCCCCCAAATGACCCCAGTGTGCCATCACTTCAGGGTGATGTCAGCACACGGGATGCTCTTTCTGGTCCTAGGAGGGCAAGTGGCAGGCGAGGATTGCCACAAAGCTGGTTGATTTTTTGGGGGGGGGGTCCCCAAAGTGTGTGTGTGTGTGTGGGGGGGAGCCATATCAAAATGGAGCTTTCTGTGGCCCCAGTGGGAGCCTGGCAACCCGAGTCTAACTCCAGGTTGAACAGGTGCAGGGTTGCGGGAGATGAGATTGCCAGCTTCCATCTTGTTGCATGCCCTACCAGGAATGGCCCTCTGGACTTGAGATGGTGTCAGTTCCCATGGCTTGGCCTATGGGAATCCTATTGTCTAGTTTGGCCTTTAGAGACTGAAGTATAGAACTATAGAGTTGGAAGGGGCTGTACAGGGTTCATCCCCCTACTCAGTACAGGATAAGCCTCAAGCATCCAGGATAAGGATCTGTCCAGCTGCTGCTTGAAGACCGCCAGTGAAGGGGAGCTCCCCACCTCCTTAGGCAGCCCGTTCCAATGCTGAATTACTCTGATGGTGATCCCCCCTCCCCATATCTAGCCAGTACCGTTCTATACATAATTTATCATAGAATCATAGAGTTGGAAGGGGCCATACAGGCCATCTAGTCCAACCCCCTGCTCAACGCAGGATTAGCCCTAAGCATCCTAAAGCATCCAAGAAAAGTGTGTATCCAACCTTTGCTTGAAGACTGCCAGTGAGGGGGAGCTCACCACCTCTTTGGCAGCCTATTCCACTGCTGAACTACTCTGACTGTGAAAAACTTTTTCCTGATATCTAGCCTATATCGTTGTACTTGAAGTTTAAACCCATTACTGCGTGTCCTCTCCTCTGCAGCCAGCAGAAACAGCATCCTGCCCTCCTCCAAGTGACAACCTTTCAAATACTTAAAGAGGACTATCATGTCCCCTCTCAACCTCCTTTTCCTCCAGGCTGAACATTCCCAAGTCCCTCAACCTATCTTCATAGGGCTTGGTCCCTTGGCCCCAGATCATCTTCGTCGCTCTCCTCTGTACCCTTTCAATTAAAGCCATTAAAGCCATTACTGCGTGTCTTCTCCTCTGCTGCCGAAAGGAACCATTCCCTGCCCTCTTCCAAGTGATGGCCTTTCAGATACTTAAGGAAAGCAATCATGTAAATGACCAAAGTAGGATTTGTAAGGTCCACAAGTTCTGCCTCAAACATACTCTCTGCCCACAAACAATTTTCTCAGTTTCCCTAGTGCAATATGAGAGGCTAATACTGGTCTACCTTATAAGACTGTTGTAAAGATGGCAGCAAGATGCTGTGCGTGCAGGACTAGGAACACTGCAAACATTATATAACACTGAAGCCTTTCTCATTCAAAATGCCTGCGTTTGACGCTGCCGTGGCTCTCTACTTCCCTAACAACACCCTGGGCCAGAAATTCAGTTCCAAACGCTATCTGTCGAACGGTTTGCTCTCCTCGGGCGCCTGCTCCCATTAGAATCCAGGAAGTTAACGCTGTTTATCACCTCCGCCAAAGTTTGCAACGGCTGATGTCTCACGGTAAGGCAGTTTCTAAGGAAACCATGAACCAAATCATCGAAAGCTTTCAAAGGTCAGAAAGAACACCTGAAACCAGGCCTGGGAGCTAATTGCCTTATCCCCCGGGGTGGGCGTGGGGGTGGGGAGGAGGGATTCCTCTTGTCAAAGCGGGTTTGGAAGCACAGGCTGGCATCCCCACAGATGGGGCCACCTGAGGGAAGGTGGAGGGAAAGTTTGATCATGCCTCCCGCCCCCTCCAAGGGCTTGGCCATCTGGCTCCTGATACAACCCGGATGCTAGGAGCCAAGCTCATTAGGCAGTTCTGCGGTGTGCATGATGGATAGAGCAGGGATTTCCAGCCACAGAACCCGGGGGTTACGCAAGAACTTCCCAGGGGTTACGTGACCTTTCTCAGAAGTTCTCAGGGAGGGGCTGCTGACATCACTAGTAGGTGTAGTCAACCTGTGGTCCTCCAGATGTGCATGGACTACACTTCCCATGAGCCCCTGCCAGCAAATGCTGGCAGGGGCTCCTGGGAATTGTAGTCCATGGACATCTGGAGGACCACAGGTTGACTACACCTGATCTACAGGCCTCATCTCTTTCTTCACAACAGAAATGGCAAATGGCGGATGAATTGATCGACTGGCTCCTAAATCTTACTTCCGCGCCCCCTTCTCTGGAGGGGCATGCCACCAATTTTGGGGTTGCTCAAAGCCTGAAAAAAAAAATCTCAGGGATTCCTCCGTGGTCAGAAGGTTGAAAAAGGCTGGTGTAGAGGGTTACACTTGGACTTGGGGAACCTGGGTTCTAGTCCCCTCGCTGCCGGGGTCTGACCTGGAGAAGCAGAGAGAGTCAGGCCCACCGATAAGACTCTTGGGCACTTGTTCAGCTTGTCGTCCTCTGACAATGGCAGGCCTACTGCTGTCAGGGGGCATCAGGGTGGAGGGGAAACAGGTGCTGGGCTGAAGAAAAGGGGAACGTTCCCTCCGAAAGGAGCCCTGCTGCAGTCGGCTGAGTTTCAACGTACAAAGGAGAAGAGCTCAAAGAATAAATAGCTTTATTGAGAAGAGAAACAATTATGTGAAGAGGGAGAAGAGAGGTTGTCCTAACAGCCTAACTGAAACCGGTATAGACATTTAATAAATAAATAAATAATAATAACAATTAGGAGGAGGAGGAGGAGAAGGAGGAGAGAGATAGTCCTATACGTTGTTCCTAGTTATCTCTTTTCTAAACTGAGAAGTCCCAGACCCTCCAGCCCGTTCCTCCTAGGGACGGGGCTCCGACCCCCAAACCGTCTTGGTTGTCCTCTGTACTTTCCCCAGCTCTGCAGTGTCCCTTTTGGAGACACGGGGACCAGAGCTGTATTCCCAATGAGGCTGCCCCATGGACCTATGCAGGGGCGTTACAATATTGGCCGCTTTATTCTCAATCTATTTCCTAACAGAGATTTGCCTGTGCAGAACACACAGTTGACGCTTTCATTGAGCTCTCCGCTGTGACTCCAGTGTACAAATCTTTCATTGTGGAAGGAAGGAAGGAAGGAGGGGGGGGAACACACCATTAGAGGCAGGCAAGCTGCGCTCATTTATTTCGTCTAAAATTAGTCTAAATGATCCATCAAGGTTATGCATAATGCGTGGAAGCAATCACAGTATTATAAAGCTCTGCGGTGCAGAGGAGGGCAAAGAAGGTCTCAAGCAGAATGAGTTTTGCTAAGGGGACATGCCGTAGATCAGTGCATTAATTTATCAGCCTTGTTTCCCAAGACTCGGGAGAACTGGGAGCTGGCCTACGTCTAGAAGGTATTCCATTTGTAGCCATGGCTCATTACCTACTGCTGAGGGTTGTTAAGAAAAATTCCCTTGAATAGTTGTGGCGGATTTCCTGCCTTGTATGGGGGGCTGGGACTAGATGACACTGGAGGTCCCTTCCAATTCTGTGATTCCTCTTTGCCCACTTCCCCCCTGGGACCCCAAAGGAGTTTAATCTTCTTTTCAGGAATTGGCTAAGATCTTATTTCATGTTTTCCTCTTTTTTCTCCCCTCAAACGACAAAAAATCATGTTTGAGTTTTGGAGCATCATTAGGCAGAAATTCACCTGGTGTGGTCTCAGAAATCGGAAGGGTGTCTTGAAGAGTGGCTTGTCCTACTGCTGGGGTCCTGATGATTCGGGCTCCAAGTCATGTTCAAGCAGAGCAGTGGGAGTGAAAATGAAGAAAAAAGCGGTGCTGTAACAACACTCTGATGTCACTTCCTGTTACAGAAGTGGTGGTGTTCTGGTGACACTCTAGGGATTTCCCAAATCTTGATGGTACCTAAAAGTATGTAATAAGAACTGTGTGGTGTGGTGAAATGGACAAGAGTGGTGGATTCTAATCTGGAGAACCAGGTTTGCTCCCCCACTCCTCCACCTGAATCCAGCTGGGTGGCCTTAAGGCTTAGGGCACCCACAGTTCTCCCAGAGCTCTCTCAGTCCTACTTGCCTCACAACGTGCTTGTTGCAGGGAGAGAAAGGGAAGGAGACTATAAGCTGCTTAGAGACAGATAGAGGACTGATGGGTGACTTTGGGCCAGTTCCAGTTCTGACAGAGCTCTCTCAGCCCTCAGAGCTCCTTTACCTACCTCACAGGGTGTCTGTTGTAGGGAGAGGAAGGGAAGGTGATTGTAAGCGGCTTTGAGACTCCTTCAGGTAGAGAAAAGCAGGTTTTAAAACCAAATTCTTCTTCTTCTCATGTCATGTGCTCCCTGCCCCTGAAAGATTCCAGCTGGCAATGTTGATTTTCAACTATTGGGTTTTTTTTCATGTTCTGAAGCTGAGAAAAGCACTAAAGGACTGCCATGAAGAAGATTGGTGGCTATCATAGCAATTTCTCAGTGTGTGAAAGTCAGAGATTTGCTATGGGGCAACAAAGTGAAACCAACTCTGCTCTGTGATATCCTCTAGATCAGGGGTAGTCAAACTGCGGCCCTCCAGATGTCCATGGACTACAATTCCCAGGAGCCCCCTGCCAGCGTTCGCTGGCAGGGGGCTCCTGGGAATTGTAGTCCATGGACATCTGGAGGGCTGCAGTTTGACTACCCCTGCTCTAGATGGCCTGTATGGCTTCGGCCAACTCTAGGATTCTATGTTTAAACCTATATGACTACTACTGCCGGTCTCCGCAGCTGTGTGCTGGGAAAAGCTATCCCTGTTGAATTTCCTTGCCCTGTTGAATATCTGGAAGAACAGATGAACCTGTTCTCATAAAACAAACAAACAAAACAACCCAACCCAACCCAACCCTCCCCTCTCCAGCAACTTTGATTTTGCCTTCACCAGGGTGACTGAACGCGAAGGAAATCCTTTTCCATTTTGGCTGCACAAAAGAGAGAATTGCAAATGATAAATACAGATGACAGGAATAGAAAGCAGAAGGAAAAGGAGCCAGGTAAGCACAAATAAAGGAAGAGGGTGACAGAGGCTGCAGTCTCTTCTCTCCCCCGCTTTCTATATGACAAGCTGCAATCAGTAAAAATGTTCTGTGCAAATTTTAATGGTGCTGGAGTTTCAAAATTCAGGACAGGAAACTCAGGATTATGCCCCAGGTAGCAGATCCCTCTTGGGACGCTGCTCCCCTCAGATGTAGTCACTAAAAGCACACAACTCAGCATGAATTCCATGGTGCCAGCTGTCACTCAGCCCTTGACCCCCCGCTCTGCCCCCGCACAGCGAACAAAGCCCAGACCAAGAGAATTCATGTCTGGGGCAATGATGTTAAAAAGGTGGAGCTCCAAATCTGTGTTTTGACTGGGATGGTGTCAGGTTTTTTAAAAAGACAGGTGACAAAAACGGGAATTTTCCATTCCCAAGCAAGGAAACAGTCAATAAAACCAGGATCCTTATACATATATTAATATCGGAGACCCAGTGTGGTGTAGTGTTTAAGAATGGCAGACTCTAATTAACAGAACCGGGTTTGATCCCTTGCTTCTCCACCTGAAGCCTGCTGGGTGACCATGAACCAGACCCAGTTCTCTCTCTCATAGAAGAAGAAGAGTTGATTTTATACCATGCTTTTCACTGCCTGAAGGAGTCTCAGAGTGGCTTTCAATCACCTTCCAGGTCACCCAGCTGGCTGCATATTGAAGAGGACTGGGGAATCAAACTGGCTCATCAGTTAGATGCCACTGCTCTTAACTACTACACCACACTGGCTCCTAGCTCCTCCGCCCCTCCTTAAGCCTTGTGGACCCTGGGACAGGGGCTTCCATTCTGTCATAGAAGAAGAAGAAGAAGAAGAGTTGGTTCTTCAATGCCGCTTTTCTCTACTAAAGGAGTCTCAAAGCGGCTTATGTTCACCTTCCCTTTTATCTCCCCACAACAGACACCCTGTGAGGTGGGTGAGGTTGAGAGAGGCCTGATATTATTGCTCGGTCAGAAGAGCTTTATCAGTTCTGTGGCGAGCCCAAGGTCAGCCAGCTGGCTGCATGTGGGGGAGTGTGCAATCAAACCCGGCTCACCAGATTAGAAGTCTGCTCTCCTAACCACTACACCAAGCAGTGACTCTTAAAGTCACTTTAAGAGACCCAGTTTGGTATAGTGGGAAGGAATGGGTAGAGAAAAGTGGCATATATGAACCAACTCTTCTTCTTCTTCTTCTTCTTCTTCTTCTTCTTCTTCTTCTTCTTCTTCTTCTTCTTCTTCTTCTTCTTCTTCTTCTTCTTCTTCTTCTTCTTCTTCTTCTTCTTCTTCTTCTTCTTCTTCTTCTTCTTCTTCTTCTTCTTCTTCTTCTTCTTCTTCTTCTTCTTCTTCTTCTTCTTCTTCTTCTTCTTCTTCTTCAGGTGCTGCTGGACTGTTGCTCTTTTCTACTGCTGCAGGCAGACTAACACGACGACCTGTCTCAATCTAGCTCTGTCGCTGGCAATGCTATGGAGGCCCGACCTCTCCGGAGTGCTTGCACAGTTAATTGAGAAGCCAACAATGAGCTGTTCCAAAATGCACACCCTTCTCCCATTTGTCAACAAGGAAAAGTTCACATGCCACTATTCTGCTGCTTCACTTCTTTTGTTAGCGACCCCCCCCCTTGCAATTTGTCGCCATTGAAGAAGGCTGAATCATCAACTAATATTGTAACATCAGCAGATTTCCCTCCCTCCTCTCCCTTGTTTGCTGGCCATCCTGTATCATTAACATTTCCATCAATCCCAAGTTTGCAAAGATCATCCATGTAGCCTCTCGTCATTATGTTTCCGCCTGGGCCTTCTTTCTCTGCTTTGCTCCCCATGGATTTTATCCCATTATGCCTCTGCTAGATATTTTTTCCTTTCTCCAGGCTGTTGGCAACCTGATCGTCAGTAGGTGGCTTCCTCTGGAGTAATCAGCAAAGGAGCAAGTGATTGAGAGGACAGAAACCACCCCCGCATCAGGTTTTTTCTAAATCGCAAGGGTCATCGTAATGGCCCTGCAATCAGAATGTATCCGATCAGGAATAAAACTGACTTTGATTGGTCGCTCCTTGCAGTGTCATAAAAGGACTTATTGGGGTGATTTATATTAAACACAAACCTGCCTGTAGAAAAGAAGTGGGTTTTTTTTAGTGTATTAGAATCACACAGAGCTGGAAGAGACCCCAAAGGGCCATCCAGTCCAGCCCCCCAACATCCCGGGGACTAGGGTCCATTCCGCACACATAGGATAATGCACTTTCAATGTGCCTTGGCATCTGGATGTTCCTGTGCGGAACAGAAAAATCTACTTTTAAAGTGCATTATCTATTGTGTGCAGAATAGATTTAGGTTGCAGGGAGGCCTCTGTCACTAGTCTTAACCAAAGGCCTGGTGGAAGAGCTCTGTTATGCAAACTCTACAGAACTGTTTGTGTTCCACCAGGGCCTTGATTTCATTGGGGAGCTTGTTCCAACAGATTGGGGCCACGGACAGAAAGGCCCTGGCTCTGTTTGAGGCCAGGTGAACTTCTTTGGGGCAGGGATCACCAGTCTGTTGGAATGGAAAGGAGAAAATTGCTCTTTGGGGATTATAAGCAAATAGACAACCCTTGAGGCAGGCAGTGGCCGGCTCTGTTAGACTCTTGGCCTGAATCCTCCACGCGGTTGCAACATGGCAGCAGTGATTTGATGGCATTTCCCACCACAGCCCCTTAAAAACCAATGAGGTTTCCAGGGTAGAAGTCACACCTCCTTTGTCAGACACAGAAGCTTCCGTCATCAGAGGTTTGACACTTGAAAACTTATACCCTGGAAATCTTGTTAGCCTATTAAAGTGTCACCGGACTTGAACCTTGAACTTGAGTTTAGCTCAACCTTTCTCAAGTTTTTTTTTCCATTGAAAAACCCCTGAAACATTCTTCAGGCTTTGAGAAACCCCAGAAGTGGTGCAATTGTGTAGAATATGGTTGGGAAGCAGAGCTGTGTCCACGTCCACCTGGGGTTCTGCTTCTCCCCAACCCATACAGGCCCATCGTTGGCCATTGGAGGGCTGGTTGACATGACCATATATGTTCATAACACCTGACAAATGTTTAACAAATCTGAAATCTCTCTCTCTCTCTCTCTCTCTCTCTCTCTCTCTCTCTCTCTCTCTCTAAATAACTCCTACCCATTTGGGAAACCCAGGGCCATCAAGAAACTCCAGGGTTTCATGAAACCCTGGTTGACACAGTCTGGTTTAGCTGCTGAATATCTGGTATAACTTTAGGTGGCAACTCTGTTTTCATGGCCAGCTGCAACCTATTGAAGGAAATCTGTTCTTTAAGGTGCCATGTTGAAAGCACTATGTGACATCTTCTGTTTACAAAAGTAGCAATAAACCAAGCAGGAGAAAGGAGGAGGAGGGTGGAGAAAGAGCAAACGGATGAAAAGAAAACACATTCATGAGTTCCTGTTGTTTCCGAGGCCTGCAGGTGCCAGCCATCTCCTGTCTGATTTGGAACCCTCTCCCAGCTAACAAATCTGCCATTAATAAGGGACTTGCAGGTGAATCTATCGCCAGAGCCAGATTAGTGGAAGTTTAATGGGCCGTGAGCTCCCTGCGTGCTGCATATTGTTTTATTATAAGGGACGGAAATTGAAATCAGCAGCATCAAGGAGGGAGCGTGGGGGGAGGACGAGGAAGGGCTGGCCGAGGAAATAAGATTCCACATCGGGAAGCAAATGGAAGTATAGGGAGACTGGGCAGAGCGAGGAGAAAAGGTGAGCGTGGGGCGTGACTTTTCTCGTGCACCGTGCCAGATCTCCTCCAGGTTTTTGTAATTACAGGCTTGACCCCCCTCCCTGGACCACAGACCCAATTTACTGGTCTCGATCATAGTTCTTGCCTCCCTCTCTGTCTTGTAGGCTTGTGCTATTTTGGTTCGAGGGGGGGGGAAGAGTTGATTGGATTCAGAGACAAAAGAATAGCCCCTGCCAGGTTGGAACAGAGAGCCAGCTTGGGGGAGTGGCTAGGAGTGCGGACTTCTGATCTGGTGGGTTTGATTCCCCACTCCCCCATGTGCAGCCAGCTGGGTGACCTTGGGCTCGCCATGGCAATGATAAAGCTATTCTGACTGAGCTGGAATATCAAGCCTGTGATAGGCTCATGAGCAGCAATGCATGGAGGAGCGTCCATCAGTGTTAACTCAGCCTTTCTCAACATCTATCCATCTATCCATCTATCTATCCATCCATCCATCCATCCATCCATCCATCCATCCATCCATCCATCCATCCATCCATCCATCCATCCATCCATCCAATTCCTTCCTTCCTTCCTTCCTTCCTTCCTTCCTTCCTTCCTTCCTTCCTTCCTTCCTTCCTTCCTTCCTTCCTTCCTTCCTTCCTTCCTTCCTTCCTTCCTTCCTTCCTTCCTTCCTTCCACCAATCCACCCACCCACCCACCCATCCATCCATCCATCCATCCATCCATCCATCCATCCATCCATCCTCTATCTAGTTTTTTATGCCGCCCTCCCATACGGCTCAGGGCGGTTTACATGAAACATCGTTGGGCATTGCATAAAACATCATAGACACGTCACAATCATAATGTAACTCATCAACAGCAATTCCAACGGTGATTCCAAAATTAATAGAATATTACAAAAGGTTTGATTGAACAGCAATAACAAATACCCCTAGGGAGTGCAGACTGGTTCAGGTCTTCGGGGGTATCTGGGGGTGGGGGGAGGCAGCAGATTAAACTTTCTTCAAGCTTCGAGAAACCCCAGAAGTGGCGTGATCATTCAAAATATGGTTGGGTAGCATAGCTGTGTACATGCCCACCTGGGGCCCCTCCCCTTTCCACTCCCTCCAGGCCCATCACTGGCCATTTTGGGAGGGGGAGGGCAGGTCGACATGACCGTATATGGTCATATCACCTGATAAATGTTAATTAACTTCCATCCATTCAGGAAACCCTTCCAGGGCCATCAAGAAGCCCCAGGGGTTGAGAAAGCTTGGCCTAACTAGTCATATTGACCAAAAGGCAGGAAAATCTCTGAATACCGGTGCTAGGAGGCAGCTTCAGGGGACGGCCATGGTGTCTTCGCCCCCATAATTTGGCTCTCCAATGCAACTGGGTGCCTGCTGTGTGAAATATGGGGTTGCCAACCTCCAGGCAGGGCCTGGCGATCTCCCACTATTCCAGTTGATTTTCAGACAACAGAGTTCAGTTCCCCTGGAGAAAATGGCTGCTTTGGAGCATGGACTCTATGGCGTTGTCCCTTGTCTCTCCCTTTCCCAAACCCTACCCTTCGCAGACTCCACCCCACAAATCACTAGAAATTTCCCAACACAGAGCTGGGGAGACAGGAGGCTTGACTGGATGAACTACTGGTCTGACCCGCAGAAGTGATGTCTGGTCTATCTAGGAATGGCCAGAAATATTCTGGTTTTGCGAGAGTTTCCAGCAGTTCCTAGAGAGATGTGATGTCACTTCCAGGTGTTCCCAGGTGTGATGTCATGCAGCTGGCAGCCCCATGTCCCTTCCCCCGTCTCCGCCCCTGATTTGGACTCAGCCTCCAACATTAACTGCCTTTGAACATGGAGGTTCTTGACTATCAAGCACTGGTGGACCTGATTCTGGTGGTTGATTCTATGAAGGCTTAAGGGGGTAGCAGATTACAGTGGGTGAGCGACAGTGTTGTGAGTGTCCTGCATAGTGCAGGGGGTTGGACTAGATGACCCAAGAGGTCCCTTCCAACTCTATGATTTTATGACCTCTCTTTCTCCTCTGTTCACAGTAGGGCAAAGATCTAACCCCCACTGAATATGGGAGAGGAGGAAACACAGACAAATACTGGAGAGGAATTAAAGAGGAGGAGAAATGGATCCTGGGATTACAACAGATCTCCAGGTGACAGAGATCGGCTCTCCTTGGGGCAAATACCTGTTTTGGAGGTGGCCTCTTTAGCATTACACCCCTCTGAGGTCCCTCCCTTCCCCAAATTCCATCCCCAATCTCCACCCCCCAAATCTCCAGGAAATTCTCCCTTACAACTCTTTGATTCTATGATTCTCCCTTCCTGAATTTGCCAGATTCTTAAAAACAAAACATATTCAGGTGACATCTTTTGATTGTGTAAGGTGGTCAGGTCTTGACGTAAAGAAGCATTTCATTGTGTCCCTCGACCCTCTACTGCTCATCCTGCTCTCTGGGTGTCCCTGAGTTCTAGCTTTATGAAACAGTGATAGCTTCATGATGACTAATAATTTCCCACTGCCCCCCGTTCTCAAAGTGACTCCGCAGCATATTTTAAAAGAATCATATAAAGTTGTTAAATTACCAGCTAAAGCATACCTTTCCCAAGCAGTCAAACATTTTAAAACATGGTCTTGTTAATCATACTGAATAATTAAATGAATGGCTGAAATGGTCCGAATCGGAGTGGGGCAGGGTTAAATCCAGAAATGCACCAGCGTCAGAGCTAGAGGACATCACTGGAGCGGCTAGCTATCCAAAAGGAAACCGTAAATCGTGATGAAAACGAGACAACGTTAACTGAAAAATACCTTTAACCTTTCTGTTCATTCAAAGTTAATAGCTCCATTCATAATTTTTCAAGACCCTATGGTGCTCTTCATTCACGGACTTTTCTTTTTATATTTAAGAATCCTCAAATTATTTAGTGGGTGGGTGAGTGCCCGTGTGCTCCTGGATTGTTGTGTGATGAGCAGAGGGTTCCTCTGTTAAAGCAGCACCTGACCCCGGATCAGCTGTTTCCCATTTCCTGGCTTTCTTATGCAGTCCCTTTAAACTTTAAAGACTGACTTTAAAGAGACTGCAGAAAAAAGCCTGAAACAGCTGAGCAGTGGGGAGGGCTCCCGGCAGCTCTGCTATTTTTATGGTTTCTGCTGAAGTAGAAAGCAGGGTGTTAAAGGGTCTCGGAGTCCCTTTAATTCCCAGCTTTCTGCTCTGGCCAGGAATCGGCAACTCCACCCCCCAAAAAACTGCCTTAAAGGTTCGTAGAAGTCCATAACCATGGACCCACCACAAACTTCAGTTCCAAAACCACAAACAGGGCAAGATTCATGATGAATTTTGCTTCATGGTTTGGTTCATGCCCATCCCTAGCCATCTCATAGTTATCCTAAAGTTTTATTTCATGTTCCTAATAAGCTAAGATGCATTTTATATTTCCCCCTGTTGCTGTTACATGCTCTTGCTCTCTTTACCTCACTTTCTTCTCAAAGGAGGCTGATTCATATGCAGAAAAACTTGATTTGAGTTCCACGGCTAATTTAATGCACAGCTGCTGGCAGGAAAAAAAGAATCGGTGGTTAGATCTATTTTTTTTTAAGTGAGTGATAAAATGAGATTTGTTCTCCAAAATTTGGAACAATAAAAAACGATTGAGTCACATGTGGTCATTCCATTAATTCTAGAATCTGATCTGAAGATTGCGGTTGACTTCCAGTATGGTCAATTTACGTGGCTTGCTTGCACAAATGAATGGGGTTGCCAACCTCCAGGTGGTGGCTGGAAATCTCTTGGAATGACAACTGATCTTAAGTTGCTTCCTCGTGGCTCCAATGCTGTAACAAGGCAGTCTGTCCCTGATTGGCTGGGTGCCAGTTCAAAGAATTCCTAGTTCCTGGTTGCAAGATTAATTTTTTTAAAGGTTTAAGGTGACTATGCTCCAGAATACACACTTCTCGCAGCAGAGATATGCCTTATTCTGTGAGAGGCTGCTGCTGTCTCCTCTCTGCTTCCCCCCGGAATGACCACCTGCCCACCCGTCTGCTTGCAGATTCAGCCCCTCTGAGCTAGGAGAGGCTGAGAGATCAGCATGGGAGGTAGTTCTCTTAATTCTGGAGGATGAAATCAGGGATCCTCGTCTCCACTCGTCTTGGCTCCCCCCTCCCGCTTGCCTGCTCACAGCCTCATGTGGATGGGCTTCTGTTTCAAGTCGGTGGGGGGGGGGGAGCACGAAAACTCGGGTTCAAATCGATCTGAATTCAGCAGGATCAAAAGCAGAAGAAAAAAAAAACTCTGTACAGATTCAGCCCTGTTGTTGATCTTCATGGGTTCTTGACTTTGGTTTGAATCATAGAATCCTAGAGTTGGAAGGGACCTCCTGGGTCATCTAGTCCAACCCCCTAAACTATGCAGGACACTCACATCCCAATCGCTTATCTCACTTTGGGTCAGGATATTTTCTCCTCTTGGTTTTGGATCTGCTGGGCAGCCTGGTTTGTCCTTTAAAGGCTTGGAACAGTATTTGGATGGGAGATCACCAGGGAATATCAGGTTTGGGAGGTGGAGCCAGGATATGGCAAACTGTTCCTCTATTCCTTAAAAACCCTATGGGACTCCCATGAGTCAGCTGGGACTTGATGAGAAGAAGGGAGGGGAGAGGCTCTGAAAGGCCATGTAGTAAGCCACATGACATTTCACCACACTTTCTCAGCAAAAATGCGCTTGGAGAAAGGTGTGAATAAAGCACATTTCCAACCCATAGGATGCTGTCTCGAGAAATAAAGATCAATAATGGGAAGCATGGAGGACTTCTCAAATCGGAAATGTTCTTCACAACAGGGGAAAGAAGGTCTTGATTAGCTGAGCTGCACCTGGTGCGTTTGCCTCTCATTGTTCCTGGAGAAGGCACATTTTTCAGTTCCTTCTAGCCAGATTAGTAACCACCAACTGTCCTTTGCTTAGCATTGTCTTGTGAAGAGCACCAATGAAACATATTAAAAAGGCACTTCAGGGTACTAGACAAGGGTTTTTAGCAGTTTTCCAAAGATCCTCCCCAATATAATTGCTGCAGAGAATGAAGTCACGAGAAAATGTAGAATCCTAGTATCATAGAATCATAGAGTTGGAAGGGGCCATACAGGCCATCTAGTCCAACCCCCTGCTCAACGCAGGATCAGCCCTAAGCATCCTAAAGCATCCAAGAAAAGTGTGTATCCAACCTTTGCTTGAAGACTGCCGGTGAGGGGGAGCTCACCACCTCCTTAGGCAGCCTATTCCACTGCTGAACTACTTTGACTGTGAAAATTTTTTCCTGATATCTAGCCTATATTGTTGTACTTGTAGTTTAAACCCATTACTGCGTGTCCGTTCCTCTGCAGCCAACGGAAACAGCATCCTGCCCTCCTCCAAGTGGCAACCTTTCAAATACTGTGATGTACCATCACAGATGGCAAGACCCTACTTCTACAGGTGTGCAAAGTGAACAAAGTGAACAAACACAGGGCTATCGAGAGGGAGCATTTTTATACTTGGAATGCCTAAAGGGAAGCATAAAGGTATATCTGTAAGCTTCGTTTTCAGTTTCAGCAAGGGAAACCCTTGCTTCCGTTTGCCATGTCTCTTCATAAAGAGATTGTTGTCAACAACTAGCTTGCTTACCGAGAACTCGACAGAGGCCTGAGGCCATAAAGGATTGCCGACATGTTTCATTGCATGGCATGTTTGTGAATCTGATCAGCACGTGGTTTTCACTCTTTCATGAACAAAGCACCATTTCTCTCTAAATGTCTTCTCTAGGTCAGAATAACTATCTCCAGATAATGAATCAAGGTTGAAAACGGCCTACAGGAGGTAGAGGGAATGAACGAGGAGGCCCCACTTATAGCCACAAAGGGAAATTAAAGAGAAAAATCCTTTTTTGAGAGAGAAAATGGGAATAAAAGGAATAATGGGCTACTCCTCAGAAAGTGATTGCTGGAAAAAAGAAATTCCATTATTTGTAACAACGCTAATGGTACGTGTGCTGGGTGGGGGAGTCTGTGAAAATTACTTCCCTTCCTTTAGCAGAAAATCTCTGAAGGATCCATCTTATATGGACAGTGTTGAGGGAAGGACACCCCACCATTTAAATTGGAAGAGTATTAATATTAGTGGCTTGAAGTTCTTCTGATGGGCCTTAGGCATCAGTCAAAAGAGGCAAACAATCCATCCGTTGCTCGGGGCTACGAGAGCAGGATCTGATACATGGGCCACGATGATCCCTGAATTGAAATAACACGCTCAAAGCTGCCCGGATCGGTTTTCCATCATAACGGCTGTCACAGTTTTAGGCAAGAGGCTGTCAAGATGCTCCTCGCATCACTCAGCACCAGGCCTTTAGAGAGATGGGACTGCCAGGTGGTCAGCGCATAGAGAACAATCCCACAAATGGAGCTTTGGGGATGGATTTAGCCCTAGGAGAGCAGGTAATCAAGTGTTTTGCCTCAAATCACAAAACACAATGTAATAAATAGATGGGGGGGGGGGGTTATTACCTACGATGACCTGTTAGGAATATTGACAAATCGTGTTCTGATTTAAAAGTGGCACCTGTAGATGATAGCTTTACAGTACACACCTGAACAGAGCTGCTCCAGCCTAAACCCACTTAAGTCAGGATTGCAATATTCACTGGGCTTTCTCAATTTTTTGCTTTCCGTATTAACTTCTCTGCCAGGCGGAGTGGTGGTGCTCAGGCAGTAATTAGGGATGTGTGGCGTATGGCCATTTTTGCTTTTGGGATGTCAACAATGGGGAATTCCTGAATTCTACCAATTTGTATTTTACTGCTGTTTCCAATTTGCTTGTTTTTTTTTTCTGTGTGGCACTTGGATGCCATTTTCCTACCGTTTGAAAGACTCACCCAACCTGTATGCAACATTAACCTTAAAAGGCATTTAGCGGAGAGATTATGTTTTCATGGTTGCGTGGTCCCTGATCTTCTTCCTCAGATGATTCTGTTTTGCCCCAAGTTCTCTTTTATACCGCTATGCGATATCTGACATTCTGTCCTCCTTTCAATTCCATTCTGATGAATCTGTAATAGTCAATAAATTACTTGACAACAAGGATCCTGCTCGAATCTCCCGTACCGCAGCATTTTTAGGCAAGACTTTTAGAATTAATTAGAATTAATTCCTTGTTTTTAATGAAACTGAGTTACTCTGTTTGATTTTTAAAATTTTATTACTTTCTATCTCCGTACCTGTATTGCCATTAAAGGCTTCTGTATCAGTCTTAGAAGGCAGGTGTTGGGCTGGTTTGGGAGGCCGAAGGTGAAAGAGTACAACTCCTGGCTCTTGACGGGGGTCTACCTTACATCTTCAATCATTGTCAACAGCCTCGATGTGATCCTGGATGCTTCCTTATCAGTGAAGGGCCAGGTCATGAGGACTACCTGTTTGGCATTCTACCATCTTCGCCAAGCACACCATCTGGGATCTTACCTATTGGCACCTGACCAAGCCCCCGTGATCCACGCAACAGTCACCTCCAGGCTAGAATACTGTAACTCACTCTACATAGGGCTGCCCTTGAAACTGCTCTGGAAATTCCAGATGGTCCAAAAAATGCGGCAGTGGAGAGTCCAGCTGCACGGGCTTCAGATTGGCAACTGGATGAAGTTCAAGGTTTTTCAGGGGCTCTTCCATGGGCTGAAAATCGTGTTGGACTTTAAGGAGCAGTGGTTCTCAACCTTCCTAATGCCGCGACCCTTTAGTACAGTTCCTCCTGTTGTGGTGACCCCCAACCATAAAATTATGCAAGGGTTCTTTCACAGAAATTAAACCAAAACTGACCAATGGCATGATCAATTGTTCATGATTGTATATACATTGCTGATAAATTGTATGTAAATTGGCGTGTGCCTTCAGGAAAAGCGGCAACAGTGGCGGTGCTCCCCCCCCCCCCGGCCAAGCTGTTTGCCTTGCCACAACCCCTGTGAAAGGGTTGTTCGACTGCCAAAGGGGTCCCAACCCCCAGGTTGAGAACCACTGGTCTAGGGCTCCCCACCTGAAACTAAGAAGCAGAACGGTATCCCTCCCCTGCTTACCCCAACTTGTGATAATCCTTCTATCTCCTTTGTGTTCTGTTCAGGCATTTGCCATTACAGACTGTATATTGATGGGTGTCTGATTGTTTGAACCTATATTGATGGGTGTCTGATTGTTTGAACCCATATTGATGGGTGTCTGATTGTTTGAATGCATTTTAATGACTCACTTTGCAGATTCTGGGTGTGAAATTGATTGTTGATTTGCAGATCTTTCATTGTTTCATTGTTTATGAGCTATATTTAAAAAAATAACATTGTAATATCCTTGAGTCCTCTAAAAGAGGAAGACTCGTGGGTTAGATTTGCAGCAGGCAAGCAAAAATCAAAATGGGAGGAAATTTAAGTTGAAATAAAGGGGCTACAGAACTTGGTGGCATTCTTTGCTTTTGCCACAAATTCCCTGGCCATGATTTAGCACTCTAGAAATCGGGGTGCGGTGGGGATTAGAACAAGCACGGCTCTCCATCTTATTCCTCTCCACAACCCTGTGATTTAAATTAGGCTGAGAAAGAGCGACTGGCGCCCGTTCTTATCCTTCCCCAGAAAGGTTTCAAAAAGTGCAGGCAATTCCAGGTGAAATCAGAGAGGGCGAGGAGAGCGGTTAATCACGGTGATTCTAATGGATGGGATGAAGCACGTCCCAGACTGCCTCTCTGTGCTGTCCCTGGCAGAATAAACATTGGGAACCATGCTGTTATCGTCCTGTAGGTGGCGCTGCAGGCAGGCAGGCTTGGCTGGAACGAAGGGGGACGCCATATGCCAAAGAGACAGCATGAGCAGTGGGCCAGGATCCCAATGCACTGTGTAGCAAGCCCCCCAGCATAAGTGTGGGGTGAATAAAGAGTGCAATGCATAGTATACTATGAAGCAAGAGAGCAAAAACTGGAGATTTACCCCAAAAGAGCATAAGATAAGAAAAGGCTGACATGCTTTTAGGGACTCCTGACAATTTACATGGCTCTCGGAGGACAGAGCTGGACTGTGATTGAAGAAGTGTGCAGTGACTCACCTCTAGCTTCTGCCCTGTCACCAATTTTGTCAGTCTTTCAGGAGCTCCTGGACTCTTGCTCTTTTCTATTGCTGGCAATAGCATGGCTGCCCATCTTGGCCTTTCTCCATGAAAGGCATCCCAGTTAGCCGCACGTTATGAAAATCCGTCAACCCCGAGGTGTCTGAAGAAGTAAGCAGGGGCTCACGAAAGCTCATTCATCCCCTGCCACAAATTTTGTTTCATCCTCGTTTAGCACTAACCACCAGAATCATAGAATCATAGAGTTGGAAGGGACCTCCTGGGTCATCTAGTCCAACCCCCTGCACTATGCAGGACACTCACATCCCAATCGCTCATCCACTGTCACCTGCCACCCCCTTGAGCCTTCACAGAATCAGCCTCTCCGTCAGATGGCTATCCATTAAAACATTTCCAATGCCGCTCCAGGTTTGATTTTTGGTAAATGGTGCCCTGCATTCGCGCACTTAAGAGGGCATCCTTACCCGACCCCTGTGCTTCATTGCGGCAATAACACCTTTCTTTTCCTGGCATCACCAACGCTGCAGAATCTTCATGCTTCACTGCCCTGAGGGTAACGCCAACCTACATCCATATTTTTACAGCTAAACGAGGTAGCCTGCTGTCCGGTGCTGCCTTGGCCCTGCTAGAGCTGGGCAAGGAACGCAACCTGACAGTGCTTGTCTGATATAAATTTGGCCCACAAATTCATTTCATTACCTGCTGGGCTACAGCTCAGCGGCAGAACGTCTGCTTAGCAGGCGGAAGGTTGCAGGTTCAAATCCCCGGCATCTCCACCGAAAAAGAGGTGATGTGAAAGACTTTGACCTGAGACCTGGGAGAGATGCTGCTACCGATCGTGCTTCTACCAATCATCTGCCTATGCAGGACTCTTCATTCTGCAGGTATGAATTTGCTGGTTGTCCCAGGCCCCCGAGACATCTACCTGGCCTCGGCCAGGGCCAGGGCTTTTTCAGCCCTGGCCCCAACCTGGTGGAATGAGCTCCTGGCAGAGCGAAGGGCCCTGACGGAACTCTTTGTGTTCCGCAGGGCCTGTAAGATGGAGCTCTTCCGCCAGGCATTTGGTTGAGGCCGGGATGGGGAATCAGAATTGCCATCTGCAGATCCCACCCCGCTTTCTAAGATTAGGCTCCCAACACCCAGCTCCCAGCATGTTTGGATACCAGCATAGGCCAACCAACGAGGCTGAGCATTAAAGGGTTTTTGAGGAGGCCGGGGACCCAGATCATGATGCCATCTTTCTGTTTGTTGTATTGGGGGGAGGGGGGTTAGGGGCTTTTATATTGTAATTTTAATGTTTTATTGTAAACTGCCAAGAGATGGTACTCCCGTGAGTGGCAGTATATAAATTAAAATATAAATAAATAAACAAATGGACAGAAATAAGGGTTTTTCTTGCTGAAACTGAAAAAAAAAACAAGCTACAAGCATATCTTTATGCTTCCCCTGTGAGTGATCAATCTGACCAGCTCCATACTGGCACCTGTTCTCCCGGGTCTTAGGAAAGTTCCAGGAGCTCCCCCCCCCCCCGACCTACGTGTTGTTAACTGGAGATTCTGGGGACTGAACTTAGGACATTCTCCATGGTTTGATATAACCATTGTGATGTAGTTGGTGGACCTTCACTGGGGAGAGCTTGTTCCAAATCCTTCCTTGGCATTAAAGCTTTCTGGGTTACTTTGGACAAGTTCTGCACTTGAGCATAAAGTTATGTGCATTTTATTCCTGGTCTCTGGGATTCAGAGGATGAGTGCCTCTGAATATGGAGGTTCCCCTCAGTCACCCAGACTCAGCGTCTCCATGAATCTGCTGGTAGTTCCTGTCACTGCAACTCCTGGCCGCAATTTCTGCATTTCAATCACTGTCTGTTTAAGGTGATGTTGGCCATTCAGTCGAGCCTGACTCTTGGTGATCCTATGGCAAAACTGCTGCCATGATTTCCAATCCCGCGCCACTTCTCTTAGTTGTATACTGCTCTGGCCGGTGTCCATTTTGATTGTATCTAACCACCGTGTCTGTTGTCAGCCTGGTTTCCTTTTACCCCTGACCAGTCCGCGTATAATTGATCTCTGCATCGATCTGGATCGCACGATATGGCCAAATTAAGTGAGCTGGAATTCTGGGATTTGGCCTTCCCACGATATATCAGGTTTTTTGTCCTATAGTATTTCCTAGTGGAAGAGCTACATCTTGCAGGCCCTATGGCAGGGGTAGTCAAACTGCGGCCCTCCAGATGTCAATGGACTACAATTCCCATGAGCCCCTGCGAGCAAATGCTGGCAGGGGCTCATGGGAATTGTAGTCCACGGACATCTGGAGGGCCGCAGTTTGACTACCCCTGCCCTATGGAATGCTGGAAGCTCCCGCAGGGCCTGCTGCTCCTTTGGGAGCTCATTCCACCATCAAAAGACCATGGCCTTGGTCGAGGCCAGGCATGCTTCCCTGGGGCTGGGAATGACCACCAAATTAGTACCCGCTGAGCATAAAGAGTTGGGGAATACCTGGAGACATTGGGGGTGGGGCCAGGAGTGGGCAGGATTTGGGGAGGGGAGGGACCTCAGTGGTGTATTATGCTATGGAGTCCACCTTCCGAGGCAGCCATGTTGTTTAGGGAAAATGATTTCTGTCACCGGGAGACGAACTATAATTCCAGGTGATTCCCAGGCCCCACCTGGGGACTGGCATCGTCCGCTGTCTACCCACTTTCTCCCATGCGTACATAAATGTGTAAGCGTCTATCGTGTCTCCCTTTAGCCATCTTCTATGGCAGCCACCCAGTGGACTATTCCCTGTCAGAAGCCTGGCTGCCGTTACAGAAATCCATTAGCACATCCCTGTTTTCTTCCGCTGAAGGGTGTGCATTTTATTCCTGTCATCTCGATGAAATCTGGGAGCAACAGCGGTCTGCAGCAAAGTGACAACCATGTGCTCAGAGGCAAGAATGGATTTGTTCGAGCACATTTCTCTGCTTTCACTTCTCCCGGAGATGTTGCAATACTCCGACCTGAACAAAATATTCCATAATTCTTCCATTAACCCATAGAATAATAGAATCATAGAGGTGGTACCTCCTGGGTCATCTAGGTCAACCCCCTGCACCATGCAGGACACTCACAACCCTATCGCTCATCCATGGTCACCTGCCACTCTCTTGAACCTTCACAGAATCAGCCTCTCCGTCAGATGGCTATCGAGCCTCTGTTAAAAATTTCCAAAGATGGAGAACCCACCACCTCCCGAGGAAGCCTGTTCCACTGAGAAATCGCTCTGACTGTCAGGAACTTCTTCCGGATGTTTAGATGGAATTTCTTTTGAATTAATTTCATCCCATTTGTTCTGTTCCGTCCCTCCGGGGCAAGAGAGAACAACTCTGCTCCATCCTCTATATGGCAGCCTTTTAAATACTTTAAGATGGTTATCAGATCCCCTCTCAGTCGTCTCCTCTCCAGGCTAAACAGACCAAGCTCCCCCAACCTTTCCTCATACGTTTTGGTCTCCAAACCGCTCACCATCTTTGTTGCCCTCCTCTGGACACGGTCCAGTTTGTCAACATCCCTCTTCAAGTGGGGTGCCCAAAACTGAACACGGTACCCCAAGTGAGGCCGAACCAGAGCAGAGTAAAGCGGTACCATCACCTCCCGTGATCTGTACACGATACTCCGCTTGATACAGCCCAAAACCCCATTTGCCTTTTTAGCCACCGAGTCACACTGCTGACTCATGTTCAATGTATGGTCTACTAAGACTCCTAGATCCTTTTTGCACATGCTACTGCCAAGACAAGTCACCTCCATCCTATATTGGTGTGGATGGTTTTTCCTACCAAAATGCAGAACTTTACATTTGTCCCTATTGAACTTCATTTTTTTCAGTGTAGACCACGTCTCGAGCCTATCAAGGTCATCCTGTAGTGGCCTATTCTACCCATCACTTGGTGTTACCCTGGGAAGAGTTTTGTGGTGGTTGCGAACCGAGAGAAATGGCCTGACTTGAGGATGAATTCTCCCGTCTGAAGAAGCTTGACAGCTGGCCGGCAGTGCTCCCCTCTGAGCGCCTCTCTCTTGGAGACGTGCTTCCGCCATAACTCAGAATAGCACCTTGACCATGGGCTGTACTTGACGCTGTTTTGATGGAGAGTCACTTTCTCCCAGCCACTTTTAAACAAACTGACAAGGATGACGAAATGAGAAAGTCACCTTGGTGACATTCACCTATTTCAGCTAAATAAAGCAGAGGACCTGACCCAGGGAACATTTCATTCCTTGGAGAGAAGGATATTATTCTTGTGAAGCTGCCAAGGTCCCTTCTCTCTTCTTTGCATGAATTATCTGCTGTCAGCACTGGTCAGCGTGAAGTGAACTTGTGGCCCTGACTCTTCGGATTGTCTTCCAGTCATTGCTTACAGCTGCCGAAAGTTGGTTGGCTTTTTTGGGTGTCTCCTTACCGCCTGTTCTCTCCTGTTGCCTGTAGCAACCTTCAGAACATCACAGCTCTGCCCCAAACATCCCTCTCCCCCATAAGGATTCTAAAATATTCAATGAATGCAGGTGTTGTCAGCTGCCTGGTTCAGGACCACGTTACAACTTCTGCGGACCCCAGGCACTTTGGCTTTTCTGGTAAGGTTGCCAGCTCAAGGTTGGGAAAAACCTGGAGACTTTGGGGGTTGGGTCTGAAGAGGTCGGGGTTTGGGGAAGGGAGTGACTTCAATGGTAAGGTGACCAGATTGTCCCACTTTTGGAGGCAAATTGTACTTATGTTGAAATTTAAAAATATATATTACAATACTATTTTTGTGTTCTATGGGTTCTATGAAACTTTTTGTTGCTCCATATAGACCAAATTTTTAAGCAAGAACCCCCCTGGACAATGGTGTCCCACTTTACGAATGTTAAAATCAGGTCACCTTATTCAATGGGGTATAATGCCTCATAGTCCACTTTATATGTGGTCATTCCTCCAGGGGAACTGATCTCTGTTGCTTGGAGAGGAGCTGAAATTCTGGGGGATCCCCAGGCCCCATCTGGAGGCTAGGCAACATGGTGATGGAGCTTGAGAAAATCCCATTGAGAAGCAAACAATAGGAAACAATGTCAATTGTGACGTAGTTCAGGGATCGTCAACTTGTGGTCCTCCAGATGTTCATGGACTACAATTCCCATGAGCCCCTGCCAGCATTTGCTGGCAGGGGCTCATGGGAATTGTAGTCCATGAACATCTGGAGGACCACAGGTTGACGATCCCGTAGTTTATTCTGACCCAAGAGTCTTTACAGAAATACTTCAGGTGTGTTCAGACTAGTCAATCCTTCCAAAATAAAGCTTCGAATGGCTACCGATTAAGGCTATTTTCAAGAAATATTCCTTTCTTCAGAAATTGCCTAGAGGGAAGAGAAGCATTATCTCTAGCTTAGCTCTTTTGGTGTGGTGAATTGTTTCCTGGCTCTATGTCAGAAATCTCCAGGTATTTCTCAACCTGGAGCTGGGTACCTTAAAGAAAGCAGACTCAGAGGCAGAAATAGCCTGAATCCACTGTTGAAACAGCTAGTTTCATCTTGAATATACGGTTTATAGCAGGGGTAGTCAAACTGCGGCCCTCCAGATGTCCATGGACTACAATTCCCACAAGCCTCTGCCAGCGAATGCTGGCAGGGGCTCATGGGAATTGTAGTCCATGGACATCTGGAGGGCCGCAGTTTGACTACCCCTGGTTTATAGAGCGGGGTCCCCGTTGAGATCTCCATAGGTGCCATAGCACCCCCTGGCCCCTTTTCCGGTGCTGGCCAAGTGTTTTTAGGAAGTAGGCGGGGCTTTTGCCCAGCATGGCTCCTGATTAAGTATTGGAGATTTGATTGGCTGTGCAGATAGTTTAAAATGTTGCTTTGGCAGCAGCTGTCACCAGAGCACAAATATCTGTGGGATGGTAGGTGAATTTCCTCCAGGCCAGGCTGGATTCTGGAGGTTTCTGGAGGAAGGATCACTTGGCTATGGAATTGGGGTCATTGTGGGTGGGCAGGTAGTTGTGAGCTCCTGCATTGTGCAGGGGGTTGGACTAGATGACCCTGGAGGTTACTTCCAACTACATGATTCTATGATCTGATCTTCACTGTGTGGCTGAAGGGAGGGCAGAGCAGGCAATTCAAGGCTGGCTGTTCCTCTTAGAGCAGCCATTTTGTGGCTGCCATTTTGTGACTAGACCCACCATGCTGTGTCCATGTCCGAATTCCAAAGGCCTCTGCAGGCTCCAAAAGTTTGAGATCCCCTCCCTGGTCTGGAGCATCGAGACGGCGTTCCTCAGAAGCCATTTTCTTTTTATTATTATTATTTGTATCTCCTCACTCGAATGAGAGAACCAATTCCTCAGGTGGTCGGCATATTAAAAGTAATTAAATCATCACAATAAAAAATTCGAATTAGCGGAACCGTTTCAACATCAGATTATTAAAGTTAAACACAGCAGTCGCCTCGTAAAACTGGCAATTCGCTAAAGGTCTATTAAAAACTGCAAATTAAAAAAAAAACCACTACATCATACATTAGGAAGAAAGGGGGGTGGGAGGAAAGAGAAGAAAACCACATACCTAAAACAGGCCAGGAAAGCAAAGGAGTCCTTAACTGGTGCTGGAATGAAAGTGTCAGGGCCGTCCTGAGCATAGCCACACACTCCTTAGTCCTAGACTGGAGTTCAGTAGCACCTTAGACCAACCATTTTGCTAGGGTATAAGCTTCCCAGAGTCAGAGATCCCTTTGTCAGAAATAAAGAGTGCTGTAATTACAATCAGCAAGTCATTTGATGAAAGCAGCCCTGAAGGGCAGTTGTTAAGCACTTTAAGCAGCTGAGCTGCACCTGCATGCTCATTAGTGGTGCTGGAGGGGGGCGGGCATTGCTTGGAATTGCACCCATGAGCAGTGAAAAGTCCCCAGCATGTGATCTGGGCATTCCTATATGTAAGGTGGGCTTTTGGCCATGTCCTGCTTCTTCAGGAAGAAGAAGTTCACAGAGTGTATCCTTTGTGAATTTAGGCTAAGCTCTCTCTATCTGCTGTTGTGTGGGCATGTAGTCTGCCTATAGCCTAGCCACAAGAGGCTTGCAATGTGCAGGTTTTGTAACTACTGTTTAAACTTTTGTACTCTCCTTTGGAAAGGAGATTGAAGCAGATGATTATGTTATATTTGTGTAAAC
This sequence comes from Paroedura picta, assembly GCF_049243985.1. Lineage (NCBI taxonomy): Eukaryota > Metazoa > Chordata > Lepidosauria > Squamata > Gekkonidae > Paroedura > Paroedura picta. The sequence goes on from NC_135375.1 coordinate 14,249,118, forward strand.
AATCTTTCTAGTAAAGATTTCTCTCTTTTAGAACTCAAAGCACTGTGAGTCTGGATCTGTGCCTTATCCACAAAGGTAAGAGACTTTCAAAATGCTCTGTTATTCTGCAGCTCTATTTCTCTGGAGGGACTTAGGACCAAGACTAGGCCAAAAGTCCCAACAAGGAGGAATGGGGTGTCTGGCAAAGGGACTCTCAGAAACGTATAGCCTGGAAATCTTGTTGTTTAAGGTGCTAGTGGACCTAAAGGGGTCTGTTGTGGAGAGAGGAAGGGAAAGGTGTTTGTAAGCCTCTTCTTCTTCTCTTAAGATGTGGAAAGACAGCTTGGTATTTTTTCTTGCACAATTGGCTTCCAGAACCAGTTTATCTTCTGTCTTGTCCCTCAAAGGAAGTATTGCATCGTGAAGAATTAGGAAATAAACACTTCCTAGTTCTGGGACATTAAACAGGGGAAGCAGGGAAATGTCCTTGGTTGACTCCAAAGGCTTAATGTGATCCTCTGTGTCCATCTTCTCAGGCACAAATGCCCATCTGGATGGCTGTGCACATCTGCAATGTAATGTTTATTATTATTATTATTCCGCTTTATGATGCTCATGGGAATGCATCTCCCCCCCGCTCTTTCAGGGCCATGTGAACATCGGGTATGATTGCATGACTGTTGATACCCTCAACGAAAAATTAAATTCTGTGCTGCTGTAATGCTTGTCAAGAGCGGAGGAAAAACTGAATGGAGGCAAACTAAGCATGCACCGATCCCAAAATGAATTTAAGAGATTCCCCATGTAAAATTGGAGAGTGGGAACAGCATGGCAGAAACAACCCACAGGAGAAGAATAAAGAAAAACAAAATGTAAAGCCAGCCTGGCGTAGTGGTTAAGAGTGGCAGCCTCTAATCTGGTGAACCAGGTTTGATTTCCCGCTTCTCCACATGCAGCAAGATGGGTGATCTTGGGCGAGTCGCTGTTCTGTTAGAGCTGTTGTTAAAGAGTAGTTCCGTCAGAGCTCTCTCAGCCCCACCTTCCTCACAGAGCACCTGTTGTGGGATGAGGAAGGGAAGGCGATGATAAGCTGCTTTGAAACTCCTTTGGGTAGTAAAAACGGGGAACTTCAAATCAGCTTTTCTCTCTTCTAAATGGGGAAATCCCCTCATCCTGCTTCTGGTCCAGGGAGATGCGATCCTCACATTCCATTCAAGTCACTGGCTTAGAATGCAGAAGATCTGGTTCACGTATGCAATTGTATGCAAGTGTAGATTTTAATGTTTTATGAATGTTATGGGGTATATTGATTTTATTGTTGTAAGCTGCCTTGAGTCGACTTAGTCAAGAGAGGCGGGATATAAATTAAATAATAAATAAAATAAAATATAAATAAATTGGACTTCCAATATTATAGGCTGTATCCCAGAGCGAGATGGGGGGGGGGGAACTTACTGGGAGCAGGAGGGAGATCCAGCTGATGTTGCCCTATGAAAGATCTCAGTGGTGTACAATTTAATAGAGTCCACCCTTCAAAGCTGCCATTTTCTCTATGGGGACTGATCTCTATAGTCTGGAGATGAGTTGTAATTCTAGGAGACCCCCAGGTGCCACCTGGAGGTTGGCATTCCGACAGCCCGCTCCGATTTTACATTCTGGACCATGCTTTATAAGTGTGCCACTGCTTGAGAAAGAAAGAAAATTACAGACAAGGAAGGAGGAAATTGTTCTTTGGTGGGTTCTTGCAGCTTTGCATCCTCTTTTCACGGCTTCTGTCGTCACCAGAGGGCTCCCAGACACCCCCACCGGCCAGGGCAGAAGGCATCTCTACTCTCCAGTTGGCACACATTACGGGACCATCTAATGGGGAGTCCTCATGCCTCCCTTTCCCATCCCGTCAAGCCTGCGTTCACCTGTCAACACTTAACATTTCCGAATGAGTCCGCGAAAGGAGTCAAGAGGTGTGCTGCGAGTGGAGGGGGGGGGGGGCTTGGTCGGCTGGTGGCTTTTCAGAGATGGAGCCCTTCTTTCAAAAAGGAAAAAAATATATATTATCTACTTGGCTGTTCGACACAGCTGTAGCCAAGCGCATCAATTAGCAGCGCCGATCCCCGTTGTTAACATAATTTCCTCCATCGGCTCCTGCAGCATATATATATATATTTCCATCAAAGGAACGGGGGAGAGAAAGCCAAGAATCGCAAAGAGGTAAGGTACATAAAAAAGAGAGAAAGAGAAAAAAAAAGGAACGCAAATAAATCCATCACACTAGACAAAACTCCTTCATTGTTTACGGGCCTAGTCAATTCCTCGCAACCTCTCTCTGCATTTCCAGCTTCCAGAGATTCCATGTCATTTCCATGCCATTTATCATGATGGATAGGGCAGGAATAATAATCGGATCGCCTTTACCGATCATTATTAGAGGTGATAATTTTTCATCCTATAGCCTGTCGCCATGGAGACCCCAAAGAGTTAGGCCGGGGAGTTGCGGCCTAATCCGGAGGTGATTTTTTTTTTTTTTCAATAGCGCCAGCTGTCCCGGGTCTGAAAAGGCGTGGCAAATTACACCATTATGGGAGGGAAATGGTACGGCTAAGTTAATTATTTTCCGGCTCCAGACACAGGTGTTCATAAAAGACGGAACACGCTCTTCTAATCAAGCCTGACTCCGGCGGAACAACAGCCCAGCGTGCGGCACTCAGAGAGCTGTTTACACCGTCCCTCATTTGAATCACAAAAGTGCTGCCGTGTGCCTTCTGTAGCGGGAGTGTCTAATGTGGCTTCCCGTTTGCGCTGACAGGTAATGGCGTGCAGGTTTTGGAGAAAGACTCTCAGCACTGGAGACACGTTGCTGATGTTATATTTTCAAAGCATCTGCAACCATTTGGGGTTCAGCTGAGGGCATCCGAGGGGGTTTGTTGGTTTGCTTGAATACGAAAATAGGGAGGTTTTTTTTTGGGGGGGGGGAGATTAGGTGACTACTTGGCCTTGCGTGCAAAGTTCCCCAAAAGCCCCTGCATAATGGCCGTGTTAATCTTTCTTATGCAATTATCTCTTTTACAGCTCAGTTCAGTCTGTTACGAGCAATGACTCTCTTTCTGAAGCTGCGTGCTGCTGAAGGAGTGCGCGCGCATATGAAAACTTACACTCCCTCCCCATCTCACACGCTGAATTCTTAGCATTGAGGTTTCTTAGCAACTCCCCTTTCTGACTCAAGAGTCAGCGCAGAGAGACTTCCAGAGTGCTCGCGCAGCAGACGCGAAAAAGAGCAAACGCTGGGGCACATTCTTGTGGCACGGGGCAAGGTTCACATCTGCCCTGGGAGATCCTCGGCGCCTAACGACTGTCGGGCTAGGAGGGGCAGGTTAAAGAGCACCCGATGGCAATTATTTGCCGCCAGCGTTGCTTTTACAGATGCCACGGTGCCATTTGGTACCCAGGGCCCTGGGACTCCACTGACGTGTAATGAACTGAGGCGTGCGAGGAAGTGTTTATGGGCGCCTGAGGGCCTCATGCAAAGGACAAGGGTGCGTTTCCTAAGGACTTTTAATAGAAGAAAACGAGAAAGATAATAGCGATTTCAGAAGCCCGGTTCCTAAACTGTGTTGTATTTTATAAGAAAGGAAGCTGTGTCCTTCGTCTGTTTTATACAGCTCTTGGAAATGGTGACACTTAGAGGTGGGCAGGTAGTGATGCCAGACCACGGGGGAACCTGGGAGGCCCTGGAATTATTGCTCATCTCTGGGCAAGAGATCAGTTCCCCTGGAGAAAGTGGCTGCTTTGGAGGGTGGATTTAGGGATGCCACCCTCCAGGTGGGACTTGGGGAGCCTGGAATTGTAGCTCACCTCCAGGCAACAGAGACCAGTTCCCCTGGACAAAATGGCCACATTGGACTCCATAGTATTATATTCCACTGAGGTCCTTCCCCACTCCAAATCCCACCTACCCCCAGCTCCACCCCCAAAGTCTCCAGGTATTTCCCAGCCCAGAGTTGGCAACTCTATGGAAAAGGCCATCAAATTGCAGTGGACCCAATAGGGCTTTCAAGGCAAGGACGTTCATAGAATCATAGAGTTGGAAGGGACCTCCTGGGTCATCTAGTCCAACCCCCTGCACTATGCAGGACACTCACAACCTTATTGCTCATCCACTGTCACCTGCCACCCCTTTGAACCTTCACAGAATCAGCCTCTCCATCAGATGGCTATCCAGCCTCTGTTTAAAAATCTCCAAAGATGGAGAACCCACCACCTCCCGAGGAAGCCTGTTCCACTGAGAAACTGCTCTAGCTGTCAGGAACTTCTTCTGGATGTTGAGATGGGATTTCTTTTGCATTAATTTCATCCTCTTGGTTCTGGTCCATCCAGAGAGGGAGAACAACTCTGCTCCATCCTCTACCTCAGGGGTAGTCAACCTGTGGTCCTCCAGATGTCCATGGACTACAATTCCCAGGAGCCCCTGCCAGCAAATGCTGGCAGGGGCTCCTGGGAATTGTAGTCCATGGACATCTGGAGGGCTGCAGTTTGACTACCCCTGGCTTAAAGGCTTTCTTGCGTAGGAGCATCACCGCAATTCCCCTTGACAAACTCAACCCAAAACCCCAAAACAAAACCCTTTCATCTGGCTCCTATTGTACTTACGCTCGGGCTCTTTCCCCAAGCACTTCATCCGCCCGAGCATGTTTCATAGAGATGATCCATTTTCTCTGGATCGAGAGAGTTTTTGTTTTGTCCGTTTCTGCCCCGGATCCCAGGAGCCCCAGGCGGGGCTCTGTGTGAAGCTTGCCTTTTGCCGTTTTAAAAACACGACCCAAATAGTTCATTCTAATCATTGCAAAGTTTGCCTCTGGTCATACTATCAATTCACGACGTCCCTTCGTTCTCTATGCGGCCGTGTTTAAAAAGAAAATAGCATTCCTGTTTTCAAGCACAAATCAATTGGCTGGTGATTATTTTTTTCCCTTTTTTTTTAAAAAAAGGATTTGCTTCATCACCGAGGAGCTGGGAGAGAACCTTATTAAAAATAGCTTAAGATTTCGAGAGAACAGAAAGCATTGCTTTCGGGGGCCCTGAAATGGGAGGATGCGAGGCCAATTTTGATGATATTTAAAAAGCAATACATATGAGGCGAGCTTATTGGCAGCCTGGCCTGGTCCTTTCCTCTCTATTTAATTAGATTCTATTAGATCACCAGCCTGCTCTACCTGAGTCACCCAGAACAGCAAACTGCATGTTCAAAAAATGGAACTGAGTAGAAAAATTACTAGTGAATCCTTATTTAGCTCTTTAGACCTTGATTTTTTTTTCTTCAAAGGGGACTCCAAAAGGCTTACAACAATGGTCCCCCTCTATTTTGTTTTCACAACAACCCCATGAGGTAGGGTTAAGCTGAAAGAGGCCTCATTTCAAGTATTTGAAGATGGTTATCATATCACTTCTTGGTCATCTTCTCTCAAGACTAAACAGACCAAGCTCCCTCAACCTTTCCCCATACAACTTGGTCTCCAAAATCCTTCACCATCTTTGCAGCCCCCCCTCTGGACACATTCCAGTTTCTCTACATCTTTCTTCAGTTGTGGTGCCCAAATCTGAACACAGTACTCCAAGTGAGGTCTTACTACTCTGCTCCATCCTCTACATGGCAGCCCTTCAAGGATCTGAAGATGGTTATTATATCACCTCTTGGTCATCTTCTCTCCAGGCCACACAGACCAAGCTCCCCCAACCTTTCCTAATACAACTTGGTCTCCAAACCCCTCACCATCTTTGTTGCCCTCCTCTGGACATGCTTCAATTTCTCTACATCTTTATTGGTGCCCCAAACTGAACACAGTACTCTAAGTGAGGTCTAACCAGAGTGGAATAAAGTGGTAGCACCACCTCATGTGATCTGGACACTATACTTCTTTTAATACAGCCTGAAATCCCATTTTCCTTTTTAGCTACCGAGTCACATTGCTGACTCATGTTCAGTGTCTGGTCTACTAAGACCCCAGATCCTTTTCACGCATACTCCTGCCAAGACAAATCTCACCATTCTATAGTGATGCATTTGATTTCTCCTACCTAAATACAGAGCTTCACTAATAAAATTCATTTTAGCCTCATTTACTAGCCTGTCAAGATCATACTGTATCCTGATTCTTTTGGTGTGTTTGCTACCCCTCTCAGTTTGGTGTCATTGCAAATTTAATAAGCACCCCCTTTATTCCTTCATCCAAATCATTCAGAAACACGTTGAAAAACACAGGGAGATTCCATAGAGATTCCAACTCTATGAATCTCGGCTTTCCTAGTTCAAGGCCTTTGACAGCATGACTGTTGCATCATGGCCAGCCCATGAATGTCTCATTGCACCTGTCTGGACACTGCTGAATGTTAAATGTTGGACTGTACGAAAACTTTGCCAGCCAGGGAATTCCAATATTCTTACACCTGGTCTTTTGGACCTTCCAAGATTCATGTCTAATGACCACCTGACCTGACCCAGCTTTCACTGGTGAAAGATGCTACTGGAGCTACCATTCAAATTTCCAACACCTTTGCCCCATACTTCAACCATAAGATTGGGGACCACGATCATCAGAACTTGTCCATACAAGTATTCTCAACCGTCTTGATCAATCTTCCCCAAGTTTCAGGTTTTTTCTTTTTCAAAGCTAGAGGAAGAAGATGCAATCGATTTAGGAGCCTCCAGCTTTTCATTTGTTGTAGCCATCATTGACACACGAGATTGATTTCTCTCCCCCAGATTTACATCTCAAAAACAGACATCCCTACTAATTTGCCACATTGCCCGTGGGATTTGTTGCCGTGGCCATTAATCCAGGGAAGCGTGGTCAGCTGGCGTGCATCTACCCAACTCTCCAGGGGTGCACCTATGCAGAACACTGAGATAAGAGAAATCCAGATGCCCGTCTGTGTACGCGGTTCTGAAATGTATCCCGTCGCCGGCTTTTAAAGCCTCTCCAGCCGCTCCGTTGACGATCTTATTTCATAACTAGCTTTAGCTTTGACCTAGTTTAATGGCACAGCGTTCTGATTACCAGCCGGTTCCTGCAGGATAACAGGGCACAGAAAGCCATTGAGGTTTTGCAACAGAATCCCAAGTGGTACTTGCCTTAGGTCTCTGGTTTCATTGTCCTAGGCTAATATGAAAACAATGCTTCCTGGTCCCCATCTGGTCTTCACCTGGAACCTCAGGGTGGGGGAGCTGAGGGCATAGCTGTCACTTCCATTGAAAAAACCAAAAGGGCCCCCGATGATAAATGAGGCTGGCCAGAGCTTGAGTTATAAAATTTATTTTAAATAAGCCCCTTGTGCCAACCAAGGATAATTGCAGGGAGCAGAATAGTCAGTTCAGGCCCACTCCCCCTCAATTTGCAGAAGACCATCTTGTTTGCTTTGACCCCCAATGAATGCTTCGGCTTCCCTGGCAATTATGGGGCGCCCCTACTTTCAGTCCCAGCAGCCCTGTCCCTTAGGGGAAATGGAAACAGATTGTTTCTGTGTGAAGAAGATTGCCAATGGCTCACGTAGGTAAATTTATTTATTTATTGAGAAGAAGCAGAAGAGTTGGTTCTTATATGCCGCTTTTCTCTACCCGAAGGAGTCTCAAAGCGGCTTACAGTTACCTCCCTTTTCCTCTCCCTATAACAGACACCCTGTGAGGGAGGTGAGGCTGAGAGAGCCTGACATTCCTGCTTGGTCAGATTAGCTTTATCAGTGCTGTGGCGAGCCCAAGGTCACCCGGCTGGATGTAGAATCCCAGGAGCCCAAGACCTTGGCTGAGGAGTCTGCTTCAGGTGCCTCAGGTCCAGAAGAACCTGCCAAATCACTAGGCCCTGAGGCAGCGACCGCTCACCCCCGGGTCTCTGGATTAACCACTAAACCACGCTGGCTCTCTAAACCTTTGGCGGCCAGAACAAAAACGCTAATGATGTTTCCTTGACTATCACGTCTGCAGTGTGAGGCACCAGGTTGGAAACGCATAGAAGGCAAAGGCTGTATTGTGTTAACACATTGTCAGGAACTTATTTTGAAGCCTTTCCTCAAAGCAGGCCTCCGCGGAACATCAGCACAGCCCGGGCAAATCTGTTTACAAATGCAAACAATTGTTTGCACGTGAGCACGTGCAGGGGGATTTCTTGGTGATTCTGCCTTAGTTCTCATCCTCGTTCGAACCTTGCAGTTTTCAATCTGAGAGTCAAAACATGTTGAATACAGAACACCCAGCACTCTCCCTTCCTGGGAACAATCACCTCTTATGTTGCAAATTACCGAATGTCTCACCGTAAAACAAGCACAGGAAATGAATTCTATGCAGACACAACATTTCAGTGTTGATCTTAAAAAAATAAAATAAAACGCCTGCAAAGAATCATACGAATTCAGCACAAACGCTCATGTGGCTGTTTCATATACATGCACAACAAAACAGACCCATGTGCTTTCATCGCAAATGAGCTCTCTGTGGAATTCGTGCCCTTTCTTACCAGAAAGTAGTAGCCTTCCAAGTGCATTGCCACCTAGTGGCCAAAGGGAACAATGATTCTGCCAAGCGAGGCTGAGCAGGCCCACTGGGAATTGGAGTACCTTCAATTGAAGGAGGGGCTGGGGTGGGGCTGTGGTTCAGAGGGAGAGTCTCTGCTCGGCACACAGAAGGTCGCAGGTTCAATCCCGGCCCTCTCCAGTTAGCAGGACCAGGCAGTAGGTGATGTGAAAGACCTCTCCCTGAGAGAATTGGGACTGGCCCAAGACTAACCAGTTGGCTGCATGTGGGGGAGCAGGGAATCAAACCTGGTTCTCCAGATTAGAGGTCACTGCTCTTAGCCTACCTCAAGCTGCCTCTCGTGGTTAAAGACCAACATGTGCTAAAAACTGAACACATCACAACACTAGAATACCCACCCTTTCCCAAGGCTATTCATGCACTGGGCCCAAGATTCTCCATTAGATAACCTCAGATGCCATCTTGGAAGGGTCATTCCCGCTGATCCAGCAACATGATCTCTTCTTTCGCCCTGTTAAATCCATGGGATCAAGGAAGCCAGGACCACAGGGAGTCCAATCACCTCTTTACTGTGACCTCGGCATGATGGTATAAGAGGCAAAACTGAGAACCTCCCCCCAAAACGCCAATTTATATACACAAACAGATGATGGATCTTCCCACCAGCACATGTTATTGGTCTTGGTCTGTTTGATATTTAAAGTGACTAGATCCTGTAGATGGGATCTTGCAGTGCATTGGTCAATCACACTGCCTGCTTCGATCCTGCCTTGGACCTCAAGTTCAGGTTTCACCAACTCTACAAATACAACACACCCTTCCCTTCCCTTCCCTTCTTCCCCTTCCCCTTTCCCTTCCTCCCGTGTTCCCTTATTGTTCATAGGATGGGAAACCCCTAATCCCAATGTCTCTTTGATCCTTCCTTCTTGGCGTTACATGGCACACAACTTGGACACAGCCAGTCCCGTATCCTCAGGAAACCTGCCAGAGACCTTATCAATCAAGAGTCTTGATAGGTAGTTCGGCATTCATGGCCAAGCATCAGGCTATTGTTAGAACAGGCTCCCGGAATTATTTCAATACTTTTTCCCTTTATGAGAAAGGCACTTAAAGACGGAGGTGGGCTCCAAGGTGTGCTACTGGACTGGGTCGCAGAAGGAATGATGCCCATCTAACACGTTCCCACCCGCCCCCTCTTTGAAACTTTCTTTCTTTTTCTTCTGCTGCGCTCGCAAAACCAGAAATAGCACGGCATCTATAAAAGCCAGAGCCTACAGTTTTTATCCCCCCGCAAGATGGAGAGATGGTAAATAGGTCAAGGCATTCATACGAAAGGTTAAGTCCAACGCACTTGCTTCTCTAGGAAACAGTCTGAGACGGAGGGTGACATTATGGGCCAGGGTGGATGTGACAGTTGAAATGAAACACACAATGGTGAGGATCTGAGACAACTCGGGAGTCACTAAGGCAAAGCTCCCCATGATGTTCTGGTGAGTAAACGAGAGGGCAGCACACTGGATTTGCAGATGGTTAGGTGGGAAGGGAGCTGCTTTTTTTCTCAGCTAAGGGACCACCTCTTGGCCCTGGAACAATGGAAACACAGAAACATTTCCTTCCTGCGGTTTTGTGCATTCAAGACAAATCAGCAGCTGGAAGTATAAACAGCAATTATCCCCCCCCCCCAATAGTGCCCTCTATTATGAGGCATGGATAAGGTAGTGTAATTTTTAAATTATCTTATTTGTTGCTGTTTACTGCCATATTATTTAGAATCATTTGGATTCAAGCAGGTGATCACTAGGTATTATCATAGGCCCCTCCCTCCCTCCCTCCCTCCCTCCCTCCTTCCTTCCTCCCTCCCTCCCTCCCTCCCTCCCTACCTACCTACCTACCTACCTTCCTTATTGTGGTATCTATCCATCTATCCATCTATCCATCTATCCATCTATCCATCTATCCATCCATTCATCCATCCCTATCTTAATCTATCTTAATCTAATCTAATCTAATCTAATCTAATGTATACCTAGCCCCCACAACAGACTAATGAAGGCTACAAAACATTTAAGACTACTAGGACTCTCCTCTTTCTATACAAAGTTGTTTCTCTTCATAATAAAACTACCTTATTCTTTTAAGCATCCTGGTGCTCAGCTCCTCTCTTTGCATGTTCAAACTCTATCAGCAGAAGGGAAAGCTCCATCCAGCGGATGGATGGATGGATGGATGGATGGATGGATGGATAGTTAGAGGAACCTTACACAGAGCTTCCATGGGCCCCCACCCTGATCACTCTGGCCACATCAACTTGGCCACAGAAATTCCTTCGTAGATGGATAGTTGGATGGATAGAGAGATTGATGGATAGATGGGTGGGTGGATGGATGGTTAAAAATTGTGCCTCTTCTTGTGACAACGTGTCAAACTTCCTGAGTGGCTGCAAAGATGTAAACGAGATGGCTGAAAGAAATGGAGATCTGATGGAACCTGGTCCAGAACAAAGGATGGATCTGCTACAAGACATTTTTGTTGTTGCTGCAACCGGAACAAACAACACCTTCACTTTCGGCATTGTTCCCTTCCTTCCTCTACCTGTGCGACAAACAGATCGCCAAGTGCTCGGAAGCTGCCTAATTAAGGAGTTTCACTCATATTCTCTGACAATCAGAGCTTTCTCTGCTTCGCGGATGCCAAATGGGGCTTTTGTCTCTTTCAATTACCATAATCCCACCTGCATTCTGATTTTTCAGATCAGTCGCTGGGAAAAAAAAAAAAACGAGGCAATATTAATTACGTCTGTTTGGAGTAAATGAACGCGAGCAAATGCATTTTCAAACTCAATTACTGCAGTTATTGTCTGATGATTTAGGGGCAAGGAGCTTAAAAGCATCTCGGCACCCAAACCCTCCGCTCCTTTCCTATGGGGTGCCCTCCTCGGCGTTCCCAATTGAGAACGAACGGAAGCCGCACAAGCGCAGTGCCTGGCTGGCTTTGTGCTTAATTGCTATGGATTGCCCTTTAAACATTATAAGGAATTAATAAGACATGCTGTTGGTCAATAGGATCTGATTAAATAATTCAGTAGCGGCGCCTTAACCCCCAGGTGTATTCCATTAGGACCTCTCTACAGAGCCGGGATTCTTTTTGAGTTGATTAATGGCTGCCTTTTAATTGATTTCATTTTAATACATTTGCATATCACCGGCGCCTCGAGAGAGATGGAGCTCTGCGGATTTTGAAAGCACGTCCAATCGCTGAAAATGGAACAAACAAAAACCATTGCACGTAGCTAGAAGGAGTTATGCACATATGCCCAAAGGTATGGGGTGGGCGGGAGTTGGTTTGGAAGGCTGCATCTTTTCATGTCACCCGTATGGGCTGTTCTCAGTCTATTTCATTTATGTCTTTTTAATACCCCCTGATTATTAAGTCATGGAGGAACAGAAACTGTTTGAATTCACCTTTTAGGAGATTTGGGGGGTTTTTTGGCAGGGAAGATGACTGCAGATTAGGCCTGTGCAGGGAGAAATACATGAGCACATGAAACTGCATCATCTGGGCATGGAGTTGGGGGGTCACTGTGGGTGGGCAGGTAGTTGTGAGTTTCCTGCATTCTGCAGGAGGGTGGACTAGATCAGTGGTCCCCAATCTTTTTATCACCGGGGACCACTCAACGCTTGACAATTTTACTGAGGCTCGGTGGGGGGAGGTAGTTTACTCCTCTGCTCTCAACCACTGCGCTAACGCTCTCTGATCGCTATGGTAATGTTTAAACATCCCTTCAAAATAAGATACAGACACACCACAACAATGAACATAAGGAACATTTTATTTTCATGGAAATTTTAATTCAAGACAATGACAAATCAATGGGAACCCTGAGCTTGTTTCTCTGCAATGAGATAGTGATGGGAGACAATGACACCCGAAGTGTGTTGTAAAGGGCCAGGGGCGGGGGGGGGGGAGAAGGCGTCCTTAGTGGCCCACCTCCAATTAGTCAACGGACCACATGTGGTCTGCACCCCACAGGTTGGGGATCGCTAGACTAGATGACTCTGGAGGTCCTTTCCAACTCTAGGGGGCTTTACGCACTGGGATCTTTGTAGCAAATTGGTCACTGAATGAAAAATTGCCATTTAAAATAGTGGAATTCGTCGTTATGCATACCTGCCTTTGTAGTGGAATCCAGTTGCGTTTTGTAGCGTTTCCCACAGGCTTCTGGTCTCGGCAGAAATCACTAGAAAGGAAGCGCTATTACCAAGCTCGTCCCACCCCTGGCCGTCAAGCAGCCAATGGGCAGCCGTTAGCATGCTCCCAAACAGCCCCTTTCCCTTTAAGAAAGGTTTTTTAAAAAAAAAAAAACAGACCCATTGCAATGAATCTGTGTAGATTCGTTGCAATGGAGAGACCCATCCAGCTGCCTAATGTGTTTGAGCTGTCGTTTGATCGTTTGATTGTTGCCACGCTTCCTCCGAGTGAAAAAAAAAATCCCCCCCCCCTCACGGGCCCGATTTTCGGCTGAATGAATGTGTGAAAATTAAAGGGAAAATACAGCAGCAAACGGGCTTTTCTGTGGTTTGTGCTTAGTGACTAAAGGGGAGGGACTGAAGCCAGGGAAGCCTCTAAACAGAAACAGGCTCGCTGGTGCATTTATCCCCGCTCGCTCGGAGAAAAAAAAATGGCGATCGCTTCGCCGGAAGATCAGAGAAGAGAGCCAGGGGGAGGGACTTTGTAGAAACCGCAACAATGTTAACGCACAGGTCTTTTTCGCTAGTGTTGCAGATTGGTTGCAGGAGTGTATCGCTTTCCGGAGGGTGAATCCACTTTTAGGGATTTCCCTGAAAGTGCTACAAGGAAGCGCTTTTTGCAGATTGGTTTCAGGTGTGTGGCAGATTGTCGACGACGTTGTGCAAAACAGCAAATCAGTAGGGTTTTCAATTGGCAACCATTGTGCTATTTTGAAGGCGTGCAAAAAGCCCCTAGGATTCTATTCTGAATCAGACCGTTGGTCCATCACACCCAGGGTCTCTGGCAGGCTTTTTTTTTTTTTACATCATCTACAATTTCCTCCTTCTTAAATGGCGATGCCAGGGATTGAACCTGGGACCTTCTGCGCGCCCTGAAGATGCTTTTCCTTTGCATTTGATTTAGCCAGTTGGTGGGAAAAGGGGGGAACGGACTCCTCTGGAATCAAGGGGCCTTCAGGGGGCCTTCATGGACAAAAGCCACGTGTAACAACCACCACCACCAAAGAACTGAAAAAGTCACTCCAGGGGTGGATGCAACCCCTGCGTGAGAAATGGAACTTCCAGATCATATCACCCATTTTTGTCTTTTGGACCAAAAAAGCTGCTTTTTTTGGGGGGGGGGGCGGGGATTTAGGATAATGGCTGTTGGCAGCAGACGAGGGGAACCACAGTAATGGATTTAAACTGTGTGTAGAATAGTACCAGCTAGATATCAGGAAAAAAAATTCACAGTCAGAATAGTTTTGCAGTAGAATGGGCTGCCTAAGGAGGTGGGTAGCTCCCCCTCACTGGCCGTCTTCAAGCAGTGGCTGGACAGAGACTTATCCTGGATGCTTGAGGCTGATCCTGCCTTAAGTGGTGGGTGGGGACTAGAAAGCCTGGAGCAGCAGCTGGACAGATACTGAAACCTAGGCAGAGTCTGCACTCTCTCAGCCCCACCTCCCTCACAGGGGTCTGTTATGGGGAGAGGAAGGGAAGGCAACTGTAAGCCGCTTTGAGACTCCTTCAGGTAGAGAAAAGCGGCATCTAAGAGCCAACTCCTCCTCTTCTTCTTCTGTAATCTCAGAGCTCTCTCAGCCTCACCTCCCTCACAGGGTGTCTGTTGTGGGAAGAGGAAAGGGAAGGAGATTGTAAGATGCTTTGAGATTCCTTCGGGTAGAGAAAAGTGTCATATAAAAACTAACTGTTCTTGACAGCTCTGAAAGGGTTTCCCAGATGGGTGTGAGTTAAGAGCTTGTATGATTTATATACAGGAGTCTTTGAAAAATAACAGGGACCCCCCCCCTACATCAGCTACCAATTATTCTAATGTTGGTTTTAACAGCAAGCTAGACCTGGCATGTTAGGTGTGTGATTTTTGCCCTCTCTGCACACTGAGAGGAAATACATCTTTTTCTCCTTCCCTGCTGCAGAACTAATTGAAGCTCCAGGGATCAATGTTGTAACGGACTGCCCTTACAAAAAGCTTAGAAGTGCTCTGCAAACAGCTCCTCCTCACTGAGGACTCAAATCAGCTTTCGTTGTTCTCCTCTCCTCCATTTTGCTTTCACAACAACCCTGTGAGGCACGCTAGGCTGAGAATGTTTGATTAACCTCAGGTCAATCAGAAGACATTTGCAGCACGGTAGGGATTTGAACCTGGGTCTCTCAGGTCCCAGTGTAATCCTGTGACTTCTTCATCTCACTACAATCTCAGCTACAGCTGTAGCATGTGATCAGAAAGATGGTCTCTAGCATTCCTTTCTAGATCTCAAAAGCCATTTGGCACCTTCCTATAGAGGCAGCTTAAAAAAAATTCTAAATAACAGTATCAATAAGAACATAAGAAGACCACTGGATCAGCCAGTGGTCTCTCTAGTCCAACATTCTGTCTCACACAGGGGCCAACCAGTTCCTCTGGAGGGCCAACAACAGAGCATAGAGGCCGAGGTCTTCATAAGAACATAAGAAGAGCCCTGCTGGATCAGACCAGGGGTCCATCTAGTCCAGCATCCTGTCTCACACAATGGACAACTAGTTCCTCTGGAGGGCCAACAACAGGGCATCGAGGTTGAGGCCTTCAAAGAACATAAGAACGGCCCTGGTGGTCCATCACTGGCAGTCTTCAAGCAAAGGTTGGATACACACTTTTCTTGGATGCTTTAGGATGCTTTGGGCTGATCCTGTGTTGAGCAGGGGGTTAGACTAGATGGCCTGAATGGCCCCTTCCAACTCTATGATTCTATGATTCTATGATTCGATGGTCTACTCCAGCATCCTGTCCCACATTGTGGTAAACCATTTCCTCTGGAGGGCCAACAACAGGCATAGAGGCTGAGGCCTCCATAAGAATAGGGTCCATCTAGTCCAGCACCCCCTCTCCACAGTGGCCAATCAGTTACTCACTGTTACCTGAAGGCAACACATCCACTGAAATGCATTTAGTGTGTTCTAACTGCATTAACTTATCATTTTGAGGCCAATGGTTTTGATTTTATATGCTTTCTGATAGGCAGGGTTGCTGAGCACTGCTGACAGTGGATCGGGGCCACTTTCCGGGAGCAGGGAAGAATGATGCAATGGGCTGATGTCACCCGTAAATGATGTCAATAGATTGAGGATGTCAGGGAAGGCGATGGTCTGGCTTTTGGGCAAAACTCTCTGTCAGAATTAGCATCTAACCGTAGAGTTTTGCCTTCATGCCAGAGTGTCATTGTCGTGATCTTGGGATACTCGCCCATGAAGACACCAACGCTGACTCAGGACTCTTTGCAGTGAGGATTAAAAAGTAACTTTATTGGGAGTCTTGGAGAACAACTAAAGGAACTTGCCATAACAGAGAAACATTGCTAAAGGTGCCTCATAGGGAATTTCAGGAACAAATATACCCTCAGCCCTAGGCCACCCTTCCAGGGATTTGCGTGCCAAAAGGCATTCCCATGAAAAGTCAGTTTCATCTAAACTACAAAGTGAAACCATTCTTTGAATGCCTTAGTACCCAGACATGAAAAACCAGGCAAGGTTGTTTGCATTCCTTACATCACTAAACAGTACCAACTATAAAAGCAACTTCAGAGGGGAGAAGGAATGAAGCAGGGAAGGGGAGGCCAAGAGAGCTCCCCTGGGAAAAGCAGGCCCTGTCATGGTCCCCCTTGGTTGAAGGCATGTACTTGGATGAAGGTACATGACAATCATGACCCCCCCCCAAGACCCCAGGTGACATCAGCATACCACATTAATTTGAGGTGTTCTTTGGTTTGGGATGGGGTTGGGTAGAGGTTGGGGGTGGCAAGGTGCATCTGGAAATGGGGGACCCCCACCTGAACCAGGGGAACTGGCAATGCTACTGAAAGAATAGGATCATCAAACAATATTTAAAAACCATCCATGCCTTGATGAGTGTATGAAAGCAGGGTTCTAAGCCAGACTGTTGGCCGGTATTTATATACCACTCTGAGCCTCAGGGGAAGGTGATATATAAATGTAATAAATAAATAAAATATGTCCCAGCACCTATATTGTAAGCCGTCCCGAGCTCTGCCAAGAAGGAAGGCAGCCAAGCAATGTTTTTTTAATTCCTAAAACAACTAAAAATGGCTGGTTTTGTACTGGGGCTGCTGGATTTGTAATGGTTTGTTAATTTTAATGAATTTTGCGGCATTTTATGTGATCTTTCAGCTTGTCCCTAAGCAGGGTCTCCAAAGAGATGATAAAGACATTTTTTAATTAAAAATTGCTGGCCTTCGAAAACTAATATGCCAGGGAAAATGCTAGCTAGGATATACCTTTATGACATGCGGAATTTTAATGAGCGGGGAGGCTGTCACAAGGGGGAAATGCACATATATTTTATTTATTTATTATGGTATTTATTGACTGCCACTCTCGGCCTGGCCGGCTCGTGGCGGTTAACATAAAAACATTACAAAACAGATAAAAAACCCCCAGTTCACAGGGACAAAAAATACCCCGTTTAGCTCCACGGCACTTCATGGTGGCGTGGATCCCAGCATGGCATTTTCCACCCCTGTGATGGTAGGACAGAACTGTGCTGCTATCCCACCTTCATGCAGTGAACCCCCTCTGCCCCTGCTGCTGGCATGGTGGACCCTTTCTGCCCCAGAGTTGTGTGTGCGAACACACAACTCCAGGGCAGACCATGTGAGCCAAGGGATTTCTTCTCCTGTTAGTACACGAGAAGTAGTGGGGCAGGTTATCCTTCCGGAAGAAACCAGCTGCGGCCCTGTGTGGCTCCCCCCATGCACAATCAGTCTTTGAGATTCCTTCGGGTAGAGAAAAACATGGTGTAAAAAACAGTTCTTCTTCTTCTTCATCATCCGGATCAAGGCAGCGCCGGCATTACTGACTCGTCCTTTTCTGCCTAAATTCTCAAATTCAGAAATAGAAAAGAGGGCCAGAAAACCCTGTCCCAGTTTCAATTTGCACAGCAGAGAATTAAGGGGGGGGGGGGGAAAAGTATTTTCAGGTGGGCCCTGTTGGGATGAGCAATTGGCTGATTTCAAGATTGTCTTTCAGGTACAGGTATCTCTTTAGTGGGGTATTTTAAATCAGACAGCTGCACAGAGCGCTGTAAATCATTGCAATTTTTTCTTTCGCTTTTTAAAAAAAAAGAATGCTGCTCAGACTTAGCTCTAAAACGCTGGGGTCGGGGGAAAAAAGGGGCAGTCAGTTTTCCCCCAAAGAGAGAGAGAGAAGACTTGTCGTTTTTATAAATGTGCACCGAGATATATTTTTTGGCACTGGTTTCGACTTCAGACAGACTTGTCGATCCTGCTGAGAGATGCACTATCATTCGAAGTAATTATTCGTTACAATTATGCCGTAAATATTATGCTTGGTGAGAGAGGAAGAAAAGGAATTCAATCTGTCCTCTCTGCCTCCCCCCATTTCTTTCCTCCTTCCCCGCTTTCTTCAAGGGAGCTAATAACAGTATAGAGGCAAACGCCGACATTATCAGGCCAAATTAAGGTATAAATCACAGAAGGAGAAAGCTGCTCTCCCCATGCATCTCTCTCGCGCAGAAATCTGGAGAGATCTGATTTTGCCCTTTACATTCTGTTTGGTGTCTCTAACTCTGCCATGGACGATTTGTCTCCCCTCCGCTTCATACTTCTTTGCTCAGCCCTGGAAGTGTTTAAGCCAATGGGGCTCAAAATGAGGGGAGGAAAAGGAACAGAGATTCTCATGAGCTACCATTGACAACTTGGGGAATTTCCTGGTGAGTTGGGGAGGGCGGAGCTTGGGAAGGGGCGGGAGCTCAGCAGGGGATGCTATGCCCCGGAGTCCTCCCTCTCCGGGGGAACTGATCTCTGCGGTCCATGAGCCTCAGGGCTTGGGATGCTGAGTGCCTGAACATCAAATTCTTCTAAAATTGTCAGGGCTTCTAAAAACTGGATGGACAGGGTTGCCATCTCCAGGTTGAGAAATATCTGGCAATTTGAATCGTGGAGACTGGAGGGAGTGAGGCTTAGGGAGGGACGGAGCTTCAACCAGTGGTGATGACACAAAGTTCACCGTTTGAAGAGGTCGCTTTTCCCCAGGGGAACTGTAGTCTGAGAACGGTCATAATTTCAGTGGATTTCTAGGCCACGGTGTGGAATTATCACGTCAGAGAACTGCCTATTATGGGGGGGGGGGGAAAAAACAGATTGTGTCTCTCTGATTTTAAATAGAAGTTGTGCAAAAAATAATAAAAAATTAGAGAGACAGGATTTGTTTTTTCTATAACTTTATCTACCCTCAAATGGTCCCCACACTTTGTAACCTACACCGTGTGGCCTTTTGTTTATTTGTTCCCCACACTGGAGACCTGGCATCTCAACCAGGCAACTGGCAGGAGATGGTGGAGGGGGGAGACTTACGGTTGAGGGGAGGGTTGCTGCCCCTGATTTCAATGACTTCACTTTTGTTGCAACCAGGCAAGTTCTAGAGCAGGGGTGGTCAAACTGTGGGCATCACCCCAAGGGTCAGACATGACCCGGTGCTTGCACAGGGGATACCTTGACCTTTTTTTTTAGTAGAAAGACACAGGAGGCTGGCGATTACTATGCAAAATACGCTTCCTTCCATTGAGGCAGGCTTGTTCTTCTGTGCAGGGCCAGACAACTGTTACTAGTCCTTGAAGGATACACATTTGCCCAAAAGATCAGGACAAGAATACCTTCTGGCCCATTTAAAGACGCCACCTGTGGCCCACGCTCTCCCAGCCAAAGTCTTCAAAGCAGCCGGAGAGGGACCACGCCGCCCTTTCGCCACGTCTGCCTCCGCAAAAGGAGATTAGGCTATTTGCAAAATCCTTTTTAATTTCACTTTCCACTAGCGCCCCTCCCCCCTCTGGCCCCTTAAAGACATCTGTTAGCAATTCCGCATGGAAGCCAAGCAAAGAGACATCTTGATTGCGCAAGAATCCCTCATTCTCTTTGTAGATATATTTAGCCCAATTAAGTCTTGGGATTGCAAGCATTTCCATTTGAATGCAGTTCGTTCGGCGCCATTATTTTCGGCGCGTGAAGAATAGGGTTCGTGACCCGGGATCCCTGTGTTGGCTGATTTTGCACATTTGTTATTACAGAACACTCTAATTAATGTCATTTGGAAAATTTGTTGTCTGCAAACAGGGGGGGGGGAAGGGGGAAGAAGGGGGAGAGGAAGGGAAGGAGGGAAGCAGCCATGGCGGCGGCACAAATGGTATAATCGCCGTGCCAAATTGCTTTGAAACTGGGTTGCCTTTGTTGAATACGCGGCAGGAGCCTGGCTGGCGTCTTCTGGGTTTTCATCTGTTCAGAGGAACTCCGGGTAGCAAGTTGGGGAATTGTTGGGGGGAACGGGGTTGGCAAGAGCGGCTATAGGATCTCAGTAACCTTATAGTGGAATCCGAAACTGAATTACACCCTTGTAACCCCGCTGACTTTCGTTTATTTATTTTTTAATGTGTGTTGATTTATATGCCGCCTTACTGGCAAAGCCTACTCAGCGTGGTATACATCATTGTGTGCCGCCGTCTTATTTACTGTTGGGGATTGTTTTAAACTTATTATTAATGTGTTCTATAGTTTTAACGCTGGATATTGTTTTATCTTGTTGTTGTGAACCGCCGCGAGGCAGCTTGCTGGGAGTGGCGGCATACAAATCCAAAAATAAATAAGTAAAAGAAATTAGACAACACAGTGATACGAATGACGAATGAATAGCAATTTAAAACGTTTTAAAACCATCGTACTGTTGAAACCACATCTAGAATGAGCAACAGCATGGGTCGGAGCGTTGATTCTAGTACAGTCACTTTCCATGGGCCTAACTTCTGTAGGTGAGGGCCACAGATGTTAAGAAGTCATGGGCCGCAACCAAAAGCTTGGCGGAAGAGCTCCGTCTTGCAGGCCCTGCGGAACTGTGCCAGCTCCTTCAGGGCCTGGATCTCCCCCAGGAGCTCATTCCACCAAGTGGGGGACGGGACAGAAAACAGCCTGGCCCTGGTAGAGGCCAAAACTTCTTCCTTGGGACCAGGGACTACCAGCTGGTTGGTGTTTGCTGAGCAGAATGCTCCACGGGGGGCGTGGGCAGAGAGGCGGCCCCTCAGACATACTGGGCCCTGCAAACACTGGCAGGGGCTCATGGGAATTGTAGTCCATGGACATCTGGAGGGCCATGGTTTGACTATCCCTGATATAGAGCATGAATTTGTTGTTGTCATTTTCTTTTCTAGCTCTCTCACTGAAACACAATGTGGATTGCAAAGTGGAAAAAGGAATTCAATCTGATAACAAAGACCTCCAATAAACAATGCAGTACTTCCAGGATTCAAAAGCAGAGCAAATGAAAAACTGGCTAAGGTCACCCCCTCCCCCAATCCTTATGTCACTTACAAATGTATTTATTTATTTGCCTCTTTTCATCCTTATGGAGCTGAGGATGGTTTATGGTATAAATAAATTACTAATAAAATAGATTAATAGATGATGATGATGATGATGATGATGATGATGATGATTAGTAGTAGTAGTAGTAGTAGTAGTAGTAGTAGTAGTAGTAGTAGTTGCCCGTCCTTTCTCTCCAGACTCAGGGTGGGATTACACAAGAACATAAAGCCAAAATTGAAAATCACAGTTTAGGACTGCTTTAAATAAATGCAGTCTTCAATTTTAAAATGCTCCAAGATCACTACAGATGGGGACTGCAGCAAAGAAATTAAAAGACGCTTGCTCCTGGGGAGGAAAGCTATGGCAAATCTAGACAGCATCCTAAAAAGCAGAGACATCACCCTGCCAACAAAAGTGTGTTTAGTCAAGGCTGTGGTCTTCCCAGTTGCAATGTATGGCTGTGAAAGTTGGACCATAAGGAAGGCTGAGCATCAAAGAATTGAGGCTTTTGAACTCTGGTGCTGGAGAAGACTCTTGCGAGTCCCTTGGACTGCAAGGCGAACAAACCGGTCAGTCCTAGAGAAGATCAACCCTGACTGCTCTTTAGAAGGCCAGATCCTGAAGACGAAACTCCAATACTTTGGCCACCTCATGAGAAGGAAGGACTCCCTGGAGAAGAGCCTAATGCTGGGAGCGATCGAGGGCAAAAGAAGAAGGGGACGACAGAGAATGAGGTGGCTGGATGGAAACACTGAAGCAGTTGGTGCAAACTTAAATGGACTCCGGGGCATGGTAGAGGACAGGAAGGCCTGGAGGATCATTGTCCGTGGGGTCGCGATGGGTCGGACACGACTTCGCACCTAACAACAACAACAAATTTTTAAAAGTAGGGAATGTTTAGTAAAGAAGGAGACAATATGTACAAGATGTCCCTTACTAGGGATGTCCCCAATAATATATCCCTTAATTTAGGGCTGTGCATTTGGCTATATTTTCTTGCTCTTCTTTCAGCAGGATATAGGATTGTGTATTTTTTTCGACTGACCAAAATGGCCAAGCCCAGATGGATCGCCAGATAGTTGAAGGGGGCTTGAAGGCATTTTGGTTCTGTCAAACTCCTTCTGGGTGAAGTTGCTGCTCAGAGAATACAGAAGACACCCTGTGAGGCAAGTGAGGCTGAGAGAGCTCTGACAGGACTGCTGTGTGAGAACAGAACTATCAGGGCTGTGACAAGGCCTGAAATGGTTGCCTCTTTGGAAGTTTGGTGGTGCCAGAATTTTCCTTCTCTCTCTCTCTCTCTCTCTCATTGGTTGCAGTCTACTTTATTATCTAAATCAGTGGTCATCCAGATGTTCATGGACTACAATTCCCATGAGCCCCTGCCAGAAAATGCCTTCTTAAGCAGTTATTATTCTAAATAATAGCTGGTTTACCCTTAACAGCTAGCACAAATAATGAGTGTGTTGATTAAGACACCGAGAAAGGGCCGGATGCTAATAAAATTAAGAAGGCGCTTGGACTCTTCAAATTAAATGGATTGTCTGCGTAATGAGAAAAAAAAAGTTAAAGCCAGCTTCTCAGTGCCCCTAGAATGAAGCATTAGTAATTTTTATTACTGGAAACCAGGAAAATCGGAAACTAAATTGTTCTATTATTTTTCTGTAATGCTTAATTTAGCTGATAAGCAGAAGAGCCAAGGAAAGAAATCATTTCAGGGAAGAGAATTATTACCAGAGGGAGCAGAGACGCTGCCCCTCCGTACTCTGGAATGTCTTAGTAGAATATAGGAGACTGATGAACCAAAAGATCTGGTTCTTTGGATCCCATCCTCAACAAACCTCTACCTCCTCTCTGAAGGAGGAACATAGAATCTAGGCCAGCCTTTCTCAACTTTGTTACCATTGAGAAACACCAGAAATACTCTTCAGGGTTCAAGAAGCCCCAGAAGTAGCAGGATTGTGCAGAATATGGTTGGGAAGCAGAGCTGTGTACACGCCCACCCAAGCCCCCTCCCTTTATGGTACTGCATAAGTAGGAATATAATGCTGGGAGGAGCCCTGATATTACTGAAGAAGAGTTGGTTCTTATATGCCGCTTTTCTATACCCGAAGGAGGCTCAAAGCGGCTTCCGTTCACCTTCCCTTTCCTCTCCCCACAACAGACTCCCTGTGAGGGAGGGGAGGCTGAGAAAGCTCTGATATTACTGGAAAAGAATTGGTTCTTATATGCCACTTTTCTCTACCCGAAGGAGGCTCAAAGCGGCTTACAGTCGCCTTCCCTTTCCTCTCCCCACAACAGACACCCTGTGAGGTGGGTGAGGCTGAGAGAGCCCTGAGATTACTGAAGAAGAAGAAGAGTTGGTTCTTATATGCCACTTTTCTCTACCTGAAGGAAGCTCAAAGCGGCTTACAATCGCCTTCCCCTTCCTCTCCAAACAACAGACACCCTGTGGGGTGGATGAGGCTGAGAGAGCCCTGATATCACTGCCCGGTCTGAACAGTTTTATCAGTGCTGTGGCGAGCCCAAGGTCACCCAGCTGGCTCCAAGGGGACAAGCAGGGAATCAAACTTGGCTCACCAGATTAGAAGTCCATGTTCTTAACCACTACACCAAGCTGGTGAAACCTTATAGGAAAGACAAGGTGGATCTTTGGTGAATTTTAAGGGAAACCAGGGTTATATTTGCCAGGGAGCAAGTGAGTGGGGGTAGAGCTCTATTCACCTCAGAAGGTAAAGGAGTGCTAGTTTTTCCAGGAAGGTAGAAAGTTGTGGCAAAAGCTGAGAGTGTCCACATTCAAAGAACCAGAGGGTGGTAAAACCAAGGTGTTTGGGGAATAGATGCAATAAGGAAACTCCTCTATTAAAATAACATTTACCAGAAAACTCCAAGAACTAAGAAAAACTTGTAACTTAAGAATTTCTAGCTCAATATGAACCAAATTGTATAAAGAAAAAGCTTGTTTCCAACCACCTTCCCTCTTTGTAAATAAAATCTTTTATTCATTTGGTTGAAAAAGTCTCAGTGCCATTCTGACTACGGGGTTTTGGTGGAAAGCTGGCTATACCGCTCCTCTGAAGCTCTCGAGGATAAATAAAGCCACATAAAATCAAGTAGGGTGGGACAGAATGCTTCATTTGGGGGGGGGGGTGAATTTATCTCAGTTGTGGCAAAGGGTGTAGAGCAGGGGTAGTCAACCTGTGGTTCTCCAGATGTTCATGGACTACAATTCCCATGAGCCCCTGCCAGCGTTTGCTTGCAGTGCCTATTTCCTGAGAATGACCAAGCTGTGGCCCATAGGCACAATAGCAAAGAAGGGGCCAGGGGCCATCAATCATTGGTCATGCCCCTCCAATCAGCACTCGGGGTTGGTGTGAAATCTTTCCAGTGTAAATTCTCTGTATGAAAAAGGAAGGAGTTGAGGTAAATAAGGTGCTAATCCTGTCATTGTTGTTGTTGATAGTTGCGAAGTCATGTCCGACCCATCATGACCCCATGGATAATGATCCTCCAGGCCTTCCTGCCCTCTACCATTCCCCGGAGTCCATTTAAGCTCACACCGACTGCTTCAGTGACTCCATCCAGCCACCTCATTCTCTGTCGTCCCCTTCTTCTTTTGACCTCAATCGCTCCCAGCATTAGATGCAAAACGGTGTACACAGGTGTACAATTCTGCTGAAGTAAAGCAGAGAAAATACCTGATGACTGATCACCATCAACTTTTCTGGCTATGGGCCTCCTTTGGTTCAAAATCTCTGACTCATCCCCAGGAGATTTGGACAGAGAGGTGTAGAACTGGCTGTCACCTGCATACTGATGACTTTGCTCTTAAACTACAGACGGTTTCTCTTAAGGGTTTTGCATACAGATTGGATAGCATGGGGACCATTGTAATTTAGGGCATTTCAGGAATTTTGGACGTCACTTGAAGAGAGCTTTGAACAATCTAATAAGAAAACCCTTGATTAAATCAAAGCTAGAGCCACTCTCCTTACGGAAGAAGAAGGCAGAAAAGGCAGTAGATCCTCTATACAGTGATGCAGAAATCCCTTTAGATCAGAAGACAGGTTGTAATCAAAATTCAAACCACTCTCGCATGTGGCAGAGGAATAAAATAAACTTTGCTGTGGGAAGCCCAGTAGCTAAGATGAGAGCTCTAGGAAACACCACAGGTTTTGTGTTTTTACCATAGAGTTTCCAGCAATTCCTAGAACTACTGTAATCGATTCTGTTTTTTTTTTCTTCCAGAAATGACATCAGTTGTGTTTGCGCCCCCACCTCCCCTCATGTTCTTGCCCAAGGACATGCACAAGGAGTGGGGGAGTTTAAAGAGAAGAAACCATACAATTAAAGAGAAGGAACCATACAAATTAAAGAAGAAACCATACACATTAAAGGAGATTAAAGAGAAGAAACCATACAAAGAACTACTCATTGAATCAATGAAAACCTCATAACAATGGTACAAGAGAGGAAAATAATAGAAAAAGAGTTTTAAAAATTGAGGAAAAGCGAGAGAGAACTAAGTAAGAAGTTTCACAAAGGTTCGGGAATGTATTGTAACCCCCCTCTTCTAAAAATCCTGTTCATAGGCCCCAACTCTTCCTGCAACCCTAATATATACTCCAGAATGCTCAAAATAACACCTCAGTTCAGATTGCAGTGCTCAAGTGTAATATAGGGATAATGATGGCCTACCTGGCAGGGTTGTCATAAGGGCTGCCTGAAGAAAATGGCTGTGAACTGCTTCAAACACAGGCAGAGTTGGTTCTTATATGCCACTTTTCTCTACCCGAAGGAGGCTCAAAGCGGCTTACAGTCGCCTTCCCTTTCCTCTCCCCACAACAGACACCCTGTGAGGGAGATGAAGCTGGGAGAGCCCTGATATTACTGAAGAAGAAGAGTTGGTTCTTCTATGCCGCTGTTCTCTACCCGAAGGAGTCTCAAAGCGGCTTCCAATCCCCTTCCCTTTCCTCTCCCCACAACAGACACCCTGTGGGGTGGGTGAGGCTGAGAGAGCCCTGATATCACTGCTCGGTCAGAACAGTTTTATCAGTGCCGTGGCGAGCCCAAGGTCACCTAGCTGGTTGCATGTGGGGGAGTGCAGAATCGAACCTGGCATGCCAGATCAGAAGTCCGCACTTCTAACCGCTACACCAAGCTGGCTCTTTGTAACTGCTGTGAGGCTTTATCCCTAATTGGGATCAAGCCTAGAAAGCAAAAGGAAGCCAAGCAGACACTGAAATAATGCCATGCTCCAGACTACCTCCCCCTACATGATTCAAGTCCCGTAGCACTTCCGGGCCAAGTGCCATTCATCAATTCTTAGACTGATTATGCACGGCGGCAGTAGCAGGGCTTCAGAGGCCCTAGAATGGGCCAGGGCCAGAGGGGGGGGGGAGAGGATGGGCCGGTGGTGACATCATGCACAAGCAGGGATTTGGCCCGCTGTCATGCAGGTGGCGGTCTGGCCTCCCCTTCCCCACACATAATTGGTCTCTAAAATGCTCCCAGATTTTGATCTAGCTGATCTACTGCAGACTAACACACGTGCCCCGTGAAACTCTCCGTTTGTGCTCATGGCAGCTTTCAAACTGTTATCAAGGTCAGCTCTGTGTAAAGTGCTGTAATCAATGGAACTTTGCAGCACTTAGCTGGAATCATAGAATCAATGAATCATAGAGTTGGGAGGTACCTCCAGGGTCATCTAGTCCACCTCCCTGTACAATGCAGGAAATTCACCACTACCTGCCCACCCACTCACAATCTGCCTAAGTTCATAGAATCAGTATTTATGTCAGATGACTATCTAGCCTCTCCTTAAAAACTTCCAAAGAAGGATAACTCATCACCTCCCGAGGAAGCCTATTCCACTGAGGAACTGCTCTAATTGTCAGGAACTTCTTAGCCGAATATTCTCTTGAATTAATTTCAACCCATTGGTTCTGGTCCGACCTTCTGGGGCAACAGAAAACAACTGCTCCATTTTCTATATCAGTGGTCCTCAACCCCCGGTCCGGGGACCGGGATTGGTACGTGGATCAGTCATTACCGGGCCACAGCTCCTCCTCATCCTCCTCCCTGGCTGCTGCCTCAGGAGCTGCCCTGCCACTCTGCTGCCAGCTCACCTTTGTTGCTCTCCAGCGGCCTCCATGGCTGGGGTTCCCTCTTGCTGTGGCACTGTACGGGCCGCAGTAAGTCAGGGGTGCCAGCGGGAAAGCAAGTGGAGCAGGGGCTCAGGCAGTGGTGGTGACATCCCTCGGCAAAAGACTACCCCCGCCCAAGGCCTCAGTAAAATTGTCAAGCGTTGACCGGTCCCCTTTGATAAAAAGGTTGGGGACCACTGTTCTATATGACAGCCCTTCAAGTATTTGAAGATGGTTATCACTTCTTAGTCGTCTTCCCTCCAGGCTAAACAGACCAAGCTCCCAACCTTTCCTCATATACTTGGTTTCCAAACTCCTCACCATCTTTGTAGTCCCAGTTTCTTTGCATCTTTCTTCAGTTGTGGTGCCCAAAGCTGAACACAGTATTGGTCTTACCACAGCGGAGTAAAGCCCTAACATCATTTCACATGATCTGGACACTAGACTTCTTTTAATACAGCCTAAAATCCCATTGGTTTTTTAGCCACCGAGTCACATTGCTAACTCATGTTCAGTGTCTGGTCTACTAAGACCCCCAGATCCTTTTCACGCATACTCCTGCCAAGACAAGTCTCACCCATGCTATAGTGATGCATATGATTTTTCCTTCCTAAATGAAGAACTTTACATTTTTCACTATTAAAATTCATTTTACCCCAGTTTTCTAGCCTGTCAAGATCATCCTTTATCCTGATTCTGCCTTTTGGTGTATTTGCTACCCCTCCTATCTTAGTATCATCTGCAAATGTAATAAGCACTCCCTTTATTCCTTTTCCCAAATCATTTATGAATATATTGACTAACAGAGGGCCCAGGACAGATTCCTGAGGCATTCCACTCACCACTCCTCACCAAAAGGCCAGGATTGGGCTAGCCTTCTTCCCCAGATTGGTCCATCCTATGCCCAATTATCCATCCGCTCCCTTCTTCCTTCTGTGTGGGAATACTTTATTCAATTGCCATCATTGTGAGCGAGTTGCTGTTTATGGCGTTTTTGATGGGGAATTTTAATGGGTTTTAATGTATTGATTTGTATTGAAATATTGTAAACCGCCGAGAGCCAGTTTCTGAGAGTGGCGGTCATACAAATCGAATAAATAATAAATAATAATAATAACGAACCAGTTACAAGCACCCTTTGGGTGCAATCTGTCAACCAGTTCTCAATCCACCTGACAGTAATAGGATCCATATCGCATTTTACCAGCTTGCCAATAAGAATATCATAAGGAACCTTATCAAAAGCCTTACTGAAATCAAGGTAAACTATGTCCACAGCATTCTCATGATCCAGCAAGGTAGAAACTTTATCAAAAAAAGAGATAAGGTTAGTGTGACATGACTTGTTCTTGAGAAAGCCATGCTGACTCTTAGTAATTACAGCCACCCGCTCTAGCTGCTCAAGGACTGACTGATTATTTGCTCTAAAATTTTGCCTTAAAATGCAAATCCTCCATCATCAATTTTTTTTTTTACTGGAGAGATTCATGCGACAATCTCTAAGGCACATTGAACTGGGCACATCTGTGCGTGAGACATAAGCCGCTGTCTGTCCTCTTTTGAGCAATGTTTGGTATGATTCATTTTTTCCCTTCTTTCCTACTCCCCCCCACCCTCCTTTACGGTTCATTTGCTTAAGCAGCCTGTGGACCCTTGGAGAACAATTCCATTTACCGCTTAGAGATGCAAGAGTCTTGTATTCTATTTGCTTCTCATCCGGGGAGTGGAGTGTAAATCTCCACGCATCCCGATTAGCCTGCGCTCCAAAATGATGGGTTCAATAGAAAGGTGAAGGCATTAGCGGGCCTCTCTTGCCGGCTGGAAAGAGGATTTTCGGAGGAAATGGCCTTTCAGCACGCTCACTTGCTCTTCTGTCCAAATCAAGTATCATGGGCTTTGAGGGGTATATTTTCCCTGTCAAATCTCTCGCTGGAAAGGGAACTCACCTAGGCAGCAAACATTTCTCTCTGAGGCTTCATAGACTTCCGCAAAAGGAGGGCGTTTACCATTAAGGAAGAGGAGTTCTAATTTCATTGCCATTCTTTCGATATATTAAGGATTTGTGTAAAATGGTTATAATCCAAAAGGATGCTTGGCATTTGCCCACCGAAATCTCCAAGAGTTTCTTACCTGCTGATGGCAACCTGGTAATCTTATAGACCAGGGGTGGCCAAACTGTGGCTCTCCGGATGTCCATGGACTACAATTCCCATGAGCCCCTGCCAGCACTGCTGGCAGGGGCTCATGGAACTTGTAGTCCATGGACATCCGGAGAGCCACAGTTTGGCCACCCCTGGACCCACAAGATTTTCAGGGGATGAACTTTTCAATCCACAAGAAACCTGTATACGTGTCCATCTGCAAGCCAACAGGTGTGCCTCATGGATCACCCTTTTGCCTATGGTCCAATGTCAATCCCTCACCCCCCCAGGCTTATTCAGTCTCCTTTTGTCCAAGTTGTTTCGCATCAAGCCTCTTGCAGGATCTCCAGCGCAACGGCAAGGGCAGGCTTCAGAATGATGCGCGGAGAAACAAACAATCACAAATGGGTTTCCTCCCTGCGAGATTTCCACCCCTGAGCCTTGGCAGTCAACAGCACTTGGCACCGACCAGAGAATTCCCTGCCCTTGGATCTTGGGGGGGGGGGGGGGATTCAGAAACACACGAAAAGTTAAGGGGAAGAAGAGCATTGTGGAAAGAGAATATAACAGTGATTTAATATGCCTTGGTCCAGTGGCTCAGTAGCGAATGGACCGATTCCTTTGTGGTCCATTTGGAAGTTGTTGCATGGTGTGGTGGTTAAGAGCTGCGGCCTCAAACTAAGAGAGCCGGATTTAATTCCCCTCTCCTCTACATGCAAACAGCTGGGTGACCTTGGGCTGGTCACAGTTCTTTTACAGCTGTTAGAATAATAGAGTTGAATGGGACCTCTAGGATCATCTAGTCCAACCCTCTGCACAAAGCAGGAACTCACAACTACCTGCTCACCCGGTGATCCCAGTTTCATGCCCAGATGATCCCCCCCCCACCAAAAATCTCCAGAATTCACCTACCATCCTACCATCTGCTCTGGCACAGCAGTTCTCTTAGAGCTCTCGCAGCCCCACCAGCCTCACAGGGTGCCTGTTGTGAGGAGAGGAAGGGAAAGCAGTTTGTAAGCCACTTTAGGTAGTGAAAAGTGGAGTATAAAAAAAACCCTGCTTCCTTTGTCCTCCTCCTTTTATCCATTTCTGTATGATTTGGGGAGATATTAGAGACTCAAGCAGGGAGAAAGATACAGGTAGGGATGCCAGCCTACAAGTGGGTCCTGGGGATCCTCCCCCCTGAAGTTCAACTCACCCTTAGACTACAGAGATTAGGTTTCCCTGGAGCAATGGGATCCCGTGGGAAGTGGACTTTATGGCCTTGTGCCCCACTGAGGTCGCCGCTCTCCTCAGATTCTCCCAAGACTATGAGAGGGATGCCAGTCTCTTGGTGATACCTGTGAATCCCCTGGAATGAGAGTTCATCTCCACAGTACAGGGGTTGGTTTCCCTGGAGACAATGATGCTTTGGAGTATGGGGTGGGCTCTGGGCAGGGAGGAACTGCTTGCAGGGAGGAACTGAAATATGAATAAATAAATATAAATAAGCAGAGGCCCCTGTTCTCTCCCGGCTCCACCCTCCAAAAATCTCAAGGAATTTCTCAAGCTGGGCCTGGCAGTCCTATGACCTTCCCCTGCCAGAAGCAGGTGAGATCTGGCAGCTCTAAGACTTGGTCTTAGCAAATTGAGTGCCACACGAATAATAGAGATTTTCTATGGTGGTGTTGCTAATTCTGAGTTGGGAAATTCCTTGAGATTTTTGGGAGGATGGAGCCAGGGGCAGTGGGGTGTTTGAGTGACAGCAGGAGCTCCATCACATCTCCCTGGAAAGCATGACATTCACATTCCTGGGTCAGTTGGAAAATAATCGGGCAGGCTGCACCACAATCGCATTCGGGACCTGGTATTTTGCCCCATTTAAGCAATGGGTTGCCATGAGCAAATTAATGCCTATTCACATTAATGTCTGAGTTATCATAAAATAAAATCCACCCTCCACGGTCCCAATTTACTTAAGAAATGAGCATTCTTTGCAATGTACCGGAATTACCCTTTTAATTATAAGGCTCAACGTGATTCTATTTTGCTTTGTCGTACCCGAAGAAAAGCGCCCACTTTGCTCCTGTTAAGTATCTTATTAGCCTGGAAATATAAATAATGCATAATTGTCGACATCAAAGACCATAAGATGTCATTACATTCCGGTAGACAACACTGTTTAAGACGTGGTCCCATCACATCATTATTATGTTAATTAACTTAGGTAATGGTTCTCAGATAAGGCCCAGGGATTTGAACATGTTTAGAATGAGGCCTATTGTGTGGCTGGATTTCCGATCTACCGCTAGAGGGATTATGGATACGTGTGATGGGTCTCTGTTCCATCAAGTCACTACCAACCTTGGGTGACCTCAGCACGGAGTCGTCAAAAGCAAGTGAGAATTAGCGGTGGTTGGCCACAGTTTTCCTTCCTTGGTGGTCTCCTTTCCAAGTACTGACCCTACTTAACTTCTGCAACCAGGCCATACAACACCATGGCATATGAGCTGCATGCATAAAGGGCCGTCAAATCAGAGCTGACTTAGGGTGACCTCAGCAAGTGGCTTTCAAGGCAAGAGAAGAGCAAACAGGAACTGCTGCCAAATAGGAACTGCTCCTTGCCCTCCTCCAAGTGACAACCTTTCAAATACTTAAAGACAGCCACCCTCTTTCCTTTCCACCCCCTCTTCTCCAGGCTGAACATTCCCAAGTCCCTCAGCCTTTCCTCCTAGGGCTTGGTGCCCAGGCCCCGGGTCATCCCCGTTGCTCTCCTCTGCACCCCTCTCCATTTTGTCCATGCTCCTTTTGAAGCGAGGCCTCCAGAACTGCACACAAGGCTCCAGGTGGGGTCTGACCAATGCTCTACCCAGCGGGACTAGGACATCTTGTGATTTCGATGTGATGCTGCTGTTCATACAGCCCAAGTCTGTGTTTGCCTTCCTTACCATCGCATCACACTGTCTGCTCATACGTTACAATATGCTGTGTTATCCTATCTTCGAGGCTGTGCACTGCCAGATCCTATTAGAAAAAATTATAAGTTAAAAAATTAAGCAATGAATAATAGTGACTTTATTGATTTTAAGTGCTTTCACCTGTTTTGTCTCCCGAGTAGAAATCTAAAGCATCTCTCTCTCTCTCTCTCTCTCTCTCTCTCTCCCCATAATCCCCGGGGGCTGCCCCCCTTCTCCTAGGAAAAGTGGCAAGCCATGCCTCCGGGGCTGCTTCCAGCAACCCTCAGAACCATGGCAGGGATGCAGCAGGCTGGTGGCCAAGACATCACAGTGCTGTTTGGGAGCCGGCTGCTCTTAGTGCACCTGGGGAAACCTCATCTCAGAAAGTGCATCTGGCACAGCTGTGGCCCAAAGCTATGGGACTGCTTTCTTCCTTCTCCAGTTCTGCCTTGAAATGGCAGCTATCTCTGGGCTTACTCCCCAGGTTGGTACACGGTCGGGCTCTGAGAAAGGCCACCCATGAAAAGCATTCAGGGCTGATGGGAAGCAATGCCAGGTGCAGGACCAACAGGCAGTGCCAGAAGAAGAAGAAGAAGAAGAAGAAGAAGAAGAAGAAGAAGAAGAAGAAGAAGAAGAAGAAGAAGAAGAAGAAGAAGAAGAAGAAGAGATGCTTGTTCCCTGCTGTTTATTACCTGCAGGAGTGGATAAATTGGCTAAGACCGATTATCATCAACAACACCACAAATTAAGAAGAAGAATTGTTTTTTATGCCCTATTTTTCTCTCCTGGAAGGAGTCTCAAAGTGGCTTACAATCACCTTCCCTTCCTCTCCCTGCAACAGGCACCCTGTGAGGGAGGTGAGAACGGCTCTGTAAGAACAGTTCTGTGACTGGCCCAAGATCACCCAGCTGGCTTCATGCGGAGGAGCGGGGAATCAAACCCTGCTCTCCCAATTAGAGGCTGCCGCTCTTAACCGCTGCATTAGCCTAGCCTAGCTCTCGTCTTTGTGCTTCCCCCCTGCGGTGCCTTTGTAGATCACACAATAGCCAATCAGGTGAGTCCCTGTGCCACCCAGCTGGGAACAAGACTGTAGCCTCCTCCCCCTCCTCCTGGTAATTCCTGGCCTCCGAAATTAATATAGACTAGTGCATGGCCATGGAGGCTCAGCTGTGCCCAGGCAGGGGGCACCGCAAGCAGCCGCCCCCTGGTGCCAAGAGCCTTCAGGCTAGACTTGGAGGTCATTAGGAAGCAGCAGGGCACAATGGAGCAATCAGGCTCCATTTAACGCTTCCCTTCCGGAAACAGAGCTGTCTAGTGGGGGGTGACCTTAGATGCAGCAGGAGTTATAACATGATCGTGGGGAGCGTTGGCTGCTGGGATGCGTAGTTTTAAGGGAGAGGCTATGGCTCAGGGGTAGAGCCTCAGTTTGGCATGCTGAGGGTCCGAGGCAGCTTACTATGGCTGGACAAGCAGGAGGAAGTAGAATGCAGGAGATGGTTGGGTTATGCCGAATGACCTAGAGAGGCTGCAGTTGGGATGGTTGTTGAAGTTCTACCATTAACCTTCTTCTGCCACAAATCGTACTCAGGTGCTGGACACAACACTTTGCCATAACAGTATCCCTACCTTCTAGGCTGACCCAATTTCCATCCACTCTCGGCTCTATCCCCTAAGTCTCCAGGTATTTCCTAACCCAGAGCTGGCAACCTTAGGGAAAATGGGCTGCTGTGAGACATCAGAGAGCTTCTAATGCAGGGGTAGTCAACCTGTGGTCCTCCAGATGTTCATGGACTACAATTCCCAGGAGCCTTTGCCAGCAAATGCATTTGCTGGCAAGGGCTCCTGGGAATTGTAGTCCATGAACATCTGGAGGACCACAGGTTGACTACCCCTGTTCTAATCGATACAGAATCCTAAACTGAGCGGCCCCCTTCTCAGTCCATTGACTTCTGTGGATTTAGAAGGGTGGAACTCTGCAGGGGACGGCCGTGTTAATGGGCAACTCAAAACAAGGGTGTTCCATAACACCATAGATGCCCCAAGGAGTAGAGTTGCCAGCCTGCAGGTGGGGCCTGCAAATGTCCTGGAATTACAGCACATCTCCATGCTACAGAGATCAGTACCTGGAGCAAAAGGTTGCTTTGGAGGGCAGATAGTAAAGCATTATACCCAACTGAGGTCTTTTTCCTCCCCAAATTCTGCCTCCCCAGGGTCCATTCCCCAAATTATCAGCTGTTTTTCAACCTGAAGTTGGAAATCCTACACAGTCAGCACTTTGTTAATTGAATTTGGAAGAAGAGGAGTTGGTTTTTATGTCCTACTTTTTTCTACCCTAAGGAGTCTCAAAGAGCCTTCTCTTCCTCTCCTCACAACAGGCACCTTGTGATGCAGGTGGGCCTGAGGGAGCCCAAATAGAACTGGGACTGGCCCGAGGTCACCTAGCAAGCCTCTTGTGCCTCATCTCCTCCCTTTCTTCTCCCCGCAACAGACACCTTGTTCGGCAGGTGGGGCTGAGAGAGCTCTGAGAGAACTGGAATTGGCCCAAGGTCACTCAGCTTGTCTCCTGTGTCTCAGAGCAGCTTACAATCATCTTTCCTTCCTCTCCCCACAACAGGCACCCTGTGAGGCAGGTGGGGCCGAGAAAGTTCAGTAGGCCTCACATGGAACGGTGGCAAATCGAACCCAGTTCTTCAGATTAGAGCTCACCGCTCTTGACCACGACATCACACAAAGCAAGTTCTTTCCTGACTTCACCTCCTCATCTCATACTGGAATGACTTAGGCACAAGACTTAGGATACAAGGAGATAAAACCAAAGGAAAGGCCTTAAAAGGGTCAGTGTCGCCTTACATAACCGAATAAGTACCATGCGCTGGCATGTTCTTTCTCTCCCCACTTTCTGTCCACCGCAAACCCCGCATCTATTTCCTGCCAGCATCCGAAACACCGGTTGTCGCTCGGAGAGATGTTAAAAAGCAATACGTAATGAGGTTGTTCACCCCTCATCGCTGCAAATTTACTTCCGTCGCTCTTCCTCGCAATCAGGACCAGAGCTTGTCGAAAACAAGGCGCCCGAAGGGATCTCCCTTTCTAGGTCACCCACGCAGACCAAGTCAAAACAAGACTTTCGAAAGAAGCCATGTTTCGTGTTTAAGTCGGGCACCGCCGGCTGACAAAACCTCCTCCTTAGAGGCTCCTCGCTTTTCTTCTGTAATAAGCATCAAGGGAAAGGAGGTATTTTAAAACACTCCGACCTTTGTGTATCTGGATATGGTTATTCTTGATTCTCTTCCCTCGAGGCTGGGAATAATACCACCTAATAACATCTCATTGGCTGGCGAACGGCCAACTGGGAACCATCTACTGGATCATCAAGGGAAGTCCACTTAAAGAAGGAAACCCTCTTTAATGCACTTCGGGGAAGGTGTCTTTCATCGATTAATGTTTCCCACCCTAAGCATCATGGGAAGGTTGGGTTATAAGAGTGCCGATTTTGCTTCCGCAGCTACGAGGCTGGTTTGGGCGAAGAACTGGAAAGCGACGGAGACTCCATCCACCTCTCAGTGGCTAGATAAAGTAGCTGAACTATCAACAATGGCCAGACTCACCTGTAGGATTAATAGAGGATCTATCTATCTATCTATCTATCTATCTATCTATCTATCTATCTATCTATCTATCTATCTATCTATCTATCTATCTATCTATCTATCTATCTATCTACCTACCTACCTACCTACCTACCTACCTACCTACCTACCTACCTACCTAATCATAGAATCATAGAGTTGGAAGGGGCCATACAGGCCATCTAGTCCAACCCCCTGCTCAATGCAGGATCAACCCAAAGCATCCTAATGCATATCTATCTATCTGTCTGTCTGTCCGCCCGCCCGCCTGCCGGCCTGCCCATCCGTCCTTCTGTCCATCCATCTATTTGGTGGCGAGTTCTGTTTACGGTGGTTTTTGAATTAAAAAAAAACAATCAATGTACAAACTCAGAGATTCCTCCTGTAAAAAAACACCCCTCTTTTGTTACCTGAATTTTCCCGGGTCACACAAAACAGGCACCGGAAATCGGCTGTCTTCCTTCGCTCAGCACAAGAGGGACAAAGGTTAATTCCACTACAAAGGCAGGTATGCATAACGACGAATTCCACAATTTAAAATGGCATTTTTTCTTTCCGAAACCAATTTGCCACATTGATCCTATTGCGGAATGGGCCTGAGGGTGTGCAGAGGACAGCAATGAGGATGATCAGGGGCCTGGAAACCAAGCCCTGTGAGGAAAGGCGGAGGGACTTGTGAATGTTCAGCCTGGAGAAGAGAAGGTTGAGAAGGGACAGGATGGCTCTCTTGATGTATTTGAAAGGTTGCCACTTGGTGGAGGGCATGAAGTGGTTCTTGTGGGTAGCAGGGCATAGGACTGGCAGTAATGGCTTAAAACTATGTGTAGATCAGGACCGCCTAGATAGCAGGGGGGGGGGGAAAGCAGAGTAGTTCAGCAGTGGAACGGGCTGCCTAAGGAGGTGGTGAGCTCTCCCCCACTGGTGGTCTTCAAGCAGAATCTGAACAGATCCTTCTCCTGGAGGTTTTAGACTGATCCTGCATTGAGCAGGGGGTTGGGCTAGATGGCCTGTATGTCCCCTTCTAACTCTATGATTATATAGCATTCTGGAAAATGGGTCCAGGAAGAAAGCTATAATGATACCCCAAATATACAATATTGAATAACCTCTGAAACTGCCCCAAATTTAGAAACATATCTAGCAATATTTATTTTCAATTTGACAGCTGTTGTTGCATCAGAGTCTATCAGCTTGTACCTTTCAATTTCATCCATTCTGAGTTCATACAGTTTTGGTATTTCCGAGCTGCATTCCTTCCCCACCCCCTTCATTGGTGAAGAAAAGACCCTGAGAGACATGAGTTTCTGCTTTTATTTCTGAACTCTTGATAAATCAGGGTTGTCGTTTAATAGCATTCAACTATATCAGTGTGGGTTAATTGCCTTCCCTTTTTTTCATTCTCATCGAGGAACGTAGGAAGGTATTGTGTGGATTTCATCATATGTCCTTTCCCCATATATCCGTAATGTATTATAAAAGGCCTGTAATCTTCGGATGGAGATGGCTTCAATGCCATGGTAAAGCCTATAGAATGCCTGAAATTGGCTGTTTGTCAAGCACAGGAAAATCCCATTGTTTGTTATAATTGAAACGTACCTTTGGTGAAGCCAAGGCATTTGCTAAAGAGAGGTTATCCTACTGCTTCCAGAGAGAGAGAAAAAATATATTGATTGTCCCATAAAGAAGTTCCAGTTTACTGGCTGAGAAATTGAGATACATTTTGGGAACCTCCTCTGAATTTAGATGGGTACTATGAACAAAATTTTTCGGGGGTAGTTATTATGGGGAAAATGCTTCAGCTTGACCATTTATGCACTGGGAACTTCACTGCCCCAGCTCCTATGCAGGAGCACAAATTGGGGGCGGGTGAGCTCACCGGCCCAAATGCTCCCCCGTGTGGGTGCAGGAAGAGGTGGGGCAACCTGCCACGACCAGAACTCCAGCCTGCAGCCCGGCATGAAACCTCCAGTGCGTAAACGGTCCTTAAGAACTGTATTGTATTGACTTAAGATTCTATAGAGGAATCCTTGAGCTATTATGTAAAGAATCTAGTGTGGATGACTCACATTAGGCCGGTCTCTTAGATCTTAGAAGCTAAACAGGGTTGGCCTTATCCAACATGTACAGAATGTTTTTTGCACACCTAAATTGCTTCTGAATCCGAACCCTGTTCCCTTTAACTCTTGCTAAGCCTCAACATTCCATACCTCCTGAAGCACATTCAGTTCTTATGTGACCATTTTACTTCCCATTTCAGGGCTCTTTCAGCCTCACCTTCCTCAAAAGATGTCTGTTTTGGGGAGAGGAAAGGGAAGGCGAATTTAAGCCACTTTGAGACTCCTTCGGGTAGAGAAAAGCAGCATATAAGAAACAACTCTTCTTCGGTAATCTCACAGGGTGTCTGTTGTGGGGAGAGGAAAGGGAAGGCGAATTTAAGCCACTTTGAGACTCCTTCGGGTAGAGAAAAGCAGCATACAAGAACCTACTCTTATTGTTCTTCTTTTTTTTGGGGGGGGGGGGAATCTCTCATCCAAGAACTAACTGTAGCAAATTCTGCTATGTCCAAATTCTGGCAAAATTGCCCTATTCAGGGCTAATTAGGCTGCTTCAGCCACCAGATACACAACTCCTAAATGTGCTGCGGATCTGTGCAGCTAGCAATTATGGCTGAGCTCTGTAGCTTTATTCCTTCCACGCGCAGGTCCTGGCCTTACTTTAAAGAGTTAGATTTCAGAGTGATTTCCCTGCCCCCAAATCCCATCTCTATGGGTCAGTGAAAGAATGAATTGAAGAAAAAGAGTTCCTTTGATTTTTTTTTTGTGTGTGTGCTGTACAGAAGCTGCAGAGTCCCAGACTGTGTGATAGCATGAAAAACTGAAAATGAAGAAATGAAAAGATTAGGCTCTGCTCACTATTTCTTAAACGATACATTTCATTGCGAGAGAGGCAAAAAAAGAAACGGGAAGAAAAACAACCGCCACCAAAACAATCCCACATTTCATTACCCAACGGCTGGAATGATCTATTGCTGAAAATGTCAGAAATGAAACATTTAAGTTGTTGTATGGAGCAGTATACAACTTTTTGCTGTATGAAAAGTATTCATACCTGGGATGAAAAGAAATGTCGGGTTCCTGCCCGTTTCTTGGCGCTCTTAAAAAGTGAAGCCTGTTTATTACTTCTTATCTCACAATAAGTGGATCTCTGCACAACTGCTTGCATAATATAATTAACAACTCCACCTTTTCCAATTTGATGCGGGCGGGATCGGACAATACAATTTGTGAAGAAATGCAAATTTTTTTTGGTGTTGGTTTGAATGGAACAAAACCTTCGCTCTGAGTTTTAAAAGTTTTCCCCCCCATCTCTGGTCAGGAAGGGGTGGGGTTAGTTCAGTTGCCTTCCAGACATACCTCAGCTCACCTTTATGCTAATGCTAATATATCTAGCAGGAGAAGCAATGGGGGGTCAAGCTGCCCCTCTTGTCTAAGCAGGGATCAGAGATCTGGAAGACTGTAGACTAGAACAGCTCTAGGAATAATTGCCAGGAAGGAAAATTCTGGAATGTTAAGGCAAAGTATCTCTGACCAGCCTAACCTGGGCCTAGTCTGCACACATAGGATAATGCACTTTCAATGTGCTTTGGCAGCTGGATTTTCCTGTGCAGAACAGGAAAATCTACTTCTAAAGCGCATTGAAAGTGCATTATCTATTGTGTGCAGACTAGGCCCTGGTCAGTGGGTTGGAAACAGAGAGGTGATAAAAACTCCTTGTAGCAAGTTGGGGGTGTTTTTTGTGCTGAGTTCATGAGACCAGACAGGGCTGGGAAAGGCAGACATTGACCATGTGCTTGTGTGAGCAACTGAAAGTAATGGAAACTCTGTAGGGACCTATAACTTTGTAAACTACAGATGCCTGTCCTCTATTTTAACATCTGATAGGTATGCATAGACAGAGAGACAAAAGGGTTGCATTCTACCCATTTCTTTTGAATCCTTTGCCCTGTCTGATGCTGTGCTAAAAGTGTATGTGTGAATATTTTATTTTAATAAATATTTGTATCCCTTTTGATGCTGGTAGTGATTCTCTGTACCACATAGACCTTCACTGTCTCAGACATGATATTGTAAAAGGAGTGTCGGGGGAAGGCCAGCCGTTGGCGAGTGGCTATTCCGCCAGAGGGGCACAAGGAAGTAAATTGGCCCCAGGCGCTGGCAGCGGGAGACTTATAAGCAAGGTCTAAGAACTTGGAAGGGAAGTTGAGACCTTCTTAGCAGGTAATTCCATACAAAGATCAGGTGGTGGTGGTGAGTTGCATGAGAGAGAGAGAGGTCACTCTTGATGTTGGGAACATGGAATAGGCAGGATGGAATCTGGCCTGCAGGCCAGAGCAGGTCCATTCCTCCACGCAGATTTTGGTTTAAACTACCTTTCTCCTGATTTCTAGTATAAAACATACTCCTAAAGTGGCTTTCAGCATAATGTGATCTCAGTTACAAAATACAATTAAATTTAAAATTAACCCACCTCAGAACAATCAAGGGAATGTAAGATTGGCCAAGTAACGAGGCTGGCATAAGCATACACTGAGGTGAGGAAGCTAACAGGGTCCATGGATTCTGGTGGGCTCCACTGCTGCCTAGTCCTGTCTCAGACATCAGTTCTGTTGCCTGAACTCACATCTTTCCATAGCCTGCTTATGAGACACAGTGTGGTATAGTGGTTGAAGAGTAGAGGGCCTCTAATCAGGGGAGTCAGGTTTGATGCCCCACTCCTTCACCTCCTCCTTTGAGACTCCTTCTGGTAGTGAAAACTGGGGTATCAATTCATTAGCCCGATCCAACATGGCTTCCCTCGTGTTCTCTTCATTGCACAGAGGATCTGTCTTCCTCCTGTTGTAAAGAAGAAGTGAGATACCACCCCAGAAGCAGGCAAAATGCTGCTGAGATGAGGATAAGTTTTAGGGGAAAAACAATCCCCAGGTAAACCCAGTACAGCAGAAGGCCAACCCGTCTATTCATTCATGTATTTGTTCATCCATTCATTTAGAACATGTATTCGCTGCCTCTCCGGAAAACTTGCTCCAGGCAGTTTTCTATGTGAAACATAATAAAAACATATCACTAAAGTTATTAACCATTCATAAATGATTAAAAACCCAGCGTAAAACATACACACACAAAGCAAGCACATAAAACAGGACCAAAAGAGTCTCCTACAACAGCTGGTCACCCTATCGATTTAATGGGACTTACTCCCAGGGAAGTGTTCATACGTTCCGCAGTTAAACAGTTCCGCAGGGCCTGCAAAAAGGAGCTCTTCCACCAGGCATTTGGTTGAGACCAGGCACAACCAACAGCGAATGAAGGGCCCCCACTCTCCCCCCTTCCTCCCAGAACTCCACCAGAGCGCTCTGGACCTGTTGTGCCATTGCACTGTTGCATTGTTGTACTATTATATTATATTGTTATACTGTTACAGCCACTGTTATATTATTGTATGGTTATTAATGTAGATTGTTTCATGCATGGTTCATAAGTTCTATGTAAACCGCCTTGAGCCTCCGGGGAGGGCGGCAAATAAAAATAAAAATAAAAATAAAAATAAAAATAAAAATAAAAATAAAAATAAAAATAAAAATAAAAATAAAAATAAAAATAAAAATAAAAATAAAAATAAAAATAAAAATAAAAATAAAAATAAAAATAAAAATAAAAATAAAAATAAAAATAAAAATAAAAATAATAAAAATAAAAATAAAAATAAAAATAACAAAAGATTGCCCTGTCTTTTCACCATTGGATCCCTGGCTCCGCTTTTGGCTGGCTGCGGTTTGCCGTTGCCACTCCAGCCCATCTGCCTCGCACCACCTTCCGCTCAACAAGAGAAGCCAGGCCCTTTGTGCATCGAAGTTGTGTCAGATGCCTTCTCTAATGAGCCAAAGATGTCTGGAGGATCTCCAGAGCCCTCGCATCCCAGACGCTGAAGAGCTATCTCTGTTGAAACAGATCGCCTGGCCAGCTCCTAGGACTGCCAGCGGAAGCCAAGCGGGGGGAAGGGGGGATGTCTTCCATATTGATCCCCAAAGGCTGGCTTGCCAGGGAGATGCCACAGCTGCAAGGAGATGTATTTAGGCATCTGTTAACTGGAGGGAGACGGACTGGAAACTCCCCAGTAGTTCAATGACCGTCGTTCGAAGATGCCAGCTGGCCACTCTGGGGAAGGCGACGGTGGCTTCTAAGCTCTCCTTCTCCAAGCTTGAGCAGCCAACATCTCTAGGTTTCACTCACACTGTTGACAAAGCACCGAATGCGTGTCCAGGGAGCTGCAAAGAGAATGCCAGTCGTGTCCCCTGAAATGAGGTAGCCCTGGATGTGAGGGAACGCCGTCAAATTCAAGGGGCACTTTGCCACTGATTCCAAAGCCTCCGGTTTTGCAAAATAGGTTGTCCGTGGTACGTGCCAGCGTGCGTGCCAACCGCCTGGTTGAGGGAGCCAAGGGAGAATGTCCTGGGTGGCGTGGAATGATCTCGGATGGCCATGGCTAGACTTAAATATGTATTGCTGGAGTTCAGGATCCTGGGTCTGTACACCTCACCGCATTTCCTCGAACGGAAAGCAGGGTGCAGTTTTGGCTGGTTGGAGGGAGGCCAATGTTTGTGGGCGTAGGAGCCTGGGAGGAGGGACTGCAGCTCCATACAGACAGCCACAAGTTCAGATATGAATTTTTTAATGACCACATGTAACTGTCTTGTATCAAATCAGACCCCTGGTCACTGTTGTCTACTCAGACCTGCAGCAGCTCTCACAGAGTTTCAGGCTGAGGCCTTTCACATCACCTCCTAAATCTTGAGGTGCCAGGGATTAGAACCTGGGACCTTCTGCACGCCAGGCAGATGTTGTGCCGCTGAGCCATGGCCCCTCCAGACCTCAGTTCCCCTGGAGAAGACAGTTGCTTTGCAGGGTGGGCTCTGTGACATTACAGAGTGAGCCAGCTTGGTGTAGTGGTTAGGAGTGCAGACTTCTAATCTGTCAAGCTGGGTTTGATTCCACGCTCACCCACAATTCTTCTTCTTCTTCTTCTTCTTCTTCTTCTTCTTCTTCTTCTTCTTCTTCTTCTTCTTCCTCTTCCTCTTCCTCTTCCTCTTCCTCTTCCTCTTCCTCTTCCTCTTCCTCTTCCTCTTCCTCTTCTTCCTCTTCTTCCTCTTCCTCTGCCATCCTGAGTTTCCATCCCCAATTCCCAGAAAATGACCTCCCCAGAGTTGGCAACCCTACTGGTAGGTGAGTCTTTGGGGCTTGCCCTGCTTTTTTGTGGGAGCCAGTTTGGTGTAGTGCTTAAGAGATGTGGGCTTTAATCTGGAGAACTGAATTTTATTCCCCACTCCTCCACATGCAGCCAGCTGGGTAACCTTGGTCCAGTCACACTACAGTTAGAGGTGCTCTCATATAGCAGTTCTGTCAGCCCCACCTCGCTCACAGGATGTCTGTTGTGGGGAGAGGAAGGGAGGTGATTGTAAACCACTTTGAGACTCCTTTGGGTAGTAAAACCTGGGCTACAAAATAGCCCTCTGATTCTGAGGGGAGATTCTCCCTGAGATGGCTTCTAATACCAGGTTTCTTATACCTCGGTATCTTTGGTCTCTCCCTCGCTCCCTGACAGAAAGTCCTGATCCGTGACAAGATTCCCCTGTGACGTCTAGTCTTGACTAGACACTAAATAACAAAATAATGTGCTAATTGACTTGGAGCTTCCCTAGAATTCTCAAATTCCCTCTCATAATCACTGGTTTGGTTTATCTCGCATCGATCCTGTCAGAAATATTATAACCCAAAGGAAATACTTCTTTTCGCAGAGAGGGAGTCAGATGTGGAATTCGCTGCCCGAGGATGTTGTGGTGGCCAGTTTTGAAAGAGGCTTGGATAGATTCATAGGGGTTACTAGCCGTGGTGGCTGAGGGGAACCGCCACATCCAGAGGCATGAATCTTCTGAATTGCAGAGCTAGAAGGCAACATGTGGAGAAGGCCTCGGCCTTCATGCCCTGCTGTTGGCCTTCCAAAGGAACTGGTTGACCATTATCTGACAATATTGTGGACAAGATGGCTTCTTCTTCTGTTCTTAACCAACGTTCAAAGCACGAGAAATTACAATATCCTCTGGAATGCTTCAGGCAGAACCATATCCTGCTTACCCCCATTGTTTACCCCCCAGTTCTGGGTATGAGAATCAATGTGGTATAGTGGTCAAGATCAGCAGGCTCTAATCTGGAGAAACAGGTTTGATTCCCCATTCCTCCTCCACATGTACCCAGTTGGGTGCCCTTGGACCAATCCCAGTTCTCTCAGAGCTCTCTCAGCCTCCCCTACTTTACATTGTATGGGAGAGGAAGAATAGATGGTTGTAAACCGCTTTGAGACTCCTTCGGTGAGTAACCAGTGGGGTACAAAACCCCCAGCTCTTCTTCATCTATATTTGCATGAAAACAGAACCTTTGTTCTGTAAAAGTCCATCTGTTTCTAGGGCTTGTCCCCTGCAAGCCACTTGAAGCCCTAATCTCTGTATTTGGAGGCGACCTCTGCATGCTGCATGGGTGATGTCAAAGAGAGAGGGGATTATGGCACTTTTGAATGCCAGAGCAGATGGGCTTTGTATGAACTAGGATGCAAACATCCTTAGTCACAGCAAGGGAGAGAAGGACGGAACAGGAAAATGCACCCCAAACCTGCGCAGTCGTTAAATGAAGCATTCAGCACGTTATTTCATGACTCA
Source organism: Paroedura picta (assembly GCF_049243985.1). Taxonomy (NCBI): domain Eukaryota; kingdom Metazoa; phylum Chordata; class Lepidosauria; order Squamata; family Gekkonidae; genus Paroedura; species Paroedura picta. The sequence continues at coordinate 14,293,832 of NC_135375.1, forward strand.
TTTCCAGTTTTTATGAGCTTTTGCAAGCCAACGAATATAAGACTCACCTCTCTTCTTTCAGAGTTTGGTAATTCACCAATTGCTGATGCCTGTATTCTCATCAGATGCACCCTCAAGTTCCCACTGAAATCCAACCTCCCCCACAAAACCCCCGCAAAACATAGCATTTATTCATTATAATTTATTAGTTAGTTAATTAATTAATTAATTGCTAGTTAGTTAATTAACTAATTAATTTATTATTAAGCAAAGGTTGGATACACACTTTTCTTGGATGCTTTAGGATGTTTAGGGCTGATCCTGCGTTGAGAGCAGGGGGTTGGACTAGATGGCCTGTATGGCCCCTTCCAACTCTATGATTCTATCATTCTATGATCTGGTATGCCATGATGTTTCTAGAATTTCCCAAACCTGCTCCACATCTCCTGGCTGGCCATATTGCATTAGCTCTGATTTCAACTGATCTCATTCGTATTTATCCTGAGCTAGAACAAAGTTTGAGTCCAACGGCACCTTCAATTCTGCATGCACACTTCTTCAAATACATTGAAACAGACTTTGAGAACCATTACGTACAGGTAGATAGAGCCCTTCCTCGTAAGTAATGGTTTGCAGAAATCAGAGCCACATAGAGCTGGAAGAGATACCAAAGGGCCATCCAGTCCAATCCCCCACCTTTTGGGGGACTTAAAAATCACAACTCACAACTTAGGGCTAATCACAATTTAGGGCTAATCCTGCGTTGAGCAGGGGGTTGGACTAGATGGCCTGTTTGGCCCCTTCCAACTCTATGATTCTATGATTCTAACTCCTGATAGGGCCTCATCCAATCTCTTCCTAAAAACCTCCAATGAAGGAAGACTCCACCACCTTCTGAGGCAGCAGATTCTACCTACAAACAGCCCACACCATCAGAAAATGTTTTCTACTATTTAAGTGGAACCTCCTTTCCCATAATTTGAACCCAGTGCTCCTAGTCCTCGTCTAGTGAAGTCTGTTTCAATGTATCTGAAGGAGTGTGCATGCTCACCAAGGGTTACACCCAAAATTAAACTTTGTTGGTCTTCAAGGTGCCACTGGACCAACACAGCTACCCACCTGAATTTATCCTGAACTGGATCTTCCCTTTTCATTGTTATGGAGCCAACATTGACCCTTAAGTATTCTATCATTACCTGCATTCTAAAGGTATCCCCTGTGCAAGCACCGAGTCATGTCTGACCCTTGGGGTGATGCCCTCTAGCGTTTTCATGGCAGACTCAATATGGGGTGGTTTGCCAGTGCCTTCCCCAGTCATTACCGTTTACCCCCCCAGCAAGCAAGCTGGGTACTCATTTTACCGACCTCAGAAGGATGGAAGGCTGAGTCGACCTTGAGCCGGCTGCTGGGATCGAACTCCCAACCTCATGGGCAGACAGCTTCAGACAGCATGTCACTGCCTTACCACTCTGCGCCACAAGAGACTCATAACCTGCATTCTAATGATACTTAAAAAGAAAGGAGGGGCTGTGACTCAGTGGTAGAGCATCTCCTTGATATGCAAAAGGTCCCAGGCTCTGTCACCAGCATTTCAAGTTAAGGGGGTCCAGTCGTAGGTGATGTGACAGGATCCTAAATCTCTGGAAAGTTTGTGCCTGTCTGAGTACTAAGGGTGGCTAAGGTGTGCCTCTCCAGATGTCCATGGACTACAATTCCCATGAGCCCCTGCCAGCACTGTCAGAGGCTCATGGGAATTGTAGTCCACAGACATCTGGAGAGCTACACTTTGGCCAACCCTGGAGTAGACGATTCTGATCTTGATGGAACCAAATGTCTGATTCAGTATAAGGCAGATTCTGCATGCCAAGCAGATGTTCTACCACTGAGCCACAGCCTAAGAATATGAACAGCTAAAGCTCCCTTATGCTGAATTAGACCACTGGTCCATCCAGGTCAGTACTGTCTACCTTGGCTGGCAGTATCTTTTGTATCATCTACTCCTCGTCCTTTCAACTGGAGATGCTGGAGTTTGAGCCTGGGAACTTCTGCCTGCCAAGCAGATGCTCTTCTACTGAGCCACCATCCCTCGAATGACCCCTCGAATGCCAGGGCTGTACCCTCATCCAATATTTAGAGTATTTTTGCTCTGCTTTTCCAACAAGTGAAATTGAGATGAGTCCAGTGAGTTTTCTGGCTTTGATGCAAGAGGACTGTGGATTTGGGGCACTTTCAAACGCCACATCTGATCCTGCAAAGTATCCCAATGTGTTTTGATGGCATTTCCCCTCTGGCTGCCTGCATGAGCAGTAAAATAGAACTGGTCTGACATAGACGGAGGACACTTGTGTCCTTGCAAAGAATCCCCCTGAGAGAAATGCATATTTTTCTAACTCCAAGGCTAGACTACAGCAATGCTTTCGATGTGGGGCTGCCCTTGATTGCGAAAAGTGTGACTCTGCAATCCGTGGTTTGCTTGGTTTACAGGTGGCACAGGAAGCACCCAGGGTCCGCAAAAGGGAGAAAGCATAGGCACGAAATCCCAGGGTCCCTCATCACCTGACATGTGCAGAACTGGACAAATGATGTGATTTCTCATGTAGGGAAGGTGTCTCTGTTAAGCCATGTCCCAAGCAGATTCCTTGTTAGTTAGCAATGTCTTGGATTCTCATTACCATGTAAGAGCCTATGGCTGGATTATACTAGGATTTGTACTCATTCGGATTTTTTTACTATATGGAAACCAAAACTGTATGAAAAGAATACATTGAATTTCAAGGATATATCTTGGAATAGAGGGCAATGGGGAGGTGGGAAGGGGAGGAGCCTCAGGTGGGCGTGTCCACAGCTATGCTTCACAACCATATTCTGCACCATTGGACCAGTTCTGGGGCTTTGCAAAACCTGAAGAATGTTTCAGGGGGTTCTCAATGGCAAATAAGTTTAGAAAGGCTGTCCTAAGCCTGAGACAAAAAGGAGCAACCGGCCACTGCCCGTGTGCAGATGGCAGCTTGATAGAGCTGCAAAACAACCCTACGAAGCGGTTTGAAGTCAGGGCAGAGTCTGCACTTGCATTGCCAATCCTGTTGAATTCAGATCGCTTTGAACTCGAGTCTTCCTCTCCCCCCCTCCTCCCCATTGAAACAGGAAAGTCTTCTGCATGTGGTTAGGGAGGCTCAGAAGGTGTGTGTGTGTGTGTGGGGGGGAGCCAAGCCTCTTTCTTTCTTTTCTTGAAGGGGGGGGGAGAGGAGCCAAGCAGGGAGCCTCTTTCTATTCTTGGAGGGGAGGGGGAGAGGATCGAAAAAGGCAGAGGAGGGAGGAAAAATCCAGGACCGACAGAAGTTGAGAGAAATTAGGGGCTTCTCCTTTAAGGCAAGCATGTCACATGACCAGGTGTAGCTTATCAGAGGTTCTCTACCACGGAGCTTTCTTTCCCAATCTGGATATTGAGGATTAACAGCATGCTGAGATATTGCACAATAAAGGTCAATCCTTCTTGCTGCAGAAGGAAAATTAAATTGCCCCAAATCCAAACGGAAATCGCATTCTGTGTAGAGGGCAGGGACTCCATGCAGTCAGAATCACAGCTTGGTTATGCAGATTCGTGACTGCATTAGAGAGCAAAGCATGTCACCGGCAAAACTACAGGGGTCAGGGCTATGAATTGTTTCATGCAGAAAGCATTGCAACGTAGTTTTTCGACAGACTCTTTTCAATGCAGAATAACGATTGTAGCATAATACAGCGGTCTAAACTGGTTGTTTTAAAAACTGTTTTATTTGGCTCCATGCAAAATACCTCGGGTTGCTTCCTAGGTCCGCCAGATCGGTGTGTATGCCCTAGCTTTGTCTTCTCCAGCAAGAATGCCTGTGTTCCTTTAGGAGAAAGTCCCCACGCAGGTCCTCACAATGTAAGATATTTCACAGTTGCTAAGTGACAACGAACAACAAAGCGCTTTGCAGGTCACAAAATATTTGATAACAGGGATTGCTCGTTGGAGCTCTAAACCCGATTAGTATTTTAGTTGTGTTTCCTGTTCAAGATGTTGGTTGAATGAACAGGAACACGAGTCATCATAGTCTGATTTTTTTTGGGGGGGGAGGGTTATTTTTGGAACCGCCAGATATGATGTCTTTGTCAAAGTATGTTTTCTCCTTACCTGGAGAACACTGATTAACATTCATAGGGAAGAACAGCATATTTTAACCACTTCCTCAGGCAACAATCTGGAACGTTATTAGGCTGCGAGAGAATTTCCCCTGATGGTGGAGAGCTGCAAATTTTGTTTTTCTTAGGGATGATTCTCTCTCCCCCCCCCCCCCGACATGCCTTACAAAAAAGCTAAATTGTCCTGGGATCCTGGCGCCTGTTCGCTTTGGGGAGTGAGATTTTTCAAAAAGTACCAATGTTCCCATCGCTTCAGATGTTTCCCTCTCTTAAGAAACGGTTTCGAAAACACGAAACGCCGACAAAAAGTAATGAAGACTTGAAACGACGGCTGATGAAGGTTACAGCGGAAAGTGCCAAAGCAGGATGACGACCAAACATCAAGGAGACCAAAGTAATGACTGCGAAGGAATTGTACAACTTTAAGGTTGATGATGAAGAAAGTGTTCGAGATTTCCTATTCCTTGTCTCCATTGCCAACTGGAAAGGAGACTGAATAGGGGGGAAAAAATCAGAAGAAAAAAAAAGAGCTGGTTTTTATACCCCACTTTTCACTACCCTAAGGAGTCTCTTTCCTTGAGTCTCAAAGTGGCTTACCACCTTCCTTTCCTCTCCCACAACACGCACCCTGTGAGGTAGGTGGGGCTGAGACAGCTCTGTGAGAACAGCACTATAAGGACTGTTGAAAAGTCCAAGGTCACCCAGCTGGCAGCATGTGGAGGAGTGGGGAATCCAACCCGGCTCGCCCAATTAGAATCTGCCACTCTTAACCACTTACACCCCACTGAAGGAGAGGGTGATTGGGACGAACAGCCATGAAGGCGCTAGAAAAGGTCCCATATTGTAAGGATGTATTGCTGGTGACCAAGAGCAAATTAATTCATGCGTTAGGGCAGGGGTAGTCAAACTGCGGCCCGCCAGATGTCCATGGACTGCAATTCCCATGAGCCCCTGCCAGCAAACGCTGGCAGGGGCTCATGGGAATTGTAGTCCATGGACATCTGGAGGGCTGCAGTTTGACTACCCCTGCCTTAGGGCATTTCTGCATGCCATAAATGTAGCTTAAGGCTTACCTAATGAAGACGCTATATTCCTGCCCCTCCACATGATGTCACCTAAATCCCACGCCTGGGCAGCAAGCAGCTCACTACATCCTCCATTTTAAAGTGCTTCTCTGGGATCCCAAAAAGTTCATTCACCAACCTAAAAAGCACTAGTTTATGGACAGCAACCAGCAGGCAACCAGCAGAAGGAAGTATGGAGGCTCAAATGTACTATAGAGCCAGCTTGGTGTAGTGGTTAGGAGTGCGGACTTCTAAACTGGCGATCCGGGTTTGATTCTGCACTCTCCCACATGCAACCAGCTGGGTGACCTTGGGCTCACCACGGCACTGATAAAGCTGTTCTGACCGAGCAGTGATATCAGCGCTCTCTCAGCCTCACCCACCCCACAGGGTGTCTGTTGTGGGGAGAGGAAAGTGAAGGTGATTGGAAGCCGCTTTGAGACTCCTTTGGGTACAGAAAAGGGGCATATAAGAACCAACTCTTCTTTTTCTTCTAAAGTCATCTGTAGCATCCCGCCCTCGCTCCCACCTCCCTCTCCCTTGTTCCCAGGGAGGAGAATTACTTTTTATAAAAATGGTGAACCTCCTGGAGCAATGAATAGGCAGACACGCGTGTAGTGATGCTAGAAATATTTTATTCAACAAAGCATGCCTCCCAAAAATTTTCTTCCCCCCTGCCCCAAAAAATCAGGAATTATATTAATTTACTTATTTATCAAAGGACCTGCCTGCCTGGGCTTCAGCGCCCATGAAAGTCAATGGGGCCGTAGTCTATAATGGGAATTTCAGCATTCCCACCTTTCCTGGGACCTGGGGTGGGGGTGGGGGTTTGAGATACAACCTCCAAACTTTCAAAGTAGCTCTGGGAGGCTCTTTGTTGACTCCCTTCCAAATGTCAAAATGATTGGTTCAACGGGTCCACATTTAGGGGTTCCCAAAGAGGGTACCCCATCCACTCCATTATATCCTATGGGACGGACTCTCCATTGGATGCAATGGAGGGATGGGGGCACCAAAATATAATGGAGGGATGGGGACCCCGAAATTCCCATTATAGTCTATGGTGCCACTGACTTTCATGGGCGCCAAAGCCGAGGTGGCCAAATCGGGCCCTTCGTGTGCAAGCCTGCTCATGATCCCATAAGGGGTGGCATTCAAAAGCGCTATGTATGGCTGTGAAAGTTGGACCATAAGGAAGGCCGAGCGTCAAAGAATTGAGGCTTTTGAACTCTGGTGCTGGAGAAGACTCTAGCGAGTCCCTTGGACTGCAAGGCGAACAAACCGGTCAGTCCTAGAGGAGATCAGCCCTGACTGCTCCTTAGAAGGCCAGATCCTGAAGATGAAACTCAAATACATTGAGCAAACGCTGGCAGGGGCTCATGGGAATTGTAGTCCACGGACATCTGGAGGACCACAGGTTGACTACCCCTGATCTAGCTGAAGCTCTCATACATTGGTCACATCATGAGTAATGCTAGGAAAAGAGATGGACCGACTCAACATGAGATGAACTCCATTGTCCTCAAACGGCAAAACCTGAACGAGGTTGTTCATGACAGGATATTTTGGAGGTCGTTAATTCATAAGGTTGCCATAAGTTGGAAGCATCTTGTTGGCGGTTAACACGCGCACAGACGCGCACACAAAACGAAACAAAAAACACAGAGATGTCGCAAAATGATCCCCCCCCCGACAGAATGCCTAACAGATGGAAATTCTCCGGGTGCTGCCTGACCATAGGGAACGAAAAGATGCCATGTAAGAAAGACAGATGAAAAGAGGTTTGTTAGATCAGCCGTGCCAACTGAGCTAATAGAGACGCCCCACAGAGCTTCTCGAAAACAAACTGGAAAAAGACAGAAATTATTATATTGCACAGTAAAAAAAAAGTGGGTAATTCGATTTATACTCTGCCCCTCCCAGCATGCTGGCTTGGGGTGGCTTCCAACATAAAAACATGCACAATAAAATACAATGTATTGATAACACAATATATTCTTAAAACCCTAAAAACCCTAAAAACTTTAAAAACATTCATGCCAGCTAATCAGCCAATTGATACGTTCAACAGTGTTTAGTTCTTAGTTTCCGTTTCAGGGAGGGATGTGGACTATTGGTCTGATCCAGCAGAGCTCTTCTGATATTCTTATGGATGCATCTCTGCCCTGTTGGTCCTCCAGGAGAACTGGTTGGGCATTGTGTGGGATAGGATGATGGATTAGATGGACCCTCACTGGTCTGACCCAGCAAGGCTCTTCTGATGTTCTTATGAAAGCCTCAGACCCTCTGCCCTGTTGTTGGACCTCTAGAGGAACTGGTTGGCCCCTGTGAGAGACAGGATGCTGGACTAGAGGGATCACTAGCCTGATCCAGCAGGGCTCTTTTTATGTTCTTTTGGAGGCGTCTATGCTCTACTGTTGGTCCTCCACAGGAACTGGTTGGCCACTTTGTGGGACAGGATGATGGACTAGATGGACCCTCACTGCTCTGATCCAGCAGGGCTCTTCTGATGTTCTTTTGAAGGCCTAGGTCTATATGCCCTGGATTGATGTAGCTGAGACATCTTATATTCTTATGCTCTGCAAATGCATGTATGCCATTGTTGATCTTCAGACTGAAGAGCTTGATAACATCTCCCACTGCATGGAAGTCCTGGGAGAGAAGTAACAGAACTTCATCCTTGACTAATCTCCTCCCATCTGTGCAATATAACTTGCTTAATACTTTTTTGAGCTGATCTTGCATCAAAATAAACTCAGCTGAACTATAACTCGCCTATAAAGTTGGAATGAGACCAAATTCCAAAAGCTGTCTGATTCGATTTGAGCAGCCTCATTTCTCCATTGTGATAAACAACCTTGTGGATCCTTGCATTTGCACCTGTTCGTCTTCCCTCATGCTGAAGTTTTCCTGCAAAAATGAATATTTTCTCAATGTTATATCATTCCATTAGCGGATAAATTGCAAACAAACTGCATATAAATGGCATATACATAACATGCCTCCCCCACAAAGAATCCTCACAATAAAAACGAAACACAGTTGATCCCAAACCAGTAACAATGAGAACATACAAAATTGAAAAGAAATGAAAAAGGCTATTTTGCCTCCTCCCTATCGTAAGGCCAGTAGAATTGATTCAAGTCAAAGCAGATGAAATCCATGATTTGCATCATTATTCAGATTGTGATTGTCAATCACACTCCCAGTCCAAAATTGTTCAGTTGGATATTAGCTGTGAGGCTTTTATTTTGAAGAGAAAATATCGTTGCTCCACCAGGACTTATCTGCTGAGCTTGATACAGGTAGCATCTCAAGGGCCCATTTGGGGCTGGCAGGAGTCTGACCAACCACATGCCCCCTTGAGTCATGTCCTCCATGGCTGGTGAAAACCAGTGATGAAGAGATATGGGCTCCTCTCTAGGATATTATCAACTTGTCCCTGAGTTCAGAGATTTTCCTGGAGATACTAAAGAAGGCTGTGGTTAGGCCACGTATGAAAAAAAGAAAACAGGATGCTGATCAAGGATGCTGAGAGAGAGAAGCTTCAATCACCTGATTTCTGTTTCCCCCCACTGCTGTGAAGGACACACAACCAGGGACAATAAAAACATGTCAGCATGCCTGTTCAGACCCTGAATTATAGAAACTGGGTAGACGGGAGGAATCTATTAAATAAGGCGATACACAGACAAATGTAGAATGTGGGCTCTTGGACGGGTCTATCTTTGCTGTAAAACACCTGCATCTATTACCTTTATCACATCTATATAAATTTGGCATAGGCTAGGTTTCAAAAGTGTAAGAGTACCTTCTAAAAATAACTGGATGATATGAGCAAGAGTGTAGCAAGAATTGGTTGTAAGCAAGATTGCCACACTAAGGATGCTTTCTTTCTTTGGCCACCCTGTTGTGGCCAATTTATGACAACCACATGGGGGGGGTGTCATGAACCCCGGTTCCTGACCTGAGTTTCACCTGAGTTCTCCCGGGATTCCTGGGTTGTTGTCATAAAGCCATAAATTGCTTGTTCGTTCCTGTCCTCCCTCTGCATACCAAAGCGTCTCCCCGCCAGAACACCTTATCTCTTCCTGCTCTGATTGACCTTGCTAGAAGCTGTGAAGCCTCAACACTTGTAACGTTTTAGATCATAGCACAGGCCAGATGGCCCTCCTGGGTACTATTGTATTTTCCCGCCTTACAGACCCCTCTCTTCCCCCTCCCTTATTTGAACTCATGTATAAGTACCCCAAGGGGGCTATTGATCCTTTTTCTCTGCCAAAGAGTTTTGTTCATCAAACTTTCCCTATTGATGCCCTGCTGTATTAGTCTCCAGAATAAAGCTTCCTTTTGGATTTCACTTCAAGAGTGGTCTCAAGGAGCTGCTTGTTCGTGTGACTTTACTTGAGTGTCTTCTGCCTGGTTCCTGACAGGGGGGCTTTCTCAACCAGCGTTTCGTGAAGTCCTTTTTTGACAGTCCTGGAAAAGTTTCCAGAGTGGGGGAGAGTTAATTCATTTTAAAATATATTTTAAAGATTTGTTAATTTTTTTCAGGTGATATGACCATATATGGTCATGTTGACATCTCCCCCCCCCCTACCAAAATGGCCAATGACAAGCCTGGAGGTGGTGGGAAGGGGAGGGGCATCAGGTGGGCGTGTACACAACTGTGTTTGCCAACATTATTCTGCACGATTGCATAATTTCTGGGATTTCTCAAAGCCTGAAGGATGTTTCAGGGATTGTTCAGCAGTAAAAAAGTGGAGAAAGGCTGCTGTAGGGTTTTCAAGCCAAGAGACTTTCAGAGATAGATCTCCAGGGCCTGCCTCTGTGTAGTAGTAACCCTGGTAATTTTTTGTGGTCTCCCAGTCAACATCTGATGGGATCAGGTTAGCCTAGAGCAGTCTTATTTGTCATTGGGATCGGCCTGAGTAGATGTGCTTCGACTTGTGCAGCAGATCCCATCAAAGTAAAAAGATAATTTTTCCATATAATATATTTCTGCTAAGGGTTTGGAGAAGAAGTGTGTCTCATGACTTAAGGGCCACTCAGTGCTTAACACCCACTCAGGGTGGCTGTCTCACCTCGGAGTGCCTCCTCCTCCAACCAGCTTGCCTGTCTGTCCAGTGGCCAGCCAATTGCCTTTCATCCCCCACCCATGACCACCCCCTCCTCCTTCCACTTCCCTCTGAGGCTTGGAGGCTGCAGATCCCTGCTGCATGTGAGCTGCCCCTGCTGGTGAGTTCTCTAATAGCTGCCTGCAGCCTTTCCAAGTCCTGGAGGGAGGGGGAGGCTGTCTACAGAGTTCTTCCACTCTACTCCCCTAATCTAGCACCCGTTGTATTCCTGAATGCAATGGGCTTGGCCCCTAGTCATAATATAAGAACCAGTTAGAGCAATTATTGTGCAAACTTAAGCAGAGTAAAATAGAAAGTGGATGGGCTTAGATGGGTATAAGCCCTGTTTAGGATTTCATGGTCCATGTAGTGTCTTGCCTCCATTCGACATCACACTGATGTCCAATACCATCACAGGAGCACTACCTCTGAACATGGAGGTTCCACAGGTATCCTGCCCAACAACTTTTGCTGGACCTATCCTCCCTGAATCCTTTTCTACAGAAAGGCATCTGAGCTGATGGTCAGCAACATCTCTCAAGGTAGTGAAATCCAGGCATCAGTTGTGTGGGTAAATACTTGTATCTATTGTCTGGCTGTCACATCCATCCAATCTGTTTTCTCAGATGATGCCAAGAACTACTGTTATATGTGGGGGAGGAAATCCTGTCTCTGCCCACCAGCCTTAATTTTTTTTGTAAAAAAATAATCCAATGAGATATCCATCATGAGAATGACTAGGCACGCTTATGGTCTCGGCAAAGGAAGGGGTGAGGAATTATACCTGAACCCGAAACTGACATGGCCTAGACTGATTCCCCAGATCTCTGTGGAAAAGACCATAGAGACTTTTGGAAGGAATTGGTAGCATGTCACCAGTTACTTCCGTGTCCAGATGCAACCCCCTCTGTCAAAATCAGTATTGGTGAGCAAGTGAATTAGAGGGCAAATGCCCCCTGGGGCTGGGCAGACGGCATCTCTGTTAGTCATGTTAGACATTGGTGGAACTAGTCCCTGGCCGGTTTCCTTGTTCGGATGAAGAGCATGGCCACTGACAACACCTTCTCCCGTGGATTCTCCCCATGTATATCAATCTTGTCAGACTAACCAATTTTTTAAAAATTTAATAACCGAGTTAGCAGACATTGAAGCGCATGGTCGGAATAATAATTTGTCAAGTTCCATGGTAAAATTGAGATAAATCTTTCCTGAGACAGAATAATATAGAAAAATGGCTCGAAAGTGGGGAAAGGATTAATAACGTGCATCAGCTGCCTGGGACTCAGCCTTTGAGAAGAGAAAAAATGCAAAGTGCAAACTTAGGGCCAGGCAGGGAAAATGCAGTGCTCCTGCTATTCAACTACTTGTAAGTTGACCTGTCAACTTCTTGCTTCCTAGATGAGAGCCAGTATGGTGTAGTGGTTAGGAGTGCGGACTAATCTGGCCTACCGGGTTTGATTCTGCACTCCCCCACATGCAGCCAGCTGGGTGACCTTGGGCTCGCCACGGCACTGATAAAACTGTTCTGACTGAGCAGTAATCTCAAGGCTCTCTCAGCCTCACCCACCCCACAGGGTGTCTGTTGTGGGGAGAGGAAAGGGAAGGCGAAAGTAAGCTGCTTTGAGCCTCCTTTGGGTAGAGAAAAGTGGCATATAAGAACCAACTCTTCTTCTTCTTCAACTTTTCTACCTTTGAGAACCCCCTGAAACATTCTTCAGGCTTTGAGAATCTCCAGAAGTGGTGCAATTGTGCAGAAAATGGTGAGGAAGCATAGCTGTGGACATGCCCACCTGGGGCTCCTCCCCTTCCCACGCCCTCCAGGCCCATCATTGGCCATTTTGGGAAGGTGGGTGGGTGAGCAACATGACCATATCACCCAATCAATGTTTAACAAATTTAAAAAGTGTATTAAAAATTAATTAGCTCCCACCCATCTGGGAAACTCTTCCAGGGCCATCAAGAATCCTGGGTTAAAATCACTAGTGTGAACAGAAAGATCTGGATTTTTATCAACCAACAGAACTTTGTGGCCCAATTACTCTCTCCTCCTCTACCTTCCAGAGGAAAAATGAGGGCAATTCATAATAATAATAGTAGTAATAAAATGTATTGCAGAGGGCCAACGGCAGTTACACTCTTATGTTAAATTAAAAATACATAAAGCAACACAAGACAAACAATAAAAGTGGATTAGGTGTAAATTAATAAGGAGCAGAGAAAGAACCTGCCCCCAAAACACAAACCAGATTGCAACAAATTAGGTCCCCAAGCATGACTTTAGCTTAAATTTTATTGCAGCCAATATGAGCAATGAAGCCAGTGAAGGGTGATACAAGTTGGCAGGGAGACATGTTGGCAAAGAAATGGCAAAGCTCCTTAAAATTATAAAGCAGTTTTATTGAGAGAAACAAACTTTGTCTAGAAAGAGGAAAGAGAGACCTAACTGACTGTCTAGCTGTTATTCTGCATGCATTTGGTCTGTTCTGAAGGCAAGGAGGGAGGAATTGTGCTCTAAGGAGCAGGGAGACTCCATCTGAATCACTCAGCACATTTCCAGCTCAGTGTAGGGATTCGAACCTGGGTCTCCCAGATCCTAGTCCAACACCCTTAACCTCCTCATCATGGAGGACTTCCATAAGGCTTTTATATGGGTCACACATCTCTGAAACACAAACACAAGAGAAGCTGCCTTAGACTGAATCAGACCCTTGGTCCATCCAAGTCAGTATTGTCTACTCAGATGGCAGCAGCTCTCCAGGGTCTCAGACAGAGATCTTTCACTTCACCTCCTGCCTGGTCCTTTTCACTGGAGATGCCACAGATTGAACCTGGGATAGGGTTGCCACCTCTGACTTGGGAACTATGTGGAGATTTGAAGGGTGGAGTTGGGAGCAGGCGGGATTTGGGGCAGGGAGGGACCTCAGTGGAACATAATGTTATGGGGTCCACCCTTCCAAGCAGCCATTTTGTCCAGGAGAACTGATCTCTGTCCCCTGGAGGTGAGCTATATTTCAGGGGATCTCCAGGTCCCATGTGGAGACAGGCATCCCAAACCTGCGACCATCTGTAGGCCAAGCAGATACCCAAGAGTGTGCCATAGCCCCTCCCATGACACATCCTGCAGGGTCCAACTCTGCTGTTAGTAAACAGGCAACCTTGGGGGTCTTGCCCTTGTTCATGGCATGGAAGTTTATAATTCGATTTCCTCAGAGGCCTATAATACATTCGTTGTGGTCAGTACATCTCTCTCCAGTCTGGAGAGCCAGTTTGGTGTAGTGGTTAGGAGTGCGGACTTCTAATCTGGAATGCCAGGTTCGATTCTGCACTCCCCTACATGCAACCAGCTGGGTGACCTTGGGCTCGCCATGGCACTGATAAAACTGTTCTGACCGGGCAGTGATATCAGGGCTCTCTCAGCCTCACCCGCCTCACAGGGTGTCTGTTGTGGGGAGAGGAATGGGAAGGCGACTGTAAGCCGCTTTGAGCCTCCTTCGGGTAGGGAAAAGCGGTATATAAGAACCAACTCTTCTTCTTCTTCTTCTTCTTCTTCTTCTTCTTCTTCTTCTTCTTCTTCTTCTTCTTCTTCTTCTTCTGTTTGCGCGGCATGAGAAATTGGCCTGCAATTTTAGGCTGCCCCCAATGCAGTTAATTTAGGATGGGATGGTGACTCAAAATGAATTTCTTTCGCCGGCTCACTATTTTTATGCTTGCTTATGGGGCTACGCTGACCAGCTATCTTGGGGCGTCAAAAAAGCGGCGTTCAATAAAGAGAGCCAGGCAGAAGCACGAACCTCGCCTCCTCTCTCCTGGTCAGCGAAAACGGTGCTTGGACTGTCAGCTCCTGTTCATTCCAAACACTCTCCTGTGCTGAGGCTACAAGGCAGGCCAGGAAGGGACAGGAAGGGACAGACGCGAGAACAGACCTCAGACCTTGTGCTGCCTTTGCCTCCCAGGCTCCAGTTATGCAAATAGCTTCCTTAAGATCTCCAAAGTTCTGTAGCTGTGCATATAGAAGCGGAAGTGTGCTCCAAAAAAGAGGCATTGCCAAAAGGTAGGGAGAAACACAGTTAGCACTGTGCAAACAAAGTGGAATTCAGTTAGCTTGGCCCTGTCTCTACCCCATGGCCAGGCTGGAAGCCCGACTGAAATGGGTCAAGGGCTGAAGTTTCCTCCAGGAATGCAGATCTTTGTTCCTCAGCAGTCCTTTCAGCTAAAGAGATTTACGCTCCAACATCTCCAACTGGCTACGGATCCCTGGCCCCAGAGAAGCACGTTGGACCTCAACAAGGGCCAGAGCCTTCTTGGTCCTGGCCCTCACCTGGTGGAACGAGCTCCCTGGGGAGATCAGGGCCCTGTCCGAACTCTCACAATTTCGCAGGGCCTGTAAAGGGAGCTCCTCCACCAGGCATTTGCTTAAGGCTGACTGACCCAACAACACCCGCTGCCCCCCGACACCCCCTCCCATGACCGAAGAATCCGGCCTACCCAAGGCTGTGTCAGTGATCCCAATCCTGTTAAAATATTGTTCTGGTTGACATGCTATGTTATGATTGTTATATTTATTATATTTGTTTCATTGTAGTTACCCCGTGATGTTCTATGTAAACGGTCTTGAGCCAGTATAAAAATCTAAACAAACAAACAAACAAATAAATGGATAGATAGACAGACAGACAGACAAATAAATAAATAAATAAAATAAACCGAGTCCAGGTGTCAAGATCTGCCCTGGTTTTGCCTCAACATGGGAAGATGAATCTCATGAATCGATGGAATCCCCTTTTAAAGCTGTAAAAGGGAATGGATATTCCCCCCCCCCTCACAGCCAGCTGGCAACCTGAGCAGAAAGGGAAGCTTTTTCCAACCCAAATCAGCACAGATACAGTTCGAACCATTAGAATGCTAAAAGTTCGAACTGTATTTGTGCTGATTTGGGCTGGAGAGAGCTTAGAATGCTAACAGTTCTCTTGCAGAAAATTAGAATGCTAACAGTTCTCTTGCAGAGAAGAGTTTCTCAGCTTTCCTTTTATAAGGAAAGAAACCAAGGAAGTCGCAGAAGGGAGAAAAGGCCTGGGAGAGAAAAGCCATCTGCTTAGGACCCAGAAGATCCCAGGTTCAGTCCCTGGCATCACCAGTAAAAAGGCAGCAGGTGATAAGAAAGACCTATGTCTAAGACCTTGGAGAACCACAGCTGGTCCGAGTAGATCAGGGGTAGTCAAACTGCAGCCCTAGAGATGTCCATGGACTACAATTCCCAGGAGCTCCTGGGAATTGTAGTCCATGGACATCTGGAGGGCCGCCGTTTGACTACCCCTGGAGTAGATCATATTGCCCGTGATGGACCAAGGGTCAGGTACAGTGTAAGGCAGCTTCGTGCATGTCCTATTGCCAAGAATCTACAGGAGGATTTCAGTGCAATCTTAAACATGACTTTCAACATCCATAGAAGTGAATGGACTCTGTAGAGCAGTGGTTCTCAACCTGGGGGTTGGGACCCTTTTGCGGGTCAATTGACCCTTTCACAGGGGTTGCAGCAGGGCAAGCAGCTTAGCTGGGGGGGGGGCACCATCTACACAACAGCCTTGTGGGGTAGATCGAGATAGAGGGTTTGTCTGTCTGGAGCAGCGGAAGAGAGTGAGATCGGCATGGTGGGACAAGAGGCAGAACTGAAATTAGAAACCAAAGAAAAAAACCAATTTATATACAATAGAATCCTAGAATCATAGAGTTGGAAGGGGCCATACAGGCCATCTAGTCCAACCCCCTGCTCAACGCAGGATCAGCCCAAAGCTTCCTAAAGCATCCAAGAAAAGTGTGTATCCAACCTTTGCTTGAAGACTGCCAGTGAGGGGGAGATCACCACCTCCTTAGGCAGCCTATTCCACTGCTGAACTACTCTGACTGTGATATTTCTTTTCCTGATATCTAGCCTTTATCATTGTACTTGAAGTTTAAACCCATTACTGCGTGTCCTCTCCTCTGCAGCCAATGGGAACAGCATCCTGCCCTCCTCCAAGTGACAACCTTTCAATTACTTAAAGAGG
Organism: Paroedura picta; assembly: GCF_049243985.1. Classification (NCBI taxonomy): domain Eukaryota; kingdom Metazoa; phylum Chordata; class Lepidosauria; order Squamata; family Gekkonidae; genus Paroedura; species Paroedura picta. The sequence continues at coordinate 14,310,200 of NC_135375.1, forward strand.
GCTATCATATCCCCTCTCAACCTCCTTTTCTCCAGGCTGAACATTCCCAAGTCCCTCAACCTATCTTCATAGGGCTTGGTCCCTTGGCCCCAGATCATCTTCGTCGCTCTCCTCTGTACCCTTTCAATTTTATCTACGTCCTTCTTGAAGTGAGGCCTCCAGAACTGTGGTCTGACCAGGGCCGTATACAATGGGACTATGACCTCTTGTGACATCTTCACGCCATTGGTCAGATTCAGTTTAATTTCTGAGAAAGAACACTTGCATAATTTTATGGTTGGGGGTCACCACAACAGGAGGAACGGTATTAAAGGATCACGGCATGAGGAAGGTTGAGAACCACTGAGGTAGAGTGTCACTATAACTGAGATGCCACCATTCATGGCATTTTCATAATAACTGTTTGCGAAGAGACAAGTGGGGCTGGGTGGGGGGAGAAGAGAAGCATCCAAGAGAGAATGCCAGTCTTCATTGAAAACCTCCCACATGTTGCTCTTGCATCCACGAGAGGGGTCTGTGGGGTAGCTGACAATGCAAACCTTCATCCAAAACAGGACAAAGCAGGTCTCCACAATACATATCTTGACAATACAGACCAAACCAACAACAGCTCTATCTGGAACAATGCCAGTTTAGCCCTGCACTGGGGGAAAAGAAGGAGCAAGGAGAAATTCTCCTGGCATAGAATCCCATGTCCTTGATGCTTTTGCAGAAAAAGCTTATTCTAGCTGAATCCCTCCTTCCGCCTTGCGTCAGTCAAAGCCATGATTCTTTCTCTGGAACTGTTTTCATTTCTGACCGTTTCAACATTCTCAGTTCCCCAGCATTAAGCCCACTTCATAGAGTCCTAGAATCTTAAGAGTTGGAAGGGGCCAGACAAGCCATCTAAACCCCTGCACAAAGCAGGATCAGCCTCAAGAATCCAGAAGTCTCTGAGCTGAAAAACTGAATGGAAATCTTAGCCTGCTCAAAGAGAAAGAGAGAGAGAGAGAGAGAGAGAAGAAGCCTCGTGTCTGTCATTACTTCAGTTAACAAATTTTAAACATAATATAACAAATTAAATTAACTCCCACCCACTTGGGAAAGTCTTCCAGGGCCATCAAGAAACCTCAGCCGCTGCTTGAAAACTACCAGTGAGGAGGAGCTCACCACCTCCTTAGGCAGCCAATTCCACTGCTTAACTACTCAGACTGAGAAAATCTTTTTCTTGATATCTAGCATAGTTTAAATCCATGACTGCAGTTCCTCTCCTCTGCTGCCAACAAGAACCGCTCCCTGACCTCCTCCTCCAAGGGACAACCTTTCAAATACAAGAAAGCCATCCTGTCCTCTCCACCTCCTCTTCTCCAGGCTGAACATTCCCAAGTCCCTCAGCCTTTCCACCTAGGGCTTGGTCCCTTGGCCCCAGATCATCTTCATTGCTCTCCTCTACACCCACTCCATTTTGTCCATGTCCTTTTTGAAGTGAGGCCTCCAGAACTGAACATAGTAGTCTAGCTGGTGGGATCTGACCAATGCAGAATACAGCGGAACTATGGGATCTTGGGATTTTGATGTGATGACTCTGTTAATACAGCCCAAGATTTCAACTCTATGCACACCCATGTGCAAAGTACAGTCAACATGTGGGAATCCCATAGAGTTTTGAAGGCAAGAGAGGTTCAGAGGTGGTTTGCTGTTGCCTGCCTCTATGTAGGGACCCTGGACATTGTGGGTGGTCCCCACCCAAAAACTGACCAGGACTTCCTTTGTTGAGCTTCTGAGATCTCACCATGAAAAGAGGACGATTTGAAATGAATATAACGCCAGAAGAAAGAACCTACCCTAGGCTATAATTAACAGTTAAGCAATTTAACAATGAATAAAAATAAAAATACAGTTAATCTTATCTCTTCTTTTAATAGTAATCAAACAACCAAATGGGACTCCAGTTCTGTACCGTTTTCAATGTGGCATTCTCATCAGTGGTTCTTTCCTCCTATAACTGCTTTATGAACATAAAGTCATGAAATGGCATTTTTCCTTGAGGTATCCAATTAGTGTGTGCTGAGGTAGACAAACTATGGCCCTCGATGTCTATGGACTACAATTCCCATGAGCCCCTGCCAGCAAATGTAGTCCATGGACATCTGGAGGGCCGCAGTTTGACTACCCCCGATAGTCTTCCAGTAATTCTATGATCTATTATTCTCCACTTAAATTTTGCTGTTGCCTGCCTTGGATTTCCTTGGTGACCTCAAGCCCATCAGCTAATCTAGGCTGACCCTTATTAGCTTCTGAGAGTTGACAAGATTGGGCAAACCTGGGCCATCCAGGAAAGACAAAAGACATAGAAAAGCAGTTTGCCATGGCTTACCTCTGCATAGAGGTCCTAGACTTTCCTGGTGGTCTCCCATCCAAATATTAGGCTACGATCTGATGAGACCATCCATGTCAGGCCACATGAAATCAATTGGGCGCAATGTCATATTTCATGCATACCCCCCTTTGTCTTTCAGAAATAATTTGGCGAATACAGAACACACCTTTTTTTTTTTAGAACTTGTAAGTTAGCACTATGTGGACAGAAGATTGATGGAGCAAAGACAAAGGGACCTGCCCTGTCCTTCCTCTCATCAGATAATGAAAGAATTCTTTTAAAAAATATATATCCCTAAAAGATTCGCAAGAAAAGAAGATAAAAGAAGATTAAGGGGGAATCTGCTGACAGTGTCCAGATTTGTAAAATGAGCTCAGCAAGACGATAGAGATTGATTCGAATACAATGATCTGGACACTGTTTTACATATGCTGGTAATTTCGTGACTAGACTCTAGCTAATGCATATCCGGATACTTTAAGGATCCAACCAGACGAACTGCGTGTTGATCTGTGCCTGGATTATCCCAAGATTTTTTAGAAGAGAAATGTCAGATGTGAGGTTCGTGATTTGAAATGAGCGATGTGGGGAGGTATGGGGCAGAATGGTATGGGGCAGCCCAGGTTGGTCAGATCTCGGGGCTAAGCATGTTTATTACTCTGGTGGGTGATTGCTGAAGAAGATTCTGCAGAGGAAGATGATGGCAAACAATCTCCACTACTTCTGACTTGGCTTGAAAATCCCTTGCTGGGGCCACCATAAGACTAAACTAAGCAGGGTTGGTACTTGGATGTGAACTAAGCCAGGTCTTTTTGTCCAAACTGTTCTATAATTTTAAATGTAGTTTTTAATGGTTCCAATATTGAATATTGTTTAATATCTGCCATCTTGGGAACCCGGATCGATAGATCTGAGTCATCTGGGCCTAAGTATCAGGTATCAGGTATCAGGTATCAGGTACATTATGATTATGGTTGCTGCTGTTGTTTTTGTCATTTTATATGTTGCCCCTCCCAGTGAACATGTTGGGGTGGCTTATAGTAAAATTTTAATAGTAATATAGGTAAAATCCATAAAAAGCATTACAGTTTAAAATCATCTGTTTCTATTACCTTCTTATAGCTTCCCTGGCAATTTATAGCAATTTTTCAGGCCTATGGTGGGAGGTCTTTCTATGAAGAAGAAGAAGAAGAAGAAGAAGAAGAAGAAGAAGAAGAAGAAGAAGAAGAAGAAGAAGAAGAAGAAGAAGAAGGAGTTGGTTCTTTAGATACTGTTTTTCTCTACCCGAAGGAGGCTCAAAGCGGCTTACAGTCGCCTTCCCTTTCCTCTCCCCACAACAGACACCCTGTGAGGTGGATGAGGCTGAGAGAGCCCTGGTATTACTGCTTGGTCAGAACAGCCTTATCAGTGAGCCCAAGGTCAACCAGCTGGCTGCATGTGGAGGAGTGCAGAATTGAACCCGGCATTCCAGATTACGAGTCCACACTCCTAACCAGTACACCAAGCTGTCTCTCTATGTGGGTGATCATCCAGTTGTCCTTGGAGAAGATGCAGTAAGAGAGGCAGGAGGTGGAGGGAGGCCCATAGTTCTCTTGACTAAAGGCTTGGTGGAAGAGCGCCATTTTACAGGCCCCATGAAACTTCACCAGCTCCGTCAGGGCCTGGACCCAATGTCAAAAAAGCCCTGTCTCTGGTCAAGGGCAGCCAAATTTCTTTGGGGCCAGGAATCACCAGCAAATTTGTATTTGAAGATTGTGGCATTCCCCGGCAGAGAATCCTGGGAGAGGCAGTCCCATAGGTCCCAAAGGAATCATAGGTCTGACTCCCTCCCCCAAATCACGATTTTACTACCCTCCTCCACTTCTGAATACATTATTAGTTTAATTTTTTTTCCTTTTGGCTTTTAAGACAACCTGGGCCCGTTTCACAAGGAACTGTGAAGGCCTGTGGAGACAAGCAACAATAATCTGGCCCATGGTTTCTCCCCGGACAAAATGACTTCACTTGACAGGCCAGCGAATTAGTTGCAACAGACGGTCTGCCCGGATGAAGGGTCCAGGCGGCATTCCCATCTTTATCTGCCGAACTGTGAGTAAATTGCAGCTCTGTATGAATTTCAATAAGGTGCAGTGGAAAATTATTACCTGTAACCGTCTACATTGGCTTCCTTTGTTGACCGAGGAGATAAGTTTTAGCCTAAAGCTTTCCTGACTCGAATATTGAATAAATAATACGAGTTGCCGGGGTACAGAAGCCTGCTGGGTCTTTGGATTCAGAATTGCCAACTACAACCCAATATGTATTTAGGCAAATAGAACTCACAGCTGATTTGAGCAGGGTGAGAAATAGATTTTGGCATTGTGTGAGATTAAAACCCACATTCACGGGTGGGAAGACTGAAGTTCAACAGGAAGTTTCATGAAGAGTTTTAGATTTAACGAGGCAAACACAGAACGGTACATTCATTTCCTCACTCCCTTTGCCCCCAAATGGCGGCTATTTATTTGCTCACGCTCCGTATTTCTCCCCAATGGAGACTAAAGCCAGTTCTAATGTTGTTCTCCCCTCCTCCTTCTTATCCTCAGAACAGCAATCTTGCGAGGTAGACTGGACTGAGATTGACTGGCCACAGGGGGCCCAATAACCTTCCACAGCAGAGGGGGGAGTCAAACCTGGGTCTCTCAGGTCTTAGTGTGCTGGGCATACATCCCATAGTACTCCAAAAGGCAGGAAAGCTCGCAGAACTTCTTTGACTGAATGCTAAGATAACTCCACCCATCAAATACTGCCCCACAGCAAATGGTGAGGACAAATGACGTTACATCCAGGTGTCAACAAGGACAAAGGTTTTTTTGTCTCACTATGCATGCTAACCTTATGTAACTTGTGTATCCACATTCCTCACAATTTATTTTAATTGGGATTATGTGACTGTTAGTAATATATAATGTAATTTTGAATTCGACTTTCTGGTCCCAAGACAAGATAGCTGCCAGTTTAGCTTCACACTGGTACGGAGACAGATGGAGCCGGCAGTAAATAGTAGGGTGTGAGCCCTGGATCACTGGCTTTGACAGTTTTATTTCTGATATGTCTTTGTGAACTACAAATGGATTCGAGGGGTCTGATTGGCTGGTTTGGCAGGGAATTATCATGTGGCTGTGGATGCTGTGACACAGTTTACTAATGTAACAGGATTAACTTTTGCTTATATATTCCTACTGTTATGATGGTCAGTTCTTAGTCTGACGAAGAGTGCTTGCACTTGAAAGCTCATGCCTTGAATAAATCTTTGTTGGTCTTAAAGGTGCTACTGGACCCTGATTTTATCCAGGTGTCAAGTATTTGACAAACATCAGGCCCATATCTGAGCATTTGCCAAATATTTGGGGCATATAATCAACAGCAAAAATGATGGGAGACAAATCATTTCAGAGGTTCCCTGTAAACGTGATGCTCACGGCACTCCCAGTCTTAAACTTTGACCACCTAACAAGTCACTTACATACCTCTGGACTCTGTGGTTATTCTGATTGAATCACAGGCACTCTCGTTTGGAATATGGCCCCCTTCCCTTTGCCTGATCACACATATTAGAGATTCTCTGCTCTTTATTAAGGAGCTGACAAGGGGAGCCGAGGTGGGCAGGCTGCAGATTTCCCTTCCTCCATTGACCTTCCTCCTCTTTCCCCTAAGAAGCGAAATTTCCAAATGACAACCCTGCAAAGGCTCCTGTTGAGTTTAATTGGTGAGTTCCTTCTAAGCAAAGCAGGATTCCATACCCCCACGGTTATGCTTTCTTTCTTTCTTTCTTTCTTTCTTTCTTTCTTTCTTTCTTTCTTTCTTTCTTTCTTTCTTTCTTTCTTTCTTTCTTTCTTTCTTTCTTTCTTTCTTTCTTTCTTTCTTTCTTTTTGAGAATGAACAGTACAACTTTGAAGCCCAAATGGTGTTACTTGAGCGATCTAAAGTAATAGATTTCTCACTGGACTGCTGACATGAATTATCACTCAGGTATCCAGACCTGAGTAACCCTACGGTTGCAATAATGAAGTGCTCGGGTTCACGGTCTCAGTGGTTCTTGAAATTCCCATCCCGAAATTGCTATATCGGGGAAACAAATGGTCGGCATGCATGAAAATTCATGTCTGTGAGCTTAGAGCAGTTTATTAATATGAGAGAGGAGCAGATAGGTCCTTTCTCGCTTTCTGCCCTGTTGTTGCCATTCCCTTTATTCAATCCCATTTTTTGCCTTGTTCCTCGATCTAATGCAGAGATTCCCAACCAGGGGCCTGTAGACTCCCAGGGGCCTGGAGGAGCTCTGGAGGAGGTCCGCGGCCTTTTGCTTCCTGCCACAAACTAGAAACGGGCTGCCTCTGTCCTGGGCTCAGTAGTTGTGCTGTGGGTATAAAAATCAAGGGGGGAGGGGAATTGGTTGTGGTGTGATCTGGGGGTCTAGGCTGTCTTCTCAGCGCCTGCCTTTTCCTCTGGCCTACATTTCCTCTGGCCTACATGCCACAGTAGTTCCGCAGGGCCTGCAAAATGGAGCTCCTCCGCCGGGCGTTTGGTTGAGGCTGGGTGCAGGGCCCGGGGTGATGAGATCTGGTCAGTCCCCTCCCCCTGGAAAGAATGCTAAAAAATGGCCGGAACTATTGTACAATCGACCCCTGGGTTATATCTAGCCATTGGGGACGCCATGGTGAATAGTTGCCAGGGCATTGAGCCGCTGGAGGAATGAATTGATTATTTTCGTCATTTTGATTCTTCTGAATTTTTGGAATCTTTGTAACTTCAGAATCGTGCGGGTTTTATCGTATGTTTTACAATGTTTTTAGTGTTATTGCTGTTCTATGATTTTCATTGACTGTAAACCACCACGAGCCAACCATGTTGGGAGTGATGGTATATAAAACTGATTACAAATCAATTTATTTATTCATTCATTTTTATACCGCCACTCTCCTAAAAGTCTCATGGTGGTTCACAACATTGATAAAATACAATAAAATACCATAACCCACCCTAAAAGACCATTACATTACAGTGAATCAGATGGCGATCTATTCCTATAAAGCAGGGGTAGTCAACCTGTGGTCCTCCAGATGTCATGGACTACAGTTCCCATGAGCCGCTGCCAGCACTCTAGCAGGGGCTAATGGGAATTGTAGTCCATGGACATCTGGAGGACCACAGGTTGACTACCCCTGCTATAAAGAGTTCTAATCTCCCATTCCCTCCCCCCCCCAATTCAGCCCATAGGTCAAGTTCTCTTCTGCTGGGAGAGAGGGTCCAGATATAATCATACCTTGGGGGGGATCCTCCAATGGTAACACCGAGACTCCACCCTGGCCTCAATCATATGCCTGGCGGAAGAGCTCCATCTTGCAGGCCCTGAGTAAAGCTGACGATTCTTGCAGGGCCCTCATCTCTCCTGGGAGCTCATTCTACCATGTTGGGGCCTGGACCGAAAAGGCCCTGGCCCTGATCAAGGCCAGGAGGGAAGAGGGAGCAAAAAGAGGGTGAAGGGGGCAGGTGGTAATGTCACTTATGGCGATACGTCACTTTCTGTTTCATTTGGGGGGGGGGATAGAGGAAGACCCGAGTTCATATCAATCTGAATTCAGCAGGATCCACAATGGAATAAACAAAGTAAGTGCAGAATCAGCCCTGGTGATCTTGGGACAGCCATTTTCAGCAAACGGCACAGGATTGTTCTGAGGACAAAACCGAGGAAGGGAGAACTAGGTATGCCATCCTGAGCTGATTTTGAAAAGAACAGAATAAGAAAATGCCCAGACTGCTCCTTTGAAGGCCAGATCCTGAAGATGACTCAAATACTTTGGCCCCCTCATGAGAAGGAAGGACTCCCTGGAGAAGAGCCTAATGCTGGGAGCGATTGAGGGCAAAAGAAGAAGGGGGCGACAGAGAACGAGGTGGCTGGATGGAGTAACTGAAGCAGTCGGTGCAAACTTAAATGGACTCCAGGGAACGGTAGAGGACAGGAAGGCCTGGAGGATCATTGTCAATGGGGTCGCGATGGGTCGGACATGACTTCGCACCTAACAACAACAACAAGAAGACATTTGGTGCCTGTTGCTTTTTAACAGCTGTGGCTAAATTTACTTATTTATTTATTATATTTATATACCGCCCTCCCCGAGGGCTCAGGTCGATGCAGAAGGCCTCTAGCTCAATTCCCAGCATCTCCAGTTAAACAACCTGACAGTAGGTGACGTAAAAGACCATGGAGAGCTGCCATGGGTCTGACTATGCCATGGTGACTTAGAGGGACCAAGGGTTTGATTCAGCATTGAGCCACATCATGTATTGATGAGAGCTCTCACTTTGTGGGACAGTTTCCAGGAGGCACTAAAAGTTGTGCAACTTAAAAAAAAAAAATCCTCAGTATTCAGTTCAGCGGAACGCATCAAATCCACTTTTTACGAAGTGTGTCAGCTTCCAGCATGCCTGGGTTATGACACTGGGTTGCAGGATGCCCAGTTTTATATTATATCCCTTCCTGCTGGTGATGCAGTTTGCATGCTGCTTCCTTGGCCGAGTGCACAATGGAATGCTTCTCAGGCGCAGCTGTTTTGGCAGAAGGTTTCTCGATGTGGAATGTTGGTTCTGGGAACAGTCTGTACTTTATAATTTGGGGCTGTTTTCTGGTTGCTTGGGCGCTTAGTGAACCCCAGCAGCTTTGGCTATGTGAAAGGCTTTTGAGGGTGGGGAGCAGGCTTCTCTTGTGGTAAAGGAAAATATGAAGAAGAAGAAGAGTTGGTTCTTATATGCCACTTTTCTCTACCTGAAGGAGTCTCAAAGCAGCTTTCAGTCACCTTCCCTTTCGTCTCCCCACCACAGTCACCTTGTGAGGGAGGTCAGGCTGAGAGAGCCCTGATATCACCGAAGAAGAAGAAGAATTGGTTCTTATATGCCGCTTTTCCCTACCCGAAGGAGGCTCAAAGCGGCTTACAGTCGCCTTCCCTTTCCTCTCCCCATAACAGACACCCTGTGGGGTGGGTGAGGCTGAGAGAGCCCTGATATCACTGCTCGGTCAGAACAGCTTTATCAGTGCTGTGGCGAGCCCAAGGTCACCCAGCTGGATGCATGTGGGGGAGTGCAGAATCGAACCCGACTTGCCGGATTAGAAGTCCGCACTCCTAATCACTACCCCAAACTGCAGTTGAATAAATTACCTGTGCAGTGGGGATTTAGATAGAGTGCACACCCCCTTTCCTTTGATGTGAAAGGGTGCCTTTCTCAACTTTTGTACTGCTATGAAACCCACAAAACATTCTTCAGGCTTCGAGAAACCCCAGAAGTGGTGTGATCAGGCAGAATACCATGGGAAACATGTTCAGCCCCCCGAGTGCCTTCCCGCTGACGCAGTAAACATGTCCACCTGGGGCTTCTCCCCTTCCCACCCCCTCCAGATAGATCACTGGCCATTTTGGGAAGGGGGTCGGGTCAACGTGACCATGTAAAATTGAAAGGGTACAGAGGAGAGCGACGAAGATGATCTGGGGCCAAGGGACCAAGCCCTATGAAGATAGGTTGAGGGACTTGGGAATGTTCAGCCTGGAGAAAAGGAGGTTGAGAGGGGACATGATAGCCCTCTTCAAGTATTTGAAAGGTTGTCACTTGGAGGAGGGCAGGATGCTGTTTCTGTTGGCTGCAGAGGAGAGGACACGCAGTAATGGGTTTAAACTTCAAGTACAACGATATAGGCTAGATATCAGGAAAAGAATTTTCAGTCAGAGTAGTTCAGCAGTGGAATAGGCTGCCTAAGGAGGTGGTGAGCTCCCCCTCACTGGCAGTCTTCAAGCAACTTCCTTATACTGAGCTTTGGCCCATCAAAGGGAGGAGGAGGAGACTCAGCAGAGGAAGGCCACCAAAGAAGATTCTTAGAAGAAGGCCTCTTCACTTGCCTTGAAAGCCCCTAGCTGGGGACACCATGAGTTGGAAACATAGCAGGGTCAGTACTTGGAAGGGAGGCCGCCCAGGAAGGCTCAGCAGAGGAAGGCCATAGCAAGCCCCCCTGTTTCTCACATGACTTGAAATGGTTTGTGGCTCAGTGGCAGAATAGCTGCATCGTTTGCAGAATCTCCCCCTCCTCCAGTGGAAAAGGGCTAGGCAGACCGGGATGTGGCATAGAGCAGGGGTAGTCAACCTGTGGTCCCCCAGATGTTCATGGACTACAATTTCCATGAGCCCCTGCCATCAAATGTTGGTAGGGACTCATGGGAATTGTAGTCCATGAACATCTGGAGGGCCACAGGTTGACTGCCACTGGCATAGAGGACAGAATGTCAAGCTAAGATTTTGGGAGACCCAAGTTCAGAGCCCCAGTTCCAATGTAGGTTTCTCATTGGGTGCCTTTGGGCCAGTCACAAACTCTCAGCCTGACCCACCTCACAGGGCTGTTGTGAGTAAAAGTAGGAGGCGAGAAAGATGTTCTAAGCCACTTTGAGTCTCGACTGGGGTGAAAAGTGGCATATAAATAACTCGATGTAAATACCTGCAAATGCATGCGTAGTGGTCGAGTTTGAAGGAGGACGGAAGCGCGGCATTATTTTTCTTCACTTTTCTGCAAGGATCTGGGTTTTCATGACCAATACCAGGAACAATTTTCACCCCAAATTGAAGCTATCGCCGGTTTTATCAAGAATCAATAATTCCGGGGGCACCGGTGCTCCTTCGCCAGGAGTTTCAATTTGTGGCAGGTGACGGGATTAATGGTCAATATCGCTTGTTCAGCCCCCCCGAGTGCCTTCCCGCTGACGCAGTGCAAACAGAACCCCTGGTCATCTTTTTTTTCCCTCCCAGAAAAATACTTAATGTTCGGCCTAAGAAGCTTAGGAAATCAGAAAGCAGATTAACTGTCATATCTCATCACGGAACCAGCTTGGGGTTGTGGGATGAAATTTCCCCGGACTGGTTTCTGGATGTCCCCGTGGTCCAAACACTACCCCCTAATGTCATTTCCCGTGTATTTATCTCCGTGTAGCCGGACTCGGCCCTGATTTTTATTTTATTATTGCAAAGGAACGGGTAACGCATGGGCTAGATCAGCGGCGACACCACACAGCTATTATAGATGGGATGAAATATCCCTGTTGATGGGAAATGATGGCTCACGGTGGGGTGAAGGAGCTGAACGGGAAGCCCTTTGATCTCTGTATGTGAGATTCAGATTCATCTTAAGTCTCCAAAGGCTCCCGTTTTATTGCCTTTTAATGGCCGGGATGAAATGAATTGAGGGCAGGGAGTCAGTCAGTTTTCTAATGGGAGGAGAGATGGCTTTGGCAATGCATTTAAGGAGGCTTCGGAGGCCGTGCTTCTTTACTCCAGGGCAAACCTGCTGAGGTCTATGGGACTACTCTGACCATCCTGAAACAAGGTCCCAGGGTTGTCTCTGCAAACCACTTAAATTGGGACAAGGACGACTAAACATGCGATGTGACTGAGGATGCAGTGCGCTGGATGCAATGTGGTTAGAGTGATTCAATGTTCAAAATATGACAATGTACGACAATGTTCAAAACAATGTCAAAACGGACTCCCAGGTATATTCCATTTTCGCTTCCTTCATCAGTGAATTCTCAATCTTGCAATCTCAATCTTCTCGAATAATGTTTGTTGGAAATCAAGTTTGTTGGAAATAACTTAGTCTCTATTAATTTCTTGGGTATATAATTCAATCCCAAACTGATTGCATAAATTCAAATTTGTAGGGGTCTATTTATATCACATCACTATGTGTAATTGCTCTATAGCAGAAAGATTTCCTGAATGAGTAGGAATTAATTCATATCTAATATGTTGTTTTGTAATTTTTTTAAAAAATTAGCGATATGACCAGACATGAATCATAGAATCATAGAATCATAGAGTTGGAAGGGGCCATACAGGTCATCTAGTCCAACCCCCTGCTCAACGCAGGATCAGCCCAGAGCATCCTAAAGCATCCAAGAAAAGTGTGTATCAAACCTTTGCTTGAAGACTGCCAGTGAGGGGGAGCTCACCACCTCCTTAGGCAGCCTATACCACTGCTGAACTACTCTGACTGTGAAAATTTTTTCCTGATATCTAGCCTATATCGTTGTACTTGTAGTTTAAACCCATTACTGCGTTTCCTTTCCTCTGCAGCCAGCGGAAACAGCCTCCTGCCCTCCTCCAAGTGACAACCTTTCAAATACTTAAAGAGGGCTATCATGTCCCCTCTCAACCTCCTTTTCTCCAGGCTGAACATTCCCAAGTCCCTCAACCTATCTTCATAGGGCTTGGTCCCTTGGCCCCAGATCATGTGTCCATGTGTCAAAGAAACTCATTACCCCTCCAAAGCATTTCTGCTTCCCATAACAACGTAGCTTCCCCACCCCCCATTCTAACGAGTTTGAAGGAAGTGCTGCCAAAGTAGCATGACCTTTCTGGGATGCTGTATCCAGGCTCCATCGCAATGGCCGGGGCTGCGTTGTATATCAAGAAGGTCCAGGAAGCGAGAGACGCGCACGTCTCATTTCTGGAAATGTCACACTGTTTGCCATTTGTCACCGAGTCATGAACCGATCTTTTCAGTGACTGACAGAGCCAGCCTCCTCGCAGACCATCTCCCTGCTGCTACTTTAAGGAACACAAGAGAGAGAGAGAGTCTGAGTAGGAACCGGCTTCTGGGAGTGCCAAGGCCGCAAGAGACAGCGGAAACCTTTGCCTTTCTGTAGTCCAGGGTGTAAACTGCACGGAGCTTTTATACCAATCCCAGGTCGATTCAGTCCCTGCCCTCTACACAGAATGTGATTTCCGTTTGGATTTGGGGTGATTTAAATTTTCCTTCTGCAGCAAGAAGGATTGATCTGGAGTGACCCTACCTTTATTGTGCGATATCTTAGAGTGCTTTTAATCCTCAATGTATTATAAAATCACATTGTTTTGAATCAGGGCTCTCCTCTATGGTAGAGGAGCTGTGATTGGCCACAGGTGGTCATGTGATGAATTTGCCTTAAAGGAGAAGCCCCTAATTTCTCTCAATCCTCTTTTTCTTTTTCGATCCTCTTCACCCCCCCCCCCTCCAAGAAAAGAAAGAGGCTCCCTGCTTGGCTCCTCTCCCCCCCCCCCACCCCTTCAAGAAAAGAAAGAAAGGGGTTTTGCTCCCCCCCCTTCTGAACTACCCTAACCACGTGCAGAAGACTTTCCTGTTTCAATGGGGAGGGGAGGGGAAGAGGAAGATCCGAGTTCAAAGCGATCTGAATTCAACAGGATTGACAATGGAATAAACAAAGTAAGTGCAGACTCTGCCCAGGAAGGGAAGTAAGGATAAGGAGGAAGCAAGATGAAGTTTTTGAAAACTAAGAAGGGCAAGGAGAGAGAGAGAGTTGAAGGTGGAAAGTATGCATAGCTCTCTTGGCTATAGCAGGGGTCACTGCTATAGAGGAATTACACATAGTGATGTGAATATCAGTAGACCCCTACAAATTTGAATTTATGCGACCAGTTTGGGATTGAATTATATACCCAAGAAAGTTATTTCCAACAATCATTATTTCCAGCAAACAGCATTACAGAAGATTGAGATTAAAAGATTGAGAATTCACTGATGAAGGAAGCAAAAACGGAATATACTTGGGAATCCGTTTTGAAATTTCTTTGAACATGAACATTAAACCACTTCGCCATTGCCAATTTGAGACTTTTTTCTTGTATTGCTTTATTTATTCATGCCTGATCATTGATAAAGGCAGCGATGGTCAGTGGGGGCGTGAGCATGAATGTGTATCGGGATCTTCATGAAGCTGTATTTCAAGACTTGGATCTTTAATTTTTATAATATTTAATTTTACAACGCGTTTTTCCCTATAGAGGCTTGAGCACACTTTCCCTATTTTTACCCTTTTTTGGGGTTGGTTCTTGACTTGGGTCAGGATATTTTCTCCTTTTTTGTTGTGGGGTTTAACTGCAACCCGCCATGAACTGGCCTGTCCAAGAGCGCCTGGGAAGAAATCAAAATAATAAATAAATAAATATTTACCGGTCAGACTTCATCACAAAATTAATTGAGGATAAATTCCTTCTAAACATCCGGAAGAAATTCCTGACAGTTTCTCAGTGGAACAGGCTTCTGAGGAGGTGGTGAGTTCTCTATCTTTGGAGATTTTTAAACAGAGGCTGGATCGCCATCTAGTCCAACCCCCTGCTCAACGCAGGATCAGCCCTAAGCATCCTAAAGAGAGCCAGTTTGGTGTAGTGGTTAGGAGTGCGGACTTGTAATCTGGCATGCCAGGTTCAATTCTGCACTCCCCCACATGCAACCAGCTGGGTGACCTTGGGCTCGCCACGGCACTGATAAAACTGTTCTGACCGGACAGTGATATCAGGGCTCTCTCAGCCTCACCCACCCCACAGGGTGTCTGTTGTGGGGGGAGGAATGGGAAGGCGATTGGAAGCCGCTTTGAGCCTCCTTCGGGTAGGGAAAAGCGGCATATAAGAACCAACTCTTCTTCTTCTGACAGAGGGGCTGATTCTGTGAAGACTGGCAGTCTTCAAGCAAAGGTTGGATACACACTTGTCTTGGATGATTTAGGATGCTTTGGGCTGATCCTGCATTGAGCAGGGGGCTGGACTAGATGGCCTGTATGGCCCATTCCAACTCTATGATTCTGTGATTCTGTGATTAAGGTTCAAGGGGGTGGCAGGTGACAGTGGATGAGCAATAGGGTTGTGAGTGTCCTGCATAGTGCAGGGGGTTGGACTAGATGACCCAGGAGGTCCCTTCCAACTCTATGATTCTTTGATTCTATGATTCTACTTGGTGTATGCATTGATGGACATAGTTTGGGGGTGTTTCTGTTCTCTGTTCCCCCCCCCCCAAGATCTTCCATCCCTCTTCCTTTTGCAGTGGGATTCCGATGCCTATGCTCAGTCAATGCCTGCCACAACTCGAGATCACATCATTAGCCACCAAGCCGTCCATCAAAGCCAGGCGCAGTGAGAACCAACCAGTCCCACGGTTTGTAACCTGAGGAAACACAAGAAGAATGGGAGACGGGAAAGGTTAGGCCTCAACAAACAACAAGGGAAAGGGAAAGTAATTAGCATAATTATATACATTGCAGTAAAAGAGAAATGTGTCTTACGCAAGGTAATAACACTGAACGCGCACACTTTTCAAAGGACGCTAGGAGAAGGTAGCAAGGTGTGTGGCTCCCCCCCCACCCCCAGTTTCTTTTCCTGGGGAGTCGGTACGATGAAAAATGTATATTATTATCTACATCCTGCAAAGGGAGACCTTCTGGGAAAAGAAGTCATCAAAGAATGATCATAACCCATTATTATGCCCCTGGAAGCGTAATAGTGAGTGCACCCGGAGGAACCGTTTGCCAGGCTGGGAGGAAGAGACGTAGACCCTGTATTGTGAATACAGGACCTTGGACAGCGCCGTTGCTCTCCGGGAGTTCTGGGCAGGAGAAAAGGCTGTAGGGAGGGAGGTTTGCGGAGCTGGCGGAAACTGCTGGGCTATTGTCAGCTGTGGCCCTTTTACCTACCAGGTAGCCATAATCCGTCTAGATGAGCGAGCCGTTTACCTTGCCACGAATACTACCTGTGCAGCAGGTGGGGTTTGATATTGCTATCTAGTGCCATGCTAATAGCAGACTCCATCAAGGATTCCATGAATCAGAGCTTATGAGAAATCCTGCCTCTGGGAGAATTGGAAACTCATTCTGCCCATGACGTATACGTCCCCGTTCTTGTACGACGGGCTCATTGTTTGCTATCTATACTCCATCTCTTGTGCTGTATTAGGAATGGTGATAAGTCAAGATGGGTCGCTGCGTTAGTCTGTCTGCAGCGGTGGAAAAGAGCAAGGGTTCAAGCGTACAACATTTGTGGCATGATGTGAGCTTTTGAGAGCCATGGCTCCCTTCTCCAAATACCTCAGGGTTGATGGATTTCCCTTAAAAGGTAAAGGTAAAGGTATCCCCTGTGCAAGCACCGAGTCATGTCTGACCCTTGGGGTGACGCCCTCCAGCGTTTTCATGGCAGACTCAATACGGGGTGGTTTGCCAGTGCCTTCCCCAGTCATTACCGTTTACCCCCCAGCAAGCTGGGTCCTCATTTTACCAACCTCGGAAGGATGGAAGGCTGAGTCTACCTTGAGCCGGCTGCTGGGATCGAACTCCCAGCCTCATGGGCAGAGCTTTCAGACTGAATGTCTGCTGCCTTACCATTCTGTGCCACAAGAGGCTCTTCACCACAAGAGGCTCTCCTTGCATGCAGCTAAAAGTGGTGCCTCCTATGGAGAAAGAGCAAGATGGGTAGCTATGTTAGTCTGTCCGCAGCAAGCTCAGAGCAAGAGTCCCAGAGCACCTGAAAGACTAACAATATTTGTGGCAGGAGAGGAACTTTCGGGAGTCACTGCTCACTTCTTCAGGTAGAAAACAGCCACAGTTCAGGAGTACCTGAAAGATTCACAGAACTTGTGGCAGGGGAGGAGAGTTTGAGAGTCACCACTTGCGTATCTGAAGAAGTGAGCAGTGACTCATGAAAGCTCGTCTTTTGCCGCAAATCTTTGCTAGTCTTCAAGGTGCTTTTGGACTCTGGCTCTTTCCTACTGTTTTAACTATATTTATGACCTCTCATTTTGCACTCTTGCATCTGAAGGACACAGTATAAAATCCCATTAAAAAACTTCATTTACATTGAAATTCAAAATGCAGTTTGTACTAACGTTGCCGGTAAAATCCTAGTCCGGGACATGATGTAAATTTGCTGACCAATTGGCTGGCTGGTGCATGCGTGGGTGGGAAGGCCCAAAGATCAAGTGTTAGTTCTTATGAAGCCTCAGCCCTAGGCCTGGAGGTACAGCTCTGCCTTACAGGCCCCCAGAAACTGTTGGAGATCCTGCAAGGCTCCTGTCTCCTTTGGCAGAGCGTCCCACCATGCTGGAGCCAGGGCCGAAAAGTTCTAGCTCTGGTTGAGGCCTATGTGACCTCTTTAGGGCAGGGGACACCTTTACTGGTGTAGTGGTTAGGAGTGCGGACTTCTAATCTGGTGAGCTGGGTTTGATTCCCCACTCCCCCACATGCAGCCAGCTGAGTGACCTTGAGCTCACCACAGCTCTGATAAAGCTGTTCTGACTTGCAGGGTGTCTGTTGTGGGGAGAGGAAAGGGAAGCCGCTTTGAGCCTCCTTCAGGTAGAGAAAAGCGGCATATAAGAACCAACTCTTCTTCTTCTTCTTCTTCTTCTTCTTCTTCTTCTTCTTCTTCTTCTTCTTCTGTCCTGGAGTTAAGTCCTGAGCTACAAATTGAGAATGGATGGGCTTGGCCCTGATGGCGTTATATACATCGCTCTGCAGTGGATGGCACCCCCCCTCTGCTTCTCACTTGCCTTGGAAGCCTTTTCTGGGGTCCTGTAATTCTAAGCCAAGTATGGTTAGTCCTCAGATGTAAGCAGGGTCAGTACATGGATGGGAGACCACCAAGGAAGGCTCTATAGAAGAGGGAAATGGTAACCCTCTCCCTGCTTCTCCCTTGCCTTGAATGCCTCTCGCTGTGGTCCCCCCGAGCCAGTTGAAACTTGATGGTCCTTGTAGATGTCAAAGGGAAGTGAGATTTCTTTCTTTCTTTCTTTCTTTCTTTCTTTCTTTCTTTCTTTCTTTCTTTCTTTCTTTCTTTCTTTCTTTCTTTCTTTCTTTCTTTCTTTCTTTCTTTCTTTCTTTCTTCTTTTTTTTTTTTTGGAATCCACATTTGTTTTTGGGATGCTATGGTGGTAGGTGAATCGACCCCTTAACTCTTTTAAAGCAAGTGATCCATCTCAACTGCCTGTTTTCCTTCAATATGATGAAACACTGCCCCGTTCCTGGAGAAGCAGCAATTTATTTTATTTAAGAAAAGTATATCTGTCCCCAGTTTTTAAATAAGGAAAAAAAGACGCATTGGCCTTTCGTCTAGAGGCAGAGGCCTTTCCATTCATTCAGAGAAGCACGCTGCCATAACGAGAGGGCTTAATTAGGTGTCGGATGGATCGGGGGCCGGGCTGAAGTGTCTTCCCAGGTTCTGGGGAGAGTTTACCCCATCACATAAAAATTTGTGCTAAAACTGGTGGTTGAATGTGTAGCAAATGCAACCAAAGTAGCTCAGTATAGTGAACTTCCTTAGGACAGGGATATTGGCTAATGATCAACATGTGCGCTCAGTGCTTCCTGATGGAGCAGGAGTACCTTCAACGTCCTGAAAGGGTTAATAGAAGAGATACCTCTAAACAGAACATATCCCAGTTTAGCAAAACCTGGCATTGAGTCTGGCTTGATATTTAAATCACGGCTAATGTGACTTAAACCTGGGCTACCACCTGTGACATGCCGCACCCCTCAAATCTGTGAGCAGAATGTTATTTCTGCCTGGATTCAGAGTCGCCCAGACTCCTTAGACATCAATGGACTTTGATTAATTGGCTCACCTTAATTAGTCATTTGCAGCTTCGCAGTTCTATCGATAGAGTAACATAGCAGCATTCGTTTTGTGACTGCAATCCCAATTAGTGAAATATGCAATTTGCCGAGCCACAAATAACTAATTCTGAAATGATAAATAAAAGTTGACAGGAGATGTAGGGCTGGGGGAGAACGGGGGTCTCACCCCTGCAGGTGCCTAGCTTGCGAACAGCACCAGCTTGGTGTAGTTAAGAGTGGCGGCTTCTAATCTGGTGAGCCGGGTTTGATTCCCCGCTCCTCCACATGCAGCCAGCTGAGTGACCTTGTGCTCATCACAGTCCTGTCAGAGCTGTTCTCACAGAGCAGTCCTGTCACAGCTCTCTCAGACCCACCTACCCGGATCTGGTGAACTCGGTTTGATTCCCTGCTCCTCCCCATGCAGCCAGTTGGGTGACTTTGGGCCAATCAGAACTCTGATAGTTCTGTTCTCATAGAATATCAGGGCTTTCTCAGCCTCACCTCCCACACAGGGTATCTGTAATGGGGAGAAGAAAGGGAAGATGAATGGAAGACACTTTGAGACTCCTTTGGGTAGAGAAAAGCAGCATATAATAACCAACTTCTTCTTCTTCTTCTTCTTCTTCTTCTTCTTCTTCTTCTTCTTCTTCTTCTTCTTCTTCTTCTTCTTCTTCAGTAATAACTGGGCTACCTCAGCCTCACCCACCTCACAGGGTGTCTGTTGTGGAGAGAGGAAAGGGATTGTAAGCTGCTTTGAGACTCCTTCAGGGAGAGAAAAGTGGGGTATAAAACCAGCTGTTCTTCACAGCAGTGGTCCCCAACCTGCGGGCTGCGGCCCGGCGCCGGGCCGCAAAGTCCATGGCGCCGGGCCGTGGCTCCCTCTCCCCGCCCCCCCCCAGCAGTAAAAAACTTCCCAGGCCGCAATCTTGCGGCCCGGGAAGCTTCTTACTGCGGGAGGGCGGGGAGAGGGAATCAGGGCCGGGCCGCGCCCGTGCAGGCCGCGCCTGCGCGGCCAGATTCGCGGGCGCGGCTCGCGGGCGCGGCTCGCGGGCGTGGCTCGCGGCCGTGGCCAGATTCGCGGGCGCGGCTCGCGGGCGCGGCTCGATGCCCTGCCGGTCCCCAGCCTAATAAAGGTTGGGGACCACTGCTTCACAGGACAGAGGAAGGGATTGCAAGCTGCTTTGAGGCTCCTTCAGTGAGTAAAAAACAGGATATAAAAACCAACTCTTCTCCTTCTTTGCCCCTCCTAACGCACGTGGATGTCAGCGTCTTCTATGATGCTTAAGCAATATCAACTCACACTTAACCAATATCAACTGTCTGACAGCCCATTGTCACCAATTTATAAATATAGAAATCATCCCACAGACTCTCCTGAGAGCAGCTCTTGGAATCGCATTGCCACCTCCAGCTTCCCCCAGGAACTGTGTGTGGCTCAGGGTCTCTCAAGGAAAGCAGAGAGGTTCTCATTTGGGGGACAAAATTGCCTGCCACTTTTCTTCAGCTGCCATTCATGTTGCTTGGCTATAAATGCAAGGTTGGGGTAAGAACCGTGAAGACAGCAATGCTGGCTGCATGGATCTCCTTTTCCCTGCTGCAGCACCTGAGTATTTGCTTCCTGAGGGTCCATAATAGCAGGGGAATTGGTACAGAGGGTCACATCTGAAGGCCCATTGGGCCTCCATCCCCGACAGTGGCATCTGCTCACACCAGGGGTAGTCAAACTGCGGCCCTCCAGATGTCCATGGACTGCAATTCCCTTGAGCCCCTGCCAGCATTTGCTGGCAGGGGGTCATGGGAATTGTAGTCCATGGATATCTGGAGGGCCACAGTTTGACTACCCCTGGCTCACACCATGGGTATATATGGATCCAAAACTGATCAGCAGACCACTTGATCCTATATGTCTGGAGCTGAAAGTTCTTACTTAAATCGGTGCGGTGCTAACTTGTAAACATTCTCTTTTTAATAACGCTTATAAATTTTTTTTTTTGGGGGGGAAACCTTAGTCTTGTCGTTTTAGCTTATGGGGAGAGCTCAGGATTTATTTGAACTGGAACCCACATATTTGTCTTTTTGGTGATCCGTGGCCTCCCTAAAGCTCTCCCCCAATATGACATTTCAGATTAATTAACTTCAATATAATCTTTCTTTCCACCATTTTTGGATGTCCACTTTGGATTGAGAGCTTAAGAACATAAGAAGAGCCTTGCTAGATCTGACCAATAGTCTATCTAGCATCCTGTCTCACACAGTGGCCAACCAGTTCCTTTGGACAGCCATCCACAAGGCACAAAGGCCAAGGTCTTCATGAAAACATCAGAAGAGCTATGATAGATCAGACCATTGGACCATCTAACCAAGCATCCTGCAGTGGGCAGTTCTTCTGGGCAGCCACCAATAGGGCAAAGAGGTTAAAGCCTTCATAACAACATTGGAAGATACCTGCTGGATTAGACAAATGGTCCTTCTACTCCAACATCATGTCTTCACACAGAGGCCAACCAGTTCTTCTGGAGGACCAACAATAGAAGCTGGGTCCTGTATAAGGATATAAGAAGAGCCCTGATGGATCAGACCAATGATCCATTTTGGCCAAAATCTGTCTCCCACTGTGGCCAACCAGTTCCTTTGGACAGCCATCAACAAGACACAGAGGACAAGGCTTTCGTGAGAACATCAGAAGAGCTCTTCTGGATCAGGCCAGTGGTCCGTCTAGCCCAGCATCCTGCACTAGGCAGTTCTTTTGGGAAGTCAACAATAGGGCAAAGAGGCTAAGGCCTTCATAACAGCATTGGAAGATACCTGCTGGATCAGACAAATGGTCCATCTGGTCCTGTATTCTGTTTTCACACAGTGGCCAACCAGTTCCTCTGGACAGCCAGCAGCAGGGCATAGATGCCTAAGCTCTCCCCTGATGTTGCCTCCTGGCTCTAGGATTCAAAGGCTTACTTTCTCTGAGGTCCCCTCAGTCACCAAGGCTAGAAGCCATTGATAGTCTTATCCTACGTGAATCAATCTACTCCACCTTTTAAAATATTCTGTTTTGTCCATCCTGAACCTGCTGCCCATCAACTCCATTGGCTACCCCCAAGTTCTAGTATTTTGGGAGAGGGAGAGAGCAAGGTGGCAGCGAGAGCTGGTCTCCCAAACTTCAGTCCTGATAGAGATTCCAGACCTTGGATCCTGACTTCTCCCAAAGAGAACAGGAATCAATCGGACACAGAGGAGATGAAGAGCTGCTTCCGAATGCTGCAGGAGATGCTGTCCAACGTGGGAGACAATTTGCGCTGATCACAGCTGTCACGCCGGCTGTCTGAAACGTTCTGTGCAGGGATGAAGAAACGATGACAGCTCCTGCTGAGACGGATGGACCAACGCTCAAGTCATCATGTAGGATCCATCAAAAATCATGGCAGGCGAAAGAGAACTGATTCCCTGCTAGGTGATGATGGATGGATGTGGGCGTAGGATCCAAAGGCGGTTGATATAACACTCCTCTCCCCTTCAGTCGGTCATCTCAGGAGCTCCCAACCACAATCTCGGCTTTCTCCTCCTCCCCATTACAGAACATTGGTCATCTCTGTAGCGTTTTACAGGTTACAAAACCAAGGAAGATACTATGGCCAGCACCAGTGTCCCCTCTAAGATGTGCGCATGAGCAGCTTCTCATTAACACAACACGCCATGCCCAGCAGCAGCATGGAGCCACACAGGGACTTGTACTGCCCATGGCCAGTTTGGTGTAGTGGTTGGGAGTGCGGACTTCTAATCTGGCATGCCGGGTTCGATTCTGCACTCCCCCACATGCAGCCAGCTGGGTGACCTTGGGCTTGCCACGGCACTGATAAAGCTTTTCTGACTGAGCAGTGATATCAGGGCTCTCTCAGCCTCACCTCCCTCACAGGGTGTCTGTTGTGGGGAGAGGAGAGGGAAGGTGATTGGAAGCCACTTTGAGACTCCTTCAGGTAGAGAAAAGCAAGCATATAAGAACCAACTCTTCTTCTTCCCTTCCCTCCTCCCCACAACAAGCACCCTGTGAGGGAGGTGAGGCTGAGAGAGCCCTGATGTTACTCCTCTCTGAGAACGGCACTATCAGGTCTGTGACAAGCCTAAGGTCACCCAACTGGCTGCACATGAAGAAGTGAGGGGAACCAAACCTGGCTTGCCAGATTAGAAGCTGCCGCTCTTAACCACTACACCACACTGGCTCTGAAAGGATTACAGACAGGGATGCTCTCACCCCCCCCCCCCCCGAATGGAAAAAGTTACATAAAAGGGGCAGATAAACTGATAGAACTACTCAAAGCACCTTTTTTTATGAGGGAAGGCTTATGTATTTGAGGCTTTTTAGTTCAGAGACAAGATTTCAAAGGGAGAAAGTAAAGAGCAAGATTTATAAGATGATGAATGGTTTGGCGAAAAGTTAGATCAAGAGAAAATTACCTTCTATAATGTTAGAAGCCGGGTTGGCGTGACAAAATTGATAAGGTTGACTTCTTTACACACACTGCGTCATTCCCGAATGGCACATGCTCCCTCTGGCTCCGGTGGATTCAAAGGGGACGAGATTCATCATTGGAGGCATGGCCATCGAAGCTGTTATGTAGCTCCATGGGTCTCATAGAATGATAGAATCATGGAAGGGGCCATACAGGCCATCTAGTCCAACCCCCTGCTCAACGCAGGATCAGCCCTAAGCATCCTAAAGCATCCAGAAAAGTGTGTATCCAGCCTTTGCTTGAAGACTGCCAGTGAGGGGGAGCTCACCACCTCTTTAGGCAGCCTATTCCACTGCTGAACTACTCTGACTGTGAACATTTTTTTCCTGATATCTAGCCTATATCATTGTACTTGAAGTTTAAACCCATTACTGCGTGTCCTTTCCTCTGCAGCCAATGGGAACAGCATCCTGCCCTCCTCCAAGTGACAACCTTTCAAATACTTAAAGCGGGCTATCACGTCCCCTCTCAACCTCCTTTTCTCCCGGCTGGACATTCCCAAGTCTCTCAACCTATCTTCATAGGGCTTGGTCCCTTGGCCCCAGATCATCCTCGTTGCTCTCCTCTGTACCCTTTCAGTTTTATCTACGTCCTTCTTGAAGTGAGGCCTCCAGAACTGCACACAGTACTGCACACAGACTCAGAGACCATGCCTCTGAATACTAGTTGCTGGGGAGGAGACACGCAGGAAGGAAGGGTACCTTGCCCTCATCCCTTCTCATGTGCTGCTTAAGAGCACTGGCTTGCCACTTTTGAAAGCAAAATACCAGAGGGGCTTTGGTTCAGTGGAAGAGCCTCTGCTTGGCATGCCGAAGGTCCCAGGTTCAATCCCCGGCATCTCCAGTTAAAAGAAATAGGCTGTAGGCAATGTGAAAGACATCTACTTGGGATCCTGGAGAACTGCTAGAGAGGAGCAGTGGCTCAGTGGAACAGCATCTGCTTGGGGTGAGACTGGTTCCTAAAACACACAAGCTTAACTGCTTGAAGGAAGGCAATATAAAAGCGGCGATAAAGCCACAGACAATTGACTTGCTGATATTTATGACTCCCTTTTGAATCCTCAGGAGGAGGAGGAGGAACTGGGCTGGGAATAGTCAACCTCATCCCCTGTTTATACCTTCAAGATCATGATAATTCTCTCTCCTCTTGAATGCACGACTGGGAGGTAATTGGGTGACGTACTTCAACACAGCCTGGACACCCCAGGAGTGGAATGGTGGAGGGGATGGGGAGGAGGAGAAGGTATATTGAACCCCAGGGGGACTCAGCAGCAGATCTGAAATAATTAGTCTCCCCAAACATGCCTTTTCCGACTCCCAGAAGACTCGTCTCCGCAGTCTGCCATTCACAGGTATGCTGCAACGAGGGATTATGCAATCAATGCAGTAAGTGCAAACAGTCAATCGGTTTAAGTGAGAAGGAAACGGAATGGTCTATTCATGGGCTCCACTATGAATGGGTTGGGGGACGTGGGCCCGTACAGTCCGAGGAGGGTTAGGGTTAGCAGGAGTTCCTGGATGCCTGATGATGAATGCATTTGAGACAACTGCAGGAAGTGTCTTCCTATCTTACTAACTAAATTCAAGAGATGCTCGACCTAACAAGTGTCTAAGGCAGGGATCCTCGAACTGTGGGTCAATACTCAAAAGTGGGTCCTGACTCTATCTCCAGTTAAAACAGTCAAGTAGCAGGGAATCTGACAGACCTTCATCTGAGACCCTGGAGAGCTGCTGCATAGGGGAGAGCCTGTGGCCCAGTGGAATAGCCTCTGCTTGGGATGCAAAAGGTCACAGGTTCAATCCCTGGCATCTCCAGGTAGAAAGTGATGAGTCAGTTGCTTGAGCAGGGGGTTGGGTTAGCCCGGATGGTCCCTTCCAACTCTAGGACTCTATTGCAGGTAGGTTGCAAGGGTGGGAGAAAAGAAGAAGAACAAGAGGTGCAGACAGTGAACTCTGTAGGAGACTGGATAGTAGAGTATGAAATAAAAACCCACTGTTCAGTAATGCTCTATCTTTATAAGGTCTCATGGTTAGTGCGTATGCTTAAAATGCAGAAAATCCCAGGTTCAATCCCTGGCCTCTCCATGTACAGAGTAGGCTGTACATGATGTGGACGATCTCCACCTGAAACCCCGGAGAGCTGCTGCCAGCCTGAGTAGACAATGCTGACCTTGTTGTTCAACTGTATGGTTCAATGGCTGGGGGATAAGAAGCAACTCTCTTCTTCTTCTTCTTCTTCTTCTTCTTCTTCTTCTTCTTCTTCTTCTTCTTCTTCTTCTTCTTCTTCTTCTTCGTTTTCATTGCCTTCTACTAGTCATAGCTACATTACAATCCACCTGTTCAAATCAATGATCCCCAGTAAGAGATAAATTAAAATGCAGAGTGAGGGATGATTAATAGAGGGGACCAGGCTATCCTGTCTCGTGAGGACTCGATGAGCAAAAGAGAGGAACTGGGCCGTGAAACCATTACGGCTCTCTCTCTCTCTCTGTTTATAAAGAAGACAGACCGGTGGTGACATGTGACTGCCTGACCTACCTGAAACCCGCAACCCGTGAGAGAGGGGACGTAGAGGGTGGTGAGCACTCAGCGTGAGTCAAAAGGGTTGTGAAAGGGGACATGCTATCAGATAGGTGCCTTGTCACATCTCCTGACAGCTGGAATCCAACGAACGGCCTTTACTGCCTCAGAGCATGTTTCGGAGAATGTAGAAGCCACGGCCTCCAGGTCTCTCAGAACGTTATATTCGAACCGTGCTCGGCGGACGACTCCTTGCCCACTTGCAGCAGCCAGCCTGCTCACTCTCGCATGAAATCTGATTATCCTTATCGCATCACAGCTAGAAAGCTAATTAGCTGGAGAGCCATTAGTTAAGGTTTGTCCGGGCCATTGGCTGGGCAGCGGGAGAGGCACTGATCCCGATTTCTTTTAAACGCAGGTTTAAATTTGATCCCCACTTAAGGGAAGTGCAGCCCCCACCCCCTCCCAAATGAAAACAGGGAACGGAGGATTTGCTAGCCAAGAGCAGCGCTGTAGGTAAATAAATAATGCATGTCATTAACTGTCACGGAAACGTCTCACCCTTTTGATGGAACCATCCATTACGACCGCCTGCAGCCTCCGCAGATGACCTCCTGTGGGAGCCAGTTGCCCAGTTTGGCTTGTGGGGTTTTGTTTGTTTAATTTGTTCTGTGCTCTAATACGAAGTCTAGCAAAATTACGGGGCGGTGGTGGACGGTTGCTTCTGGTTTTTAATACTGTCGCGTCACAACCGAACCAAATCTCAGGAGAGGCCAAAAACTCATTGGCAGTTGTATTTGACAAGGGAATGCTTTGGAGAGCCCAATATTCCTCCTTACAGCGGGATCCCCAGCTAACCTGGATTGTTGACCTTATTACATGAACATAATGTTGCAGACAGATGGCAGGATAATGCTTAAAAAAATGCTTAGATGTGTCAACCCCGAAGGCTTTATTGTTTGGCTCACGTGGAAAGTTTGTTTAAAAAAAAAGAAATCTGCAGCCATCTTGATCCAGCAAACATATTAACTTTTTATTGAAGAAGAAGAGTTGGTTCTTAGATGCTGCTTTTCTCTACCCGAAGGAGTCTCAATGCAGCTTACAATCCCCTTCCCTCCCTCTCCCCACAACAGACGCCCTGTGAGGGAGGTGAGGCTGAGAGAGCCCTGATATTACTGAAGAAGAGTTGGTTCTTATATGCCACTTTTCCCTACCCAAAGGAGTCTCAAAGCAGCTTACAATTGCCTTCCCTTTCCTCTCCCCACAAGAAGAAGAAGAAGAAGAAGAAGAAGAAGAAGAAGAAGAAGAAGAAGAAGAAGAAGAAGAAGAAGAAGAAGAAGAAGAAGAAGAAGAAGAAGAGTTGGTTCTTATATGCCGCTTTTCCCTACCTGAAGGAGGCTCAAGAGACATCCTGTGAAGGAGGTGAGGCTGAGAGAGCTCGGTCAGAACAGCTTTATCAGTGCTGTGGTGAGTTCAAGGTCACCCAGCTGGCTGCATGTGGAAGAACGGGGAATCCAACCAGGCTGGCCAGATTAGAGGTCCGCACTCCTAACCACTACACCAAGCTGGTTCCTTGAAACCATGGATGCCTTTGCTTATTTTCCATTTTCATTGAATTTCAGATTTGCATGATCTGGCATTTACAATGGCCTCATATGAGCTACAAGGCGACTGGTGGCTTGCCATTGCCTGCCTCTGCATGGCAACCTGGGAAGGGTGGTAGATAAATAAATAAATAAATAAACAAACAAACAAACAAATAAATGAATAAACAAATAAATAAATAAATAGATAATAAACAACTTTCCTGATGCCTCCCATCCAAGTCCTAACCAGGGTTGACCCTGCTTAGCTTCCAGGGCCTGATGATGTCAGGGTAACCTGGCCCATCCAGGTCCAGGTGGGCCAGTTGGATCCTCTGCCCATTTAGCAGCTGCCACCCAGAATCATCGCCCGGAGAATGCAGGAAAGGAAGCCTGAGGATCAATGCGAGGCGGCAGTGCCTCCACATTTAACATGCAAACTTCCCCTTAACAAAAAGATCCATAGATATAATCCCGGATCTATATGAGAACAGAAAACACTTTGTCTCTATCCAGCATGTGTTGATTGTCTCTGTTTACGTTCCAGCGATGCAGCCCACTGCACAGTCCCTCTAGTCTCGGTCCACGGATTTCAATGGGATACGTCTGGAGCAACTCTGGGGAAGATTGCACAGGAAATAATGCAGCCAGGCAGGGCCTAGTCTGCACACAAAGGATAATGCACTTTCAATTGGCAGCTGGATTTTCCAGTGCAGAACAGGAAAATCTACTTCTAAAGTGCATTGAAAGTGCATTATTTATTGTGTGCAGACTAGGCCCAGGATATCCTTATCCATGGTTCCTCTATACATTTGTGAAACAGCCGGCCCTCCAAGTTGGAATAGTGCCAATAAGGGTGCAGCCAGCAATGCTGGCTGCTCCCTGATTGGCCTTGCCCCTACAGCTCCCTCCCTCCCTCCCTGGATGCTAGCCACGTTCCTCTCAGAGGCACCAGAGACAGAGAGAGACGCACAGAGACCTGCCAGACCGAACAGGAGCCCTCATTCCCTCCTATTGCTCCTGTTGCAAGGGTGGCTGAGGGAGACATAGAGACAGCTGTCCCAAGCTGCTGACAGAGACATAGAGAGAGCCGCCCCTGCTGCGACGGAGGGAGAGACAGACAGACAGAGCTGCTGCATAGGGGAGAGCCTGTGGCCCAGTGGAATAGCCTCTGCTTGGGATGCAAAAGGTCACAGGTTCAATCCCTGGCATCTCCAGGTAGAAAGTGATGAGTCAGTTGCTTGAGCAGGGGGTTGGGTTAGCCCGGATGGTCCCTTCCAACTCTAGGACTCTATTGCAGGTAGGTTGCAAGGGTGGGAGAAAAGAAGAAGAACAAGAGGTGCAGACAGTGAACTCTGTAGGAGACTGGATAGTAGAGTATGAAATAAAAACCCACTGTTCAGTAATGCTCTATCTTTATAAGGTCTCATGGTTAGTGCGTATGCTTAAAATGCAGAAAATCCCAGGTTCAATCCCTGGCCTCTCCATGTACAGAGTAGGCTGTACATGATGTGGACGATCTCCACCTGAAACCCCGGAGAGCTGCTGCCAGCCTGAGTAGACAATGCTGACCTTGTTGTTCAACTGTATGGTTCAATGGCTGGGGGATAAGAAGCAACTCTCTTCTTCTTCTTCTTCTTCTTCTTCTTCTTCTTCTTCTTCTTCTTCTTCTTCTTCTTCTTCTTCTTCTTCGTTTTCATTGCCTTCTACTAGTCATAGCTACATTACAATCCACCTGTTCAAATCAATGATCCCCAGTAAGAGATAAATTAAAATGCAGAGTGAGGGATGATTAATAGAGGGGACCAGGCTATCCTGTCTCGTGAGGACTCGATGAGCAAAAGAGAGGAACTGGGCCGTGAAACCATTACGGCTCTCTCTCTCTCTCTGTTTATAAAGAAGACAGACCGGTGGTGACATGTGACTGCCTGACCTACCTGAAACCCGCAACCCGTGAGAGAGGGGACGTAGAGGGTGGTGAGCACTCAGCGTGAGTCAAAAGGGTTGTGAAAGGGGACATGCTATCAGATAGGTGCCTTGTCACATCTCCTGACAGCTGGAATCCAACGAACGGCCTTTACTGCCTCAGAGCATGTTTCGGAGAATGTAGAAGCCACGGCCTCCAGGTCTCTCAGAACGTTATATTCGAACCGTGCTCGGCGGACGACTCCTTGCCCACTTGCAGCAGCCAGCCTGCTCACTCTCGCATGAAATCTGATTATCCTTATCGCATCACAGCTAGAAAGCTAATTAGCTGGAGAGCCATTAGTTAAGGTTTGTCCGGGCCATTGGCTGGGCAGCGGGAGAGGCACTGATCCCGATTTCTTTTAAACGCAGGTTTAAATTTGATCCCCACTTAAGGGAAGTGCAGCCCCCACCCCCTCCCAAATGAAAACAGGGAACGGAGGATTTGCTAGCCAAGAGCAGCGCTGTAGGTAAATAAATAATGCATGTCATTAACTGTCACGGAAACGTCTCACCCTTTTGATGGAACCATCCATTACGACCGCCTGCAGCCTCCGCAGATGACCTCCTGTGGGAGCCAGTTGCCCAGTTTGGCTTGTGGGGTTTTGTTTGTTTAATTTGTTCTGTGCTCTAATACGAAGTCTAGCAAAATTACGGGGCGGTGGTGGACGGTTGCTTCTGGTTTTTAATACTGTCGCGTCACAACCGAACCAAATCTCAGGAGAGGCCAAAAACTCATTGGCAGTTGTATTTGACAAGGGAATGCTTTGGAGAGCCCAATATTCCTCCTTACAGCGGGATCCCCAGCTAACCTGGATTGTTGACCTTATTACATGAACATAATGTTGCAGACAGATGGCAGGATAATGCTTAAAAAAATGCTTAGATGTGTCAACCCCGAAGGCTTTATTGTTTGGCTCACGTGGAAAGTTTGTTTAAAAAAAAAGAAATCTGCAGCCATCTTGATCCAGCAAACATATTAACTTTTTATTGAAGAAGAAGAGTTGGTTCTTAGATGCTGCTTTTCTCTACCCGAAGGAGTCTCAATGCAGCTTACAATCCCCTTCCCTCCCTCTCCCCACAACAGACGCCCTGTGAGGGAGGTGAGGCTGAGAGAGCCCTGATATTACTGAAGAAGAGTTGGTTCTTATATGCCACTTTTCCCTACCCAAAGGAGTCTCAAAGCAGCTTACAATTGCCTTCCCTTTCCTCTCCCCACAAGAAGAAGAAGAAGAAGAAGAAGAAGAAGAAGAAGAAGAAGAAGAAGAAGAAGAAGAAGAAGAAGAAGAAGAAGAAGAAGAAGAAGAAGAAGAAGAAGAAGAAGAAGAAGAAGAAGAGTTGGTTCTTATATGCCGCTTTTCCCTACCTGAAGGAGGCTCAAGAGACATCCTGTGAAGGAGGTGAGGCTGAGAGAGCTCGGTCAGAACAGCTTTATCAGTGCTGTGGTGAGTTCAAGGTCACCCAGCTGGCTGCATGTGGAAGAACGGGGAATCCAACCAGGCTGGCCAGATTAGAGGTCCGCACTCCTAACCACTACACCAAGCTGGTTCCTTGAAACCATGGATGCCTTTGCTTATTTTCCATTTTCATTGAATTTCAGATTTGCATGATCTGGCATTTACAATGGCCTCATATGAGCTACAAGGCGACTGGTGGCTTGCCATTGCCTGCCTCTGCATGGCAACCTGGGAAGGGTGGTAGATAAATAAATAAATAAATAAACAAACAAACAAACAAATAAATGAATAAACAAATAAATAAATAAATAGATAATAAACAACTTTCCTGATGCCTCCCATCCAAGTCCTAACCAGGGTTGACCCTGCTTAGCTTCCAGGGCCTGATGATGTCAGGGTAACCTGGCCCATCCAGGTCCAGGTGGGCCAGTTGGATCCTCTGCCCATTTAGCAGCTGCCACCCAGAATCATCGCCCGGAGAATGCAGGAAAGGAAGCCTGAGGATCAATGCGAGGCGGCAGTGCCTCCACATTTAACATGCAAACTTCCCCTTAACAAAAAGATCCATAGATATAATCCCGGATCTATATGAGAACAGAAAACACTTTGTCTCTATCCAGCATGTGTTGATTGTCTCTGTTTACGTTCCAGCGATGCAGCCCACTGCACAGTCCCTCTAGTCTCGGTCCACGGATTTCAATGGGATACGTCTGGAGCAACTCTGGGGAAGATTGCACAGGAAATAATGCAGCCAGGCAGGGCCTAGTCTGCACACAAAGGATAATGCACTTTCAATTGGCAGCTGGATTTTCCAGTGCAGAACAGGAAAATCTACTTCTAAAGTGCATTGAAAGTGCATTATTTATTGTGTGCAGACTAGGCCCAGGATATCCTTATCCATGGTTCCTCTATACATTTGTGAAACAGCCGGCCCTCCAAGTTGGAATAGTGCCAATAAGGGTGCAGCCAGCAATGCTGGCTGCTCCCTGATTGGCCTTGCCCCTACAGCTCCCTCCCTCCCTCCCTGGATGCTAGCCACGTTCCTCTCAGAGGCACCAGAGACAGAGAGAGACGCACAGAGACCTGCCAGACCGAACAGGAGCCCTCATTCCCTCCTATTGCTCCTGTTGCAAGGGTGGCTGAGGGAGACATAGAGACAGCTGTCCCAAGCTGCTGACAGAGACATAGAGAGAGCCGCCCCTGCTGCGACGGAGGGAGAGACAGACAGACAGAGAGAGGTGCCCCAAACTGCATACCAGCCCTCCTTCCCTTCTAAGAATGAGCCCTAATTACTTGCTATGCCTCCCGCTGGGAGGCACAGGGAGAGACAGAGAGACACACATACAGAAAGATCTACACCTCCCAATGTCCCCTGGGTCCTAGCGCCCATTCCATTCCTGCTTGCAATGGGCTTTTTTGCAAGTAGGTTCATATTTGACAGCATATAAGCCAAACTTTTTTGGGCTGGTGCCCCCTTGGCTCCACATCCCTGGTGCCCCCTTACACCTGTGTTAGGTCTACTGCAAATTCAAAACAAGCTATCTTGCCTACACTTCTTTTTGGGTTGTTGTGCAGTGGCCATATTTGAGTCTGGGGGAAAAGTGCTTTGTAAAAGTCATTTGCAAAAGCCACTTTGAATCCCCACTGGGGAGAAACACAGATGGGTGGTGAAGAGAGAGATAGAAGCAAGCCATGGAAAATCCCTGGGCCAGGAGTAAGCAGGAGAAAGCTTTTCCAGCCTTCTGAGGCTGGAGGCTTTTGGGGAAGGGTTGCCAACTCTGGGTTAAGACATTCCTGGAGATCCAGGGTGGAGATCCTGGGAAGGACGGAGTCTGGGGAGGGCAAGGAGCTCAGCAACGATAGGATCCCTTCCAGCCCGCCTTCTGAAGCTGTTGTTTTCTCCAGGAAGCTAAGCAGGGTTCGTCCTGGTCAGCACTGGGATGGGAGACCACCAGGGAAGTCCAGGCAGGCAATGGCTATCCACCTTGGAATGTCTCTTGCTAGGAAAATATAGCCCCAGCAGGAAGAGCCAGACTGCTGCTCCCCTTCTACCCCCAGATTCCTCACTACTCTCCAACTGCCCAAAAATCCTTACCACCCCCCCAGATCCTTCCACTGCCCCAGGAGGGTGCGGGAGTGAACTGCCCACTTTGGGGTCCTTTATAATGGTCAAGAGCGGTGGCCTCTAATCTGGAAAGCCGGGTTTGATTCCCAACTTTGCCACCTGCAGCCAGGGTGACCTTGGGCTCATCATAGTCCTGTTAGAACTGTTCTCACAGAGCAGTTCTGTCAGAGCTCTCTCAGCCTACCTCCCCCCCCCCCCATCTCAACAGGGTGTCTGTTGTGGGGAGAGAAAGGAAAGGCAATTGTAAGCTGCTTTGAGACTCCTGTGTGTAGTAAAAAGCAGGGTACGAAAACTAACTCTTCTTCTTCAAGAGAGAGAGAGAACAGTCCAACTCCTGAAGCTTGAATAAGACTCATCTGGCCTCCATGGGCAGGCAAGAATCTTTTTAATATCAGATTCCAGCCATAACTTTTGACATGGAGTGTTTACTCCAGTTTCTTTCCTCAGCTTATTTTAAATGGACACGTTTCTGCTCCATGTAACAAAACTGCCATTTACAGGCAGCAGTTCAACTTGAAGTAACCGAGTACACGCTGGGTAGTTTCTCCTATTTTCACACAGACGACTGTTATCTTGGAGCTGTTCAGCAAGGCCTATTTCTTCGGCAATTTTCCACCGGTTCTCATTTCTCCGTGCCGCCTCCTGTGTGATGTTGATGTAGTTCCAGACACACCATGAGGAGCTTCAAGAAATACCAGATCACTTTTCCAAAATCCAAGAGGGTAGGTTGGGTCCCCGAGTCAACAGAAATCAGTTCTCCTGCAGAAAATGGCCATTTATACCCCTATTGAAGCCCCTCCCCTCTCCAAACCCCGCCCTCTGCAGGCTCCACCCCCCCAAATCTCCAGGTTTCTCCCAAACTGGAGTTGGCAACCATTCGTATACTGTAACATTCCAGCTTCTCTCAACAGAACTAGCCCCCTCCCCACCCTGGAGTACGTCGGAGAGAGGAGGGAGGGGGCCGAGGAAGCATTTATGGCCTAAAGGGAAAAGAAATTTGCATTCACACTTTGTTTCTACATCTACCCATTTTCTAATTACGTTTTAAAGAGTATTTCCCTGAAGTAGGTGGAATTAGATGTTGAGCAGTTGGATAAATTCATGAAGGTGTGTAAAATATTTCTGGGAACAAATGAAAAGGGGGAGTCATGATTTTGGAGAGCAAAATTACAAGAGAAGGAAGTAATTGCCCATAATCTTCAGGCACACAATATGAATGTGTTAAAATATAGCTTATCGGAACACAAAGATCGGGAGGGGTGGGCGGCAGGAAAAAAAATAATCCCAGTTGTTTCGCAAAGGCCTGTTTGTACAAAATAACTTAGAGTAATCTTAGGAGTGCCGCTATTGGCCAGGAGATGCCCTCCCAGAGCCTAGTCTTGCCAACCTCCAGTTGGCAGCTGGAGATCTCCCTCTATGGCAATTGATCTCTGGGAGAGAGAGAGACAACTGAACAGCTACCTCAGCACTAGAGGCTGTCTTGGCGGAGCCTGAAAGAACAACTTCACTGCCAACTAGGGTTGCCAACCACCAGGTGGTAGCTGGAGATCTCCCGGGATTGCAATGATGAGAAGAGCTGGGTTTTTTGTACCCCGCTTTTTACCAACCAAAGGAGTCTGCAAGTGGCTTACAATCACCTTCCCTTACTCTCCCCACGGCAGAAAGCCTCCGAGGTAGGTGAGGCTAAGAGAGCTCTCACAGAACTGTGGGTGGCCCAAGGTCACCCAGGTGGCTGCATGTGAATGATGCAGAAATCAAGCAGCAGGAATTAGTTGGCCAAGGTTATGATGCTGAAGTGGGAGGAGTAGTGACAACCCCAGAAGATAAAGATAAAGTTCAGTGAGATCTGAACAGGCTGGGCAAATGAGAACAAGATGCAATTCAATAAGTGCAAAGTTCTACATCTGGGTTACAAAAATGAGAAGTGTGCATACCGGATGGAAGATACACTTCTGGGTAGCAGAGAGCCAGTTTGGTGTAGTGGTTAGGAGTGCGGACTTCTAATCTGGCATGCCAGGTTCAATTCTGCGCTCCCCCACATGCAGCCAGCTGGGTGACCTTGGGCTCGCCACGGCACTGATAAAACTGTTCTGACCGAGCAGTGATATCAGGGCTCTCTCAGCCTCACCTACCCCATAGGGTGTCTGTTGTGGGGGGAGGAATGGGAAGGTGACTGTAAGCCGCTTTGAGCCTCCTTCGGGTAGGGAAAAGCGGCATATAAGAACCAACTCTTCTTCTTCTTCTTCTATGTGTGAACAAGGTCTTGGGGTACTTGTGGACTGTAAACTAAATATGAGCAGCTGTAAAAAAAAGGTAAATGCAGTCTTGGACAGTTTTCACGTAGCAGCTGGACAGCTCCTTCTCCTGGATGCTTTAGGCCAGCGGTAGTCAAACTGCGGCCCTCCAGATGTCCATGGACTACAATTCCCATGAGCCCCTGCCAGTGAACGCTGGAAGGGGCTCATGGGAACTGTAGGCCATGGACATCTGGAGGGCCGCAGTTTGACTGCCCCTGCTTTAGGCTGATCCTGCACTGAAGAGGGAGTTGGACTTGATGGCCTGGGTGGCCCCTTCCAACTCTATGATTCTCCGGATTAAAGGCTGTGGATTTTTATCACAGCACCAAGCTGGCTCTCCTGGTAATAGAGATCAGATTGTGAATGGGTGGGCTTGAAGGGCTGTGTCAGAGCTTAGCTCTTGTGGCCCTTTCTTGCATTTCCAGGGAAATGTTGACTGGCACTTTGAGGTTGGAGGTGAATGTCCTCCAGGCTATATTAGCCAGGGATTCTGGTTTTCGGGGGGGGGGGAATGTGTGGACATGAATTAGGTTTACTGTGGATGGGTAGATAGTTGTAAGTTTCCTGCACTGTGCAGGGGGTTGGACTAGATGACCCTGGAGGTCCCTTCCAATTACAAGATTCTATAATACTATCGATGACATAGAGCCTGCAAAATCTTGTGGATGACATTATCCCCCCCTCCCACTCTTCTTGATTACTTGCTTGAGCTGATAAAATTTGACTAACCACAACCTAATCTGGTGCGGAAACCGATCCGCTACTTTCCCCAAACAATACATTTTATATCTATATACCTAGATCAAGGCCTTTCCCATTAACTGGGAGTGATGTGCCAGGCCTAAAACAGTAATTCGATCATGTTTCGAAAGATCTTTGTGTCCTGCCAAAAACTCACAGAAATGTACTTGAGGATGACCCTGTAGACAGCGTGGCAAGCAAGAACCGGCTTCAGCAGCATCTCTGACTGAACATTAAGGGGATTTAAAGAAGAGGGTCGGATCCGGTTTCTATCTTGTTCTTAAACTTTAAATTGGTTCTTTCACATTGTATTGGGAATCAACATGACTGACATGTCCATTGGTTATTTCTTTGAGTAATTTTTTACTCCACTTTTTCTCTCCAATGGAGAGCTGAAGTGGCTTCCAAAAATGCAAGATTTGGGAGGGTTCAGGGTAGAGTCGATGAATATTTTTTTAAATGAACAGATTCACTTATGACCTACTAAGCCAGTTTGCCAGCCAAGTCTTCTGCTAGGTGCTCTGCAAACGGCAGGCAGCCAAAAGTTCCTACTGGGATCGCTGTCCATGGTCCTGGCTAGTTTGTTGAGGTCCGGGTTGCCAGGTTGACTCTCGAAATGGGTGGGAGAGTGAGGAGTGTGGACCTGGAGGTCAGCACCGTAGGTGTGATGATGTCACTTCTGGGGAAAACGTGGAAGTGAGAATGAACAGCTCTAGGAATCCCTGGAAAACTCTACGTCCTAACAACTCCTAGAGCGACCCATCATCACTTCCAGGTTGTCTATGGAAGTGACATAATCACATCTGTGACAGCGTTATCTTTTATTATCTCTCACCTGCCACTTCTCATCTTACTTCTGATCTTCTTATCATCTCCTCTCCAAGAGGTGTCAGCAGCGGGAGCTTGGGGTGGGGGACGGTCCCGCTCTGATGGGGGTTGGTATCCTCTCCCAATGAGCTGTATTGGCCAGCTTTAGAACAGAGGCAGCTTCCTTCTATTTGTTCAGACCACCCATCTCAACAAAAGCTATTTTCCAGTGCCTGCTAGCCAAGACCTTTTAAAATGGCAAGGATACAGCCTGCTTGAATGCCGAGCTATCATTCCCCCAATTCATTCTGCTTGAGACCTGCTGCTGAACCAAGTACAGAATTTTACAAATGCAATTCAACCTGGATTGCCAGATTAGAGGCTGCTGCTCTTAACCACTACACCAAATTGGCTCACATAGAATCACAGAGAGCTGAAAGAGAAGGGCCACCCATGAAGGGCCACCCAGTCCAGCCCCCAACCTTCTTGCAGACATCAAAATCACACCTTCCTGACAACTACTCCTCCAATCTCCCCCTAAAAATTTCCTCTCCATCAGAAAATGCCTCCTGATAATTAAGTGGAACCGCCTTCCCCATCATTTGAATCCACTGCTTCTAGTCCTCGTTTGCAGGAAACAAGTTGGCCCTCACTTCAACACATCTGCCTTTGTCGTGGTTGAACACAGCTGTCCTTTCCCCCCTGGCCCTCTTCTCCAAGCAATGCAGACCCGACTCTCCCAACGTCTCTTCATAAGGCGTGGATTCTGACCCCACATCCTTGCTTCCGTGCTTAATAGGTAAAGGGCACGGTGTTCTTACGGACTCTTACAAGGCCGGGCAAGGGAAGATTCCAGGTGTGCAGTATGATCTCCTTTGTACTTAGCTCGCATTTCCCTCTGAGAGATCCAGCTGTACATCTCCACTCTGCCATGCAACTCATGGGAGGACCCTGGGCCAGCACTTTATCTGTCTGGCCTACCTCCCAGGATCGTTGTGAGGGGGGGAAAGGGGGATGGGAGAGCCATGCATGTCCTCCTGAGCTCTGCTGAAGGAAAACAGGCTAAAAAGGTGACAGGTCTCTTTTCATGTTCGTATCTACACAATCCAGTTAGACTGTCAGACCAGGATCTGGGGGGAACAAGATTAAAATCTCCACTGCCATGGAAGATGTCTGGGTAACCTTTGCCTAGTAGCACACTCTCAGCCTATCCTACCTGGCAGAGGTGTTGTGGTGAGGAAGGTGGAACAATGCAGTTGACTGCTGGTGGTCCCTGTGTGGGCGTAAAGTGGTGGCGAGTTCCGGTCAACTTACAGCAAAGGAGCCTGCAAAGGGCTTTTGAGACAAGCGAGGAGCAGAGGTGATTGGCCAAGGCCATCCTCTGCAGAGCCTTCCTTGGTGGTCTCCCATCCACGTCCTGACCCTGCTTAACTTCCTAGATCTTAAGCACTACAGCCAGACGGCTCTCAAAGGTTGTCCCAGCTGGGGATTTAAAAGCCTGGATCCCCAGTCATTGAACACCTCCTTGTTTGAGTTTTAAAAATAAATTCACCTCCTCCCCACCTTTTTGGTGACCTTCAGCTGCAGCTCGAGTTGACAGGGGTTTGTGAAAGGGTCTGCGATGCAGGCTCTGCCTTCCAGTGGGAAAGCAGCAAGACAAATGTCCCCTCCTCGCTCAGAAGGCCCACAGATCAAGCTGGCTGGCAGCCCCCCCCCCCCATTGAGAGGGCTGCCAAGAGCAGGCTGCGTCACTTTTCGCAGCAGGGTGTGAAAAATGAGACACGTTGGGAAATGTTACCAAGAAGGTCCGGAATGACAACAGGGTTAAAAGGAAGGGGAGGAATGTCAGGAGGAACAAATGATCCCTCATTAAAAATGAGGCTTTATGGAGCTGCTTTGTTAGACCTCTGGGCTGTTTGCAGGATTGCCAACTCTCGGTTGGGAAGTACCTGGATACTTTGGGGGTGGAGCCAGGAGTGGGCAAGATTTGGAGCAGGGAGGGACCTATGGAGTCCACCTTTGAAAGCAGCCATTTTCTCCAGGGGAATTGATCTCTTTAGTCTGGAGATGACCTGGAATTCCAGGGGATCCTCAGGTCCCATTTGTTATGGCACATAAATCCTTAAGGGCAGGGGTAGTCAACCTGTGGCCCTCCAGATGTTCATGGACTACAATTCCCATGAGCCCCTGCCAGCGTTTGCTGGCAGGGGCTCATGGGAATTGTAGTCCACGAACATCTGGAGGGCCACAGGTTGACTACCCCTGCTTAAGGGCATTGTTGTTGTTGTTGTTGTTGTTGTTATGTGCGAAGTCGTGTCCGACCCATCGCGACCCCATGGACAATGATCCTCCAGGCCTTCCTGTCCTCTACCATTCCCCGGAGTCCATTTAAGTTTGCACCTACTGCTTCAGTAACTCCATCCATCCACCTCATTCTCTGTCGTCCCCTTCTTCTTTTGCCCTCGATCTCTCCCAGCATTAGGCTCTTCTCCAGGGAGTCCTTCCTTCTCATGAGGTGGCCAAAATATTTGAGTTTCATCTTCAGGATCTGGCCTTCTAAAGAGCAGTCAGGGCTGATCTCCTCTAGGACTGACTGGTTTGTTCGCCTTGCAGTCCAAGGGACTCGCAAGAGTCTTCTCCAGCACCAGAGTTCAAAAGCCTCAATTCTTTGACGCTCGGCCTTCCTTATGGTCCAACTTTCGCAGCCATACATTGCAACTGGGAAGACCATAGCCTTGACTAAACGCACTTTTGTTGGCAGGGTGATGTCTCTGCTTTTTAGGATGCTGTCTAGATTTGCCATAGCTTTCCTCCCCAGGAGCAAGCGTCTTTTAATTTCTTTGCTGCAGTCCCCATCTGCAGTGATCTTGGAGCCCAGGAAAATAAAATCTGTCACTATCTCCATTTCTTCCCCTTCTATTTGCCAGGAATTGAGAGGGCCGGATGCCATGATCTTTGTTTTCTTGATGTTGAGTTTCAAGCCAACTTTTGCACTCTCCTCCTTCACCCGCATCAACAGGCTCTTTAGTTCCTCTTCACTTTCTGCCATTAGAGTGGTATCATCTGCATATCTGAGGTTGTTGATATTTCTCCCTGCAATCTTGATCCCAATTTGTGACTCCTCTAATCCCGCATTTCTCATGATGTGCTCTGCATACAAGTTAAATAGGCAAGGCGACAGTATACAGCCTTGCCGAACTCCTTTCTCAATTTTGAACCAGTCAGTGATTCCATGTTCAGTTCTCACTGTTGCTTCTTGACCTGCATATAAATTTCTCAAGAGACAAATAAGATGCTCTGGTATTCCCATCTCTTTAAGAACTTGCCACAATTTGTTGTGCTCCACACAATCAAAGGCTTTAGCATAGTCAATGAAGCAGAAGTAGACGTAGACTGGTATACTAGAAGTAGACTGGTATGCTTAAGGGCATACCAGTCAGCAAATTCAAACTCATGAACACATGGAATGGCCATTGGTTGGGCCATTGGTCCACCAAGGTTAAGGGCATCCAGTGAAGCCGATGGGCAGTAGGTTCAGGATGGACAAAAGGAAATGCTTCTTTACCCAGAGAGTAATTACAATGTGGAATTCGCTGCCAGAAGATTGAGTGGTGGCCATAGGGATCAACGGTTTGAAAAGGAGTTGAGAGAAATTCGTGGAGGAATGGCCTATCTGTGGCTACTAGCCACTAGCCATGGTAACTGAGGAAATCCTCAATGTTCAGAGGCACTAATCCTCTGAATCTCAGAGCTAGGAGGAAAGAGGAACTGGTTGGCTACTATGTAAGATAGGATGCTGGACTAGATGGTTCATTGGTCTGATCCAGCAGAGCTTTTCTTATGAAGGCCTCACCCTCTCTGCCTTGTTGTTGGCTGTCCAGAGGAATTGGTCAGCCATTGTGTAAGACAGGATGCTGGACTATATGGACCCCTGGTGTTACCCATTAAGGCTCATCTGGCGTTCTTTTGGAGGCCTCACCCTCTCTGCCTTATTGTTGGCTGTCCTGAGGAAATGGTTGAGACAGGATGCTGGACTTTTCCCAATTCTGTGATGTCCTTTCTGGAGATATGGGGACCAGAAGTGCATTCCACATTCCACATGATCCCTTGTCCCTAACTCCATCTGATCAATTCTTCCAGTTTCCTTTCCTTTCTCCACCCCTGCTGGTTTACTACTTCCTATATCCCATGACTCCTGCCCAGCAATAAGTCCTAGTGGGCTATGCCGAGTCTTCTTCCTTTTAAAATTTGTAATCATATTTCCCCCCTGCATTCCTGGTGACGCTGTGTTCCACTTTTTTTAAGGGCCCAGGGGAGCCATCTAAGAGCTGGGATTTTAATTCACAGGCTGGTGTGTGCAGCATAAATCTGTTCTCCTTGCTGGAATATGCAAGATCTGCAGTGTGCATAACTGAGCAGAATATCAAGGGTGTCCTGCAGGGGGCATCAGAGGAGATGGATATTTAGCATAGATAGAAATTTTCTAATTATCTCCATCAGTATCCTGATTGGCTTCCTGTTCTCTTGAGCACACTTCCTCCGGCTTGCCTCCAGAACAGCAGTTGAACGAACAGCACAACTGCAGAGAACAATTTGCTAGGTCTCTTCCCATACATAGTTGTTTCTTTTCTAGTAAGAATATTTTATTCTTTAAGCAAGTTGGTGTTCTCCTCCATCTGCAGGTTCAAACTCTGCCAACCCTCTTCCCCAGGCTGTCCGGAGCGGCTGCAAAGGGGGAATCACCTCTGACCTCCATTTGCCCCAGGAAGGCCCTCCAAAAATTCAAAAATGGACAAGGGGGGCTGTGGCTCAGCAGTAGGGCATCTGCTCAGTATGCAGAAGGTCCCAGGTTCAATCCCCGGCATCTCCAAATGACCAGGCAGTAGGTGATATGAAAGACATACATTTTCCATGAAGGTGATAATACGCAAGAGGTTTTTTTAGTCTCTGGTAGCATTTGATACATAACATGTAATTGTAATTAGCGTGTAATAATTGACAGTCTGAGATTTCATGTTTGTTTTGATGCTCTGTAGACTTCAATCAAGAGATACCAAGGAGTCTAAAACATTTGCATTTCCATTAAAAAAACACAACCTTGATATCCCAAAAGCAGACTGAGATTTTGAATTTCGAATGTCCCGTTTAGCATCTGAAAGGCAAATTCAGATAGATATATAGATATATGATTATTTTTTGCACCCCGAGACAAAAAGTGAATAGGTTTGGGTACAAACTACATTTTTGAACCACGAGCTGATTCACAAACCAAACCGGTTCATATTGGTTCATGAGCCATTTAAAATTTAAACCCCTCTTTTCTGCTTCCTGTGGCTTTTTGTAGGGAACAAAAATTTGGGAGTTCCAAACAGCTCCAAGCCATTTAAACCAAATAGCTAAGTGACTGGGAGCTCCCCTCTGCTCAACTGGTTTTTGGGGAAAGCAGAAAGCAGGGGTAAACCACTACTTTCTGCTCTTCTTCACAAATTGCCATGAACTGACACTAAGAAGAAGAGTTGGTTCTTATATGCCGCTTTTCCCTACCCAAAGGAGACTCAAAGCGGCTTATATTCGCCTTCCCTTTCCTCTCCCCACAACAGACACCCTGTGAGGGTGATAGACCCTGGCAGTCATTTTGACAGAGTTAGAAGGTTTTTTTTTTGGGGGGGGGGTCTCTCTCCCACTTGCCCTTCACATACGCTGGCCATTCATGAATCAGTGACAGCGTATGTAAACAAAACTGAAATGATTGCTGCAAACTTTGACTGGCCTGACATTTTCCCAGCACTGTTGGAAAAGAGCAGCCAAGATATATATCAACATTTCAAAAGTTTTGGGTGCTTCGGATTCTCAAGGCCTTGACTCTCCTGGACATCCTGAGTCTCCAAGACGTGATTGTGCCCAAATTTCATAAGAACAGAAGAAGACCCGGCTGGATCAGACCAAGGAGCCATCTAATCCTGTACCCAAACATCAGCACTCCATCCACAGGGAGACCCGTCTGTCCCTCTCTGTAGGTGTTTTCTACCAACAGGTGAAGTCTTTCTTGTTTCCTTTTGCATATCCCCACTAACACTCAGTGGCCCTTCTCCCTTTTTCTGGTACCATTCCCGTGTTTTGATCAAATTATTTTATCATTGTAACTGTTCAAGTGTTTTCATGTTCTTAATGTTGCTGCCTTGGGGACCCTTCTGGGCAGAAAACGACATAAAATATTTTAGCGAAAGTAGTAGGAGTAGTACAGATTATTATTATTATTATTATTATTATTATTATTATTATTATTATTATTATTGCTGATGATGGTACTAGTACAGATTGTTGTTGTTTAGTGGCAGTGGTGGTACTACTATTGCTAATAATAATCTGTTTCCAAAAAACAGCCAGCCACATGCCTCTGGGAAGCAGGCCCGTGAACAGGGTGATAAGGCACTCCCCCCTTCCTCCTTGTTTGTTCTCAGTCATTGAAACATGGGGATATAATGCCTCTGAATGCGGAGGTTCCATTTAGCTGGCATGGGAGGGAGATTAATGTACCCCTCTTTTAAATGTTGACCTTTTGGCCATCAGGCTCTCGAACAGTAGAGCAGAGAGAAGTGTAGGAATGCAGCCTGGTCATTCTGGGGCCGTGTGTAAATATTTCTGCTCCAGAAGGCCTCTTGTGGCGCAGAGTGGTAAGGCAGCCGTCTGAAAGCTTTGCCCATGAGGCTGGGAGTTCGATCCCAGCAGCCGGCTCAAGGTTGACTCAGCCTTCCATCCTTCCGAGGTCGGTGAAATGAGTACCCAGTTTGCTGGGGGGTGAACGGTAATGACTGGGGAAGGGAATGGCAAACCACCCCGTATTGAGTCTGCCATGAAAACGCTAGAGGGCGTCACCCCAAGGGTCAGACATGACTCGGTGCTTGCACAGGGGATACCTTTACCTTAATAGTTTGATGCTGATAGAATGAGTCTGTATGTCCGTCCATGTGTCCGTCCGTCCGTCCGTCCGTCCGTCCGTCCGTCCGTCCGTCCCTCCCTCCCTCCCTCCCTCCCTCCCTCCCTCCCTCCCTCCCTCCATCCATCCATCCATCCATCCATCCATCCATCCATCCATCCATCCATCCATCCATCCATCCATCCATCCATCCATCCATCCATCCATCCATCCATCCATCCATCTATCTATCTATCTATCTATCTATCTATCTATCTATCTATCTATCTAATAACCCTTTAAGAGATTTGAGTAGTCCTACTGGAAGCTGACAGTTGTCACCTTGTTTGTGGGAAGAGAGAGCAGCTAAGAAATATGATTGATACCTTTTTAAAAACATTAAAATGTAAATGAGTCAACGTGTTGACTGAGTAAATAGATTGGAACCAAAATGCCGCATATATCTTAGCCCTGGCATGAATCTATCCCAATGACACCCTTCCCCTTCTCCTTTTCCCCTCCCCTCTTTGGCTGTTCTCTTTCTCACCGTTCAGAAATGCAGATTGTAGGCTCCTTGGAGGCAGGGACTAACGTCTTGGGCTGGGTTTGCTCT
This sequence comes from Paroedura picta, assembly GCF_049243985.1. Classification (NCBI taxonomy): domain Eukaryota; kingdom Metazoa; phylum Chordata; class Lepidosauria; order Squamata; family Gekkonidae; genus Paroedura; species Paroedura picta. The sequence goes on from NC_135375.1 coordinate 14,354,526, forward strand.
TTAAAGCACCATGCTCCTAGATGAGCACTGCCGACCTCCAGCTGATAGCTGGCAAACTCTCGGGATTACAATTGGTCCTGTTGTCGGCCCTCCAGAGGAACGGATTGGCCACTATGTGAGAGGATGGTGGACCAGATGGACCCTTGGTCTGATCCATCAGGGTTCTTCTTATGTTCCTGTGGAGACCTCGTCCAATTGTTGGCCCTCCAGAGGAATTGGTTGGCCCCTGTGTGAGACAGGAGTCTGCACTAGATGGACCACTGATCTGATCCCGCAGAACTCTTCTTATGTTTTTGAAGGCCTCAACCTCTCTGTCGCCGGAGGTTGGGTCACTGAAAGTCGGCTGGGACTTTTCAGCCCCTAGGGATACTAGGTGGGAGCTGGGGGTCCCCAGGTTTGACAGCTCATCTCCAGGTGACAGAGATGAGTTCCCCTGGAGAAAACAGCTGCTTCGGAGGGCGGACTCCATAGCATTCTACTCCAGGGGTAGTCAACCTGTGGTCCTCCAGATGTCCATGGACTACAATTCCCATGAGCCCCTGCTGGCGTTTGCTGGCAGGGGATCATGGGAATTCTAGTCCACAAACATCTAGAGGACCACAGGTTGACTACCCCTGTTCTACTCCACTGAAGTCCCTCCCCATCCCAAATCTCACCCATTCCTGGCTCTACCCCAAAAGTCTCCAGGTATTTCCAACCCAGGTATTTCAGCAGCCTTTGAAGCGCTGATCTGGAAAGTGTGGCTGGGCTCAGATGTGAAGCTGATTCTTCTCCAGGGCTCCAGGCAGTGCTCTCCAATCCTGTGTAGAATCCGCTGTCTAAGTTGGAGGGGAGGTCCCCCTCACTGGCGGCTGGGCAGGTATTTATCACGGATGCTTCTCCCGCTTTGAATCTGTGTTTGTGGGGGGAAGGTTCGGATTCGGTGGCTCGCAGGGTCCCTTCCGACGGCGACGCTTCTGTGCTCCTGGCCCCGACGCCTCTCTCTCTCTCTCTCTCTCTCTCTCTCTCTCTCTCTCTGCAGTTCTCTCTCCTCCCGAAAGGAGCCGGCCAAACCGCCGGGAAGTTTTTGCAGAGCCCCGGTGGTTTCGGCGGGCTGCGGGTGCTTTCCCCCGGCTCGGCCTACAGAGGGCGCCCCCGCTCATCGCTCGGCGGAGAGCGCGGCCGGTAGCCCAATCGGGGGCGTCGGTCTCCTTTCCTCCCTCCCTCCCTCCCTCCCGCCGCCTCCCTTCCGTCCTCCTCCTCCTCCATCCCTCCCCGGGCCGGCTCTTGCCTCTTCCCCGATCCCGCGGCTTCCTCCCGCCGCCTCCGCTCTCCGCGTTTTCCCTGCCGGCTCGGCTGCCGCGGGCGGCTCCATGGACGGGCCAGCCCTCCCCCGCGCCTCTCGCCGGCTGCCGGGCCAGTAACAAGTGAGCCCTTGGCAGCCCCGGGGTGCGCCCCGTTCCCCCGGGTCTCTCCGTCCGTCCCACGACCAGCCCCCCCCTCTCCAGCAAGGAACATCTGCCGAGCAAGACGCGGGGAAGTATAAGACGCCCCCCCCCCCCCCAACACACACACACACCCAGGACAGACCCCGCCTCGCCTCGCCTCGCCTCTTCCTCTCCGGGATCGCCGGCGTTTGGGTTTGGATCGCACGTCGGCGGACATGGAGCGGGCGCCCGCCGTTTGACGCCGCCTGGATCGCGGTGGCTTTTCTTTTTTTTTCAACCTCCTCCTCTATTTTTCCTGCAGGATTTGATATTCTTTTTTTGGGGTCGCCTCCCCCATGGATGGGTTGGCCGCCGGCGGAGCCCCTTCCCCCTCCTCTCCCCCGGAGCTCGCCGCCTGAGACCTCTCCCTCCCCCGCCCCGTTTTTGGGCTTCGGGACTGAAGGCAACTTTTTGTCCGGCCCCCTCCGCGCCGTCCTTCGCAGTTCGGGGGGAAGCGCCAGAGGCGAGCGCCGGAGCCCCAGGGAGGGATTTTATCATCATCACCATTATTATTATTATTATTATTTTGTTGCTCTTGGCCGACCCCTCCGGAGCCGGATCTCTCTGGAGGGCCGCGGGTGGAACTATGGAGAAGAGCCTTGGATGGGTTTGGGTACCACAGCTGGCCGTCTGGCTCTTCGGCGTCTCCCTGGGCACGCGGCAGCTTCAAGTCTCCGGTAAGTGGCCGGCAGATTCTCGCGGCTGGTCTGAGCCGGGCCGATTCTCGGGAGCGTCGTGAGTCTCTCGCCTTGCCTTGCCTTGGCTGCGCGTTGCCTTGCGAGGCTCCCGGAAGCGCCGGAGGAGTTCGGGGGGCCAGCCCGGGAGGAGAAGCCCCTCCGCCGCCTTTGCCTGGAGGGGGGGCTTAGCCTGGGCAGCAGCCACGGGGATGGTGGCCGCATGGTCGTTTCGGCTTGCTGGGGGCGCTGGTCGCTTCGGAGCGCTGTGTGGTTTTTAGGCTAGCTATAGTTTATTTTTTTTGGGGGGGGGGTTGTGCGAGGGGTGTCCCCCCCCTGTCTGGGATGTTGCACAGGAGAGCAGAGATTTCCTCGCAGCCCGGGAAGGTTAGCCTGCTCTGTCTCCCAAATCTGCTGGCTGGCAATTCCGGTGGGGTGGGTGGGTGGGTGGGGGGTGTGATGGGGGGGAGGGGTCCTTTGGGCCGAGGCGTTTTTTCTCATGCAATTCATCAGCCAATAAAGACATAAAATAATAATTTAAAAAATTGGCCAGGCCGATGTTGGGTGGAAAATCGGAGACGGGGGAAAAGCCAGGATTGGAGAGAGAGGAGGAGTGTGTGTGTGTGTGTGTATGTGTGTGTATGTGTTGCAGAAGAGCCGGGCATGCAAACGATGGAGCCAAACAGAGAGAGGGGTGTGTGTGTCGAACAGGAAAGGAGAGATCTCTTCCCCCTCTCCAGGAAGTCTTGGGGGGGAAGCATTTCTAGAAGGGTGCGAGAGAGGCAAAATGGCATGGCTTCCCTCCAACTTGCCGTCAAAGGGAGGGTTGGGGCCAGCCGGCCATCTCGGAAGGCTCCTACAAAATCCTACCCTCTCCCCCCCCCCAACTACACATGCTGGTTCCCTTGCAAGCCATTGATGAACAATGCATGCCGGAAAACCTCTACGCACACGCGCTCCGGAGAAAACGAACCCAGCTGGCTCGTGTGCCCAAGCCCAGCCTTTGGAAAGATGGACGGAAGCCAAAGTCGCCCTTGGCTGCCTCGAAAGGCAGGGATGCGGGAGACCCACCCCGTGAAAGGTGCTCCCGGAGGGGGTGTGCCTGACATAGCAGCTCTGAGACGAACAGGTGCAGCGCACCGATGCTCCTTGGGAAACCCAGGCTGGCTGCTACCTTTGGGCTTCCCTCTGTCCCTGGCAGGGGAGAGAAGCCGGAGAGTGGGTGGGAGGGAGGGAGGCTGGGGGGCGGCTTCGGAAACGGGACCAGGGCGAGAGGGCTCTCTTGCCTGCCCAGCTTGAAGGAGGGAGGCGGGTCTGCTCCTCAACAGATGAGTGACTTGCCAGCTCCCGAAAGGGGGGCGCGCACCCGGGCATGACGAGCTCGGGGGAAATAGGCCGGGATGCGCACCCAGGTGTCTGTCCGCGATGCGTGCAATGCAAAGGCGCTTTTGGGGATCTGGGGAAGACTCTGCAGGGGCGCCCACCCCCTCGCGGTGGGATTCACCCCCCCCCCAAGCGTTGGTCCCCCGCCTCTTCCTGGGACCGCCTTTGTGGCTCCCCCGCCCCTGGGCACAGTTTGCTCCAACTTCCTGGGAGCCTGGCTCTTTTGTGTGTGCTTGCGAGGCAGGGCAGGATTCGAACCCGTTTCCCCCTTCTTTGAGTTCGGCGCGAGGCTCCGCAGGCTGGTCCGGATGCTATTCCCGGCCTCTTCTCCGTCTTCCCGGAGTGCTTTCCCCCCTCTTCAGCCTCCTGGCGGCGGGCGGCGGGAGAAGAAAGGCGGAGGTGGGCCGCCGAGGACGGAGGGAGGTGCCCTTCCGAAGGCCGTCGAGCCGGTTGGCCGCGCTCCCCTCCAGCAGGGCTCTGGCAGGCCGGGCCGGCGCTAACAAAGGGCTTCCCGAGCCGCCGCACAATGCAGCTGTGCTCCCTCCCCGAGCCGCACGGCGGAGTTGGAGGTTGAGCAACACGGTTTGCAACCCCCCTCCCCCCCAAAAAAGCCCACAAACTTTTCTTCTCCCAACGGAGCGCGGCTCGGTACTGCCGGAAAACCCCCAAATCCGATTGGGTTCCGTCCCCTGGCGGAGTCCTTTCTCCGCTCCTGAGCCTCCATTGTCTCGGCAGTGCCCAGATGTTGATGCTGTACAAACCCAGAGTCCAAAGCCAGCTGCAGCCGAGGCTCTCTGGCCGCGATGGCCGAAAGTGTGGTGGGCGGGTGTTGGCGAGGAGACGAAGGCACGCGCCTACCCTGAGCATGAATGAAGGTGCTCTGCAGTTTGGTAAAGCACATGAGAAGAGGCGGCGTGTCTTCAATTGCATGGCTGTACAAAGGGATGCTTCATTTAGGGGGGTGGGTGGGCATTGCATGGGGCCTGGGGGGGACACAGAGTTGGGATGGGGGAAAGGGCACATTAAGAAATCTTTTG